>NC_090320.1:117323551-117654412 GCF_040869045.1 Eurosta solidaginis | reverse complement strand
TAGAGGGACTAGTATGGTATGGTCTCCAAATTATAGCAGCATACTCCAGTCTCGATCTGACAAAAGAGCAATAAAGAGACTTGAGGGTGTGAGGGTTAGTGAAAGCTGAACAATTTCTACGAATGAACGCTAGCATGGCATAAGACCGAGTAATAACGTAGTTAACTTGGTTAGCGAAACCAAATTACGCGTCAAAAAATACACCCAAGTCTTTAATTTCCTCAACGGATTCCAGGGCACAGCCCGTAATACTCTATGAAGTCCGTAGAACATTAGCCGATTTAGAAAAAGTCACGTGAAAACACTTTTTGATGTTAAGAGTAAGACGATTTAGACAACACCAGTTTTCAACATTGAGGAGGTCCGATTGCAGTCTTTCAGAGTCACGAGAACTCTTTATGGTGGCGAAAATTTTCAAATCGTCTGCATACAACAAGTATTCCGCAAAAGCGAAGCATGAGCCGATATCATTTATAAATAATATAAAAAATAGAGGCCCTAGAATACTTCCTTGCGGGACCCCAGAGGAAGCAATGAAGGGCTGGGACGTGGCGTTGTCTATTTCAACAACGCATTGTCTATTTGAAAGATACGACGCAATCCACTTCAAAAATGTGGAATGAAAACCCAAAGCCAGAAGCTTAGCCAAGAGTATCTGGTGCGAAACCTTGTCGAAAGCCTTTGAAAAGTCAGTGTATATTGTATCAACTTGCAATCTATTATGAAAAGCGGAAAAGCAGTATTCAGAAAAAATAGATAAGTTAGTAACAGTGGACCGTTTTGAAACAAATCCGTGCTGATTATTCGAAATTAGGCCCTTTACTGCAAAGTATATTTTATCATTTACTATAATCTCAAAAAGTTTGGAAACACATGAAAGCTTCGAAATAGGTCTGTAATTACGAACATTATTTTTGTTACCACTCTTGAATATCGGAGAAATTGAAGTTAGCTTCCAGTCATCCACAAATGTCCCAGTGGCCAGAGAGTTGTTGAAGATAATTGAAAGAGGATCAGCCAAACACAAGCAGTTTTGTAGACAGCTTAAGCTTCCCAATACCATTAACCACATCCGTAACGGAAACACGCAAAGATCCGAAATTGAGCGCTGAGTTGCTCATGGGAGGCAAACTCGAGTGGACGCGAGTGTCTGGTTCAAAATTAGAACAAAAAAAATTGGCAAAAAGATTCGCAGCATCAACTGCATTGATTGCAGATTTGTCGTTGAAAAACACATTACTAGGGACAGATGAGCAGGCCTTTTTTGACTTTATGAAACGCCAAAACGACTTTGAGTTCGACATTATATTACTCTCAAAGCTCAGAACATAATTTCTGTACAAAAACCTATTCAAGCACTTGAATGCCTTTAAATCGTTTTGAAATTTTGTGTAGTGCGCGGAATCTCCAGTTCTTTTATACTGTTTTAAAGATTTGCACTTAACATTCCTAAGATGTTTTAGCCTCTTAGTATGCCAGGGCGTCTTATATGTTTTTTTCCTATATATTGGGATATGCTTCAAGCACAACTCATGAACCTTATTTTTGAAGATATGAAAACAAGATGTGACATCATTATCGCGGAATGAATCACACCAATCAATGCTTAATAATATTTCATTAAGATACGACATATCGCAAGCACTAAAGTTGAAATTAATTTCAGGCTTACCTGTAATTTCAGCAAATTCATAAAACTCCAATTCTAGGGAAATAGAAACGTGATGTTTGTCGGTCTGCAGGATTGGTGTGAAGCATTCAGACAATGTGTAGTTAACATTGTTTGAGATGAACACTAAATCTAAAATTCTATTCAGCCTATTATAGAGCCCATTAACTTGTACCAAATCGATACTTAAGAAACTATCAATAACATGAATTTCGGCTGAAGAGTTAACGTTAGAGGCCGTAAAAGAAGCCGTGTCCTCAATATGAGACCAATTCAAATTACATAAATTAAAATCTCCAAGTACACAAAGATGATTGTCACCCACATTTGATACCAGTGAGAGAACGTTGTCAGCGTGTGCAATATATAAGGCATCTGCACTGTTCGGTGGAATATACGAAGCGCACAAATACAAGATTCCAGAAGAACCATGAACACGTACGGAGAGCTGATCAATGAGTGTATCAGAGTTAGCGAGTGTTACCACGGCCACCTGGAATTTCCTCCGAACAGCAATGAGAACACCCCCTCCTCTCGAGCAACCTGTTTTAACAAGATCACGGTCCTTACGGAAAACATCATAGAGTTGTGGATCAAAGATTTCACTACTAAAAAATTTCTCGTTCAGCCAAGATTCAACAAAAACGAAAATATCATAATCTAATGCAGAACTATACATAAAAACTTCCGAACATTTAGTACGAAGACCAGATACATTTTGAAAGTATATTTTTAGGCAATTAAAATTAGACTTAACATTGGGAATATCTGCAACATCATCAGGAATCCCGTTTTGCACGAACGGAACGAAAAGGCTGCACTTTGACATTCGCAGGCCAGGTTTCTGATTTTAAAATAGTGCCAGATATCTCTTCAGGCACGCCAAGTTTAAAATTTACCCATTTTAAAGTATGCGGATCCACACCTTTCTTTATTAATTTAAAGCAAAGCAGTTGACTTTTATCGATAGAAATATGTTCAGCAAGGTAGTTCAGAATATTTTCTTCAGTGACAGAATTCAAAAACGAAGAGATATGCAACCATATAATGCGCCTCACAACATTACGTCGTACTAAAGCCAAATCAACGTTTGAACTTGTACCAACAACAACTTGCATTGGTTTATCTTGGTTGCTTACTTTCGTTTCTTTGTTCACATTTGTCAACATTTGTATATTTTTCTTTTTTCTCCTATTCTTGCGCTTATTCGTTGTTTTCCACTCAGATTCGCCTTGTGCCGTGGAAGCGTCAGCATCGACGTCAGCTGCAACAGGCGCCGAATTAGCAACATCAGAAAAATTATTCAAACCACTGCTTGGGTCATTAGAATTATCGACAGAGATTTTCGCTACATCGTTGGTTTCACTTCTGGCTTCGAACGATACTTTTTCTGCAGAATTGTTAGCAGCAACAGAAGTCTCACGAACATCGTTGGTTAAAATGCTCTTAGCAACACCATACCCCACATCATCACACGACTGAAAGCGAGAGCAGGGCATCGGCAAAAATGTTTTCATAAAAACAAAGTCAGCTTTAATGTCTTTGATGTCTTTAGCAACAACATCGTTATTGTCACACACTATCTTCAGCAAAGAGTGCAAATCAGCACGTAGGTCTTTCACCTCGGAACGTAAAGATTTGTTTTCGTCTATAATTGCACTTAACATTGATTTTAAATCATGTTCTTGCCCACTGCACACACATTGTTCATTTTTATTGTTTTTGTTATTAGCATTTGCATGATACTGTTGATTAGAATTATTGACAAGATGAACGGGGGGTGGTGAGCGTAAAGAACTGCGACGCGCTCTCTCACAAGATTTACAGTAAAAAGGAAAATTAGATTTCACTAAATAATCCAAGTCATCTGTAAGAATATCCACACAGGGAAGATGAAAAAGTTCACTGAAGCTAGCACACTGAATTGACTGTTGATAACGATCAACTCTATGCCCACAACTACACGGCATTTTAGATATGTAGTAAAGAAAAAATTAAATATATATATTATAAACTTGCGAGCACGCAGAAAACACGTCCGAACAACTCGACGGTCAATATGTATACTTATATTAAGGAAAAGACAGTTCTTAACACACCAGATATAAGCAGCATAACACGGGTAACTGAGTTTTCCATCGGATAACAAATATCCCTTGGAAAACCCCGCACGATCCCCGGTCCGACATAACGGAGATCATTTTCTTGTTTGCTGTTCTATTTCAACCACGGAGGAAGAAAGTCGCTGCTGCTGTCACGCCACATACCAAAGGTAAAATATTGTACTAAAATAATACAAAATAAACTAATTATTGTCATTATTACTTATACAAATATTGGGTTTTTATTCCTTTTTCCATATATATACATATATATATATATATATATATATATATACATATTCAAACGCACTGTGACAAATAATTTTTTTAAGTGAATTGTGTTGATACGGCCTTTTGTCTATCAGCTATATCCCCCCACCCGCGGTAAGGTATAGCTGACACAGCTTAAGGTAACATAGTGCAGTTTTTTTCCAAGTAAATTTTCCTTTAAATTGATGCTGCACTATTTTCTCATAACCACACTTTCCTTTGGATGCTTCACTTTTGTTTATTTTCAACAAAAACAACGCTACACTTTATTTTATGTGCATAAGTAGCCAACAAAAAATTCACTGGTACTTGCACGGTGACAAATAATTTTGTTTAGAGTGAATTGTGTTCATACGGCCTTTTGTCTACCAGCTATATCCCCCGACCCGCGGTAAGATATAGCTCACACAGCTTAAGGTAACATAGTGCAATTTTTTTTCAAGCAAATTTTCTTTTAAATTGAAACTGCACTATTTTCTGTTTCACATAACCATTCTTCCATTTGGGTACTTCAGTTTTGTTAATTTTCAACAATAACAAAAACACAATGTTTTATGTGCATATGTACCCAACAAAAAATTCACTGGTACTTGTAACTATTGAATTTTTTCTTATATTTTTTTTATACTTTCGCTTATTGTTCACTTTCGCATATTTTCTTGAATTTTGCCCACAAAATCACTATAATGGCGATATATTTGAAGTCTACTTATTTTGTTGAAATACATATAAATACAAAAAATTCATTTATCCCTGTGAAATTTGGGTGGCGAACCTGCGTACATATTTAATTTACACTGAAACAAATAAAAGTTCATATTAGAAAAACTTTTCTCATTTATTACGGTGCCAATTAATTTGCTTTCTAGGGTCATATAGGTGGTAGTTTTTTTTTTTTGTTGCGAATTAAATTTAAAGTAAACATTAAATTGCCTTAATTTATACCTGTATACATATATAAAATGGAATCCTTCATACAAAAAGCAGAAGCGATATTGGAATTCGAAACGGATTTCAATGATCAACCCACAGCTGACCACTCCATAATATCCCTCAGTATTCAGCAGGGTGAATTTAAAATTATGTGGGAGAAGCTAAGGGCTGCATATGAAGAAGCTACATCCTCCACTCAGGGGCTGCAAGCAAAAGAAATTTCTTCAATTAAAAAGAAATATAAACTGCCATACCAATCGTATGTACGATGCTTGACTGCAATGGGTAAGTTGTCTGACAAGTTATCCAAGGGCACCAAGGAGACTGAAGCTCCAACCACCCCAACACACAATATACGTCTTCCTCCGTGCGATACAGATGTGTTTAAGGGTGTCTATTTGTCGTGGCCAACATTCCGAGATATGTTCACGGCCATTTACATATCGAACAAGGGCCTTGCCCCAATTGAGAAATTATTCCATCTTAATCAAAAAACTCAAGGGGAGGCCAACGATATTGTAAGCAATGCACCTGTTACTAATGAAGGTTTTGATATTGCCTGGAAGAGTTTAACTGAAAGGTATGAAAATAAGCGTAGTTTAGTGAAGGCTCAACTCGACACCGTCTTCGGCATAAAGCCCATAGAGTCTGATTGTGGTAAATCAATAAAGGATTTACAATTAAAATTGAATAATTGTATGACATCATTAAAAGGTCATAAAATAGATCTATGGGACGCCCTCTTTGTATACCTGTGTGCTGAAAAATTGCCCGAAAGCAGCCTCTCGCTTTGGGAACAGTCTTTGGGGAACAAGAAAGAGATAGCTAAATGGGAGGACATGAATAAATTTCTTTCTGACCGATTTCTTGCGTTGGAAAACGTGTGTGGCCATAGAGGCAATAAACCTTCAAAAAGTTTTAAGCCTCATATTACAAAACCAACTCCTGAACCCCAACAAAAAAAGGTTGGCAGCTTCCAAACCAGCGTCAAGAAATTTAATTGTAAAATGTATCACACAAGTGAGCATAAACTACGCAACTGCACGAAATTCCTTAAAACTTTCACCTGCTCGTAGAGTCGATTTTATTAAGAGCAATAATAGCTGCCTGAATTGTTTATCGTCTGGACATACTGTGTCGAAATGTACAAGCTCAGACAACTGCAGCACTTGTTATTCTCGACACAATACGCTCCTCCATATACAAAAAATTCAACAAAGGACAGCAGCGCATGCAAAGCATTCGGATGATGATGCCCCATCAACATCAAAACAGGCTAGGGAGAGAAATTCAAAGTCCAATGAGAAGCAAGTCTCGAATGTGCAATCTTGTCATTCGCATACAACCACAGGTGTACTGCTAGGCACTGCTCGTGTCAACATTAATTAAAATAATATCAATTTTTCAGCTAGAGCCCTAATTGACTCTGGTTCTGAGTGCTCTTTCATAACCGAACGTCTTAAACGTCGAATTAACCTGCCATCCAAGAAAATTCGCGCTCAAGTTTCCGGCATTACCAACGCATTCTCTGCACAGGTCAAGGAATCTTATTCAATAGAGTTGCGGTCCCTAGTTGACCCATTATTCTCCTTGAACGCAACGGTCCTTGTCCTGCCTCAACTAACAGGGAATCTTCCAACGTGCCAGATCAGCGCGATGAGAAAGCAATCATTCCCAGATCTCGAGTCGGCAGATAAAAGATTCTTTGTAAATGAGCAAGTGGATCTAGTTCTCGGAGGGGACATTTACCCTCAAATAATTCTGAACGGATTGCAGAAGAATGTGCTTGGTACACTCTTAGAACAAGAAACTGTTTTTGGCTGGATTCTTACAGGCCGTGCAGATGCTCAAGAGCAAACACACCGAATAGTCTCTTACTACAGTGTCTTATCATTGGATAAACAACTATCCGCCTTCTGGGAGCTCGAAGAACTCCTAAAAAACAAACGTCTAAATCCAGACGAACAATACTGCGAGGAATTGTATTGAAATACAACCACAAAGGATAATACAGGGAAATATACTGTCTCACTACCATTTAAACGGAAATTTCCATCAAACATCTCTCTAGGACCATCTCGTAAAAGAGCCTGCTCTCAGTTCTTCCGGAACGAGACACGCCTCGCAAAAAATCCTACCCTACAAACGGAGTACAATCGAGTTGTGACCGAATACGAGGAATTAGGACATATGTCAAGGATCAACAGCATCGTGCCATCACACTCCTCTCACCATTATTTCCTACCTCATCACGCCGTCATCAAGGAAGAAAGTACCTCCACGAAAGTTCGCGTTGTTTTTAACGCATCTAGTCGGACTGAAAACGGAACGACGTTTTTTATACGGGCCCTACCCTACAAGCGGACTTGACGATTCTCATTTTTCGCTGGAGACTATACAAATACGTCTTCAACAGCGATATTGAGAAAATGTACCGACAAATTATGGTACATCCGAACCAAACCAAATACCAGCGCACAGTATTCCGTACTAGCTCTGGAAGCCCTATCAGTCTTTACGAACTAAAGACTGTGACATTCGGGGTTAACTGTGTTCCTTAGCTAGCAATATGAACCTATATAAAATTATTTCAAATAGTTTAGAATTACTAGTAGGTAGTAAAAAAGGAGAACATAAATACAAAAAACTAACATTTTAAACAATTCTTTTTCTATTCGATACAGCATCGACAACAAATTTCTATTCGCTTGAAAATTAGATACACAGCGAAAATTTCGACAGAGATGAGTTGTCGTAATACCAATTTCAAACTCGATTTTCGATGTTCAATAGCCAGCGAAGATCGAATAATGCTCATAATAGGGGCCAGAGGCTTGCCTCAACTCGCGACCATTAAGTCCAGCGTCGAACGAATCCACCGACTTAGAACCCTTAACCCCTGGTCATTTCCTGGTAGGCGGGCATCTTCTCGCTACTCCAAAAATATATTCCAATGAGAATCCTGCCCCCATAGTCAATAGGTGGCATAAATTAAAAGCTTTGCATCAAACCTTTTGCAAAAGATGGAAAAGAGAATACCTCTTAGAAATGCAAAAGCGAGTTAAATGGAAACACCCGAAAGCAAACAACAAAATAGGGGATTTCGTCGTCGTGAAAGACAATGCAGCTCCAAACGAATGGAGACTTGGAAGAGTGGTCAAACTCCACCCGGGAGCAGACGACCTTGTAAGAGTTGTCGACATCACGACTGAAAAAGGTCAAATTACAAGGCCCTTGGCCAAACTGGTTCTACTTCCACCAGCCAATGAAACAAGTCGAGAGGCTTCCACCGATGACCAAACCGATCCTTTAATCAGGACATTCCACTTCTTTAGAATAGGTAATGCCACTTCTATATATTTATTTATTTATTTGTTTGTTAAAGTCAACACAGACACAAAGCGGTCGACTACTGAATATAAGATACAATACATATAACAAGGAAAGAAAACATAAGCGTAAAAAACAAAATTTAAAGTAAAAACTTAAATAATAAACAATCAAATTAATTAAGTTAAATTTTAATTAATACATAAATCAAATCAAAAATAAAGATTAATTAAAATTAATATTGAAATAAAATTGACATCTTATTTAAAAATCTTTAAAAATATCATGCCAGACGTGAGAGTATTTCTTTACGGATAGCAGCAATCGAATACTCAAAACTAATGCAATTGTACAGTTCGTTATAGCGCGAGCACCAATTGCGAAGAGAGCTATATTTGGCAAAATTACGCCGTAGAATGGGTAAATGAAAGAGTACATAGTGTCTTGTAGTTCTCGCAGGAACGGAAAAATTCAGTCTGCTTACAAGATCAGTGGAGTCTATCTCACCGATAATCAGTTTATGAAGGAACATTACCCCGAGTAATGTTCTTCTATTCTCTAAAGTTGGCAAACTAATGAGAAGAAGTCTATTTCTATAAGGTGGAAGATGTTGATTTGATTCCCAGTTAAGACCGCGTAAAGCGAAGATTAGAAACTGCTTCTGTACCGATTCAATCCGATCTATATGATTTTTATACCCCGGGGACCAAATACAGGAACAATACTCAAGTATTGGGCGAACCAAAGATGTGTAAAGGGTCTTGGTTAAATAAGGATCATCAAATTCTTTAGCCCATCTTTTAATAAATCCGAGAACACCCGATGCCTTGTTTACAATAGATGAAATATGCATGTTAAAGCTCAATTTCGCATCAAAAAGAACACCTAGGTCACATACTTCAGATATACGCTCCAAGGGAGCACCATCTAGCATATAGGATTTTAAATCTGGGTTGACTCTGTGAAATGTCATTAGTTTACATTTGCTGTATTTACTGTACACCATAATTGAAATGAGTCCAAATCGGCCTGAAGTAAATCCAAACGGGAAGAGTCAGAAGGCAAGTATGAATAGCATAGTTTAACATCATCTGCATACATTAGAGCACGGTAATACGAGATAACCATTGGTAAGTCATTTATAAAGAGGGTAAAAAGTAATGGTCCCAGATGGTTACCCTGAGGCACACCAGAAGTTATTTCTATCGACTCTGAGAGACTGTTTTTGAACATAAGTCGCTGAGTTCTATTTAAGAGATAGCTGCGAAGCCAAAGTAATAAATTCTTCGAAAAACCCAGTAAGTCAAGTTTAGAGTTAAAAGCTCATGATTAACAGAAACAAATGCTTTGCTGAAGTCGGTATAAATAACATCGGTTTGCTTATTGGATAAAAATCCATCCATGACTAGAGAGGTGAACTCAAACAAGTAGGTTGTGGTTGATCTTCTACACACAAAACCATGTTGGCTGGGTGATAATAAAGAAGTACATGCATATTGAATTTGGCAGGTGATGATCTTTTCAAACATTTTAGGAATAGCCGAAAGTTTAGCTATGCCCCTGTAGTTCTCGATATTGGACCTACTACCTTTCTTATGTAAGGGAATAATAAATGATTGCTTCCAAATTAAAGGGAATACAGAAGATTCAAGAGATAGTGTAAATAATTAAAGGATCGGCTTAGATAAGTTGACAGCGCAAAACTTTTGAACACAACTAGGAACACCATCTGGACCCGGAGAGATAATTGGTTTCAACTCCAGAAGACTCTTCAGAACAGTATCTATATCTATGACAGGAACCAGAATACAATTAGAACTTTCTAAGGTGCAAGGATAGAGATCCGATTGAAAAAGTTGAGATGAATAGGTCTACTTAGAGTATTTAGCAAATAAGTTGGCAAAATCATCACCCGAGCTTGCGTTCTTACATCTATAGGCCAAAGCAGGCGGAAATCCTGAGGTTTTTCTCTTAGAATTGACAAAACTAAAGAATTGTTTCGGGTTGTTAAAAAATTGAAGCTTACACCGATTTAAGTAACGTTTATAGCACTGCTGATTAAGACGATGAAAGTTTGATCTAGCAACTAAATATTTAGAAAAATCGGAGCATGATCCTGATATTTTAAATCGTTTGTATAGCCTAGATTTAATATTATATAGTCTTACAAGATGTCTTGAGAACCACGGGGGTTTGCCTGTTCCAGCATTGCCATGACGAAGAGGCACACAGCATGCAAAGAAACCATCGAGAGAACTGTAAAAAATAGAAGTTGCTGACTCGACATCTATACAAGCATATAGATCCGACCAGTCATGGGTGGAAATAAGATAATTCAGCTTATTAAAATCTGCCTTACAAAAACATCTTGATCGGAAGCTAGATTTTACTTTTGCTGCATCAAACACCACAGGCTGAGCATAATCAAGCATTACCTCAAGTGTAGGATGAAGTGGATCCTCTGGAAGTTATAATGGGGGAATTCGCTTGAGGGCAATACCCACAGGGTCATCCGCAAATACCAAATCCAGCATTTTATTTTTGCAATTTAATATATTGTTTAATTGTAGCAAATGTATATCAAGCAGACTCTTACAAAAATCATGCTGAGTGGTGGACGTCAAAAAGTTTAATTCACTGTTGCCAATCCAACTTACTGTAGGCAAATTGAAGTCACCAAGCACCACCAGGCGGTCCCTATCTCGCAACTGAGAGTAAACACTACGTATAGATAAGCTATGTTGAGTATAAACATGCATATCCGAACGTGGCGGAATATAGCAGCAGCAAATAAATAGACTAGCGCTACGTAATGAGATCTTTACTGCTATAAACTCAATATCAGAGTCATAGTCCAACGACAGTAATTCTGACAGTAGGCTAGAGTCTACGGCTATAAGGACACCACCCGCTCTAGATACAGGATCGCGCCTATACACGACATAGTTACACGAGAAGATCTCTGAGTTATAATTATCTTCCTTAAGCCAGGTCCCAGCAAAGGCTATCACTTGCGCTGTGAACGAAAAACTGTTTAGAAATAACGAGCTCAATTTGGATCGTAAGCCACGAACATTCTGTAATGAATAGATATATAAGACAAACCGATATTTACGTCTGTGGTATTCTTGCCGAGTCCGGTAAGTTTTTTTGAAAGTCTTACATTTGCCTTTTTTTTGAACAAATGTACCACCGGATGTTTCGGCCAAAAAGACTGTTCAAGAATTTTGTCAAAATATGCATCAGGCACTGATATTTTAAAAGACGAAATGTCCCTTTCATACTTAAAATTAAATTTGTAAACACGTAATTTAATAGGTTTAGAATCAAGCTTGGATACAATATAGTTAACTATGTCATCTTCCGTCAACGATGCGTGAAGCCGTGATACAAATATCGACCTACGAGGCGGCACAGCAGTAATCTCTCTGTGGGCCTCAGGTTGCATTCCAGTATTAACATCATTAATAATATTATGAGCGTTATCAGGAGACCCAATATTAGCGGAATGAGGCTTATCATTGGTATTTACAGCATAAGAGGTACTTGAGGTGTCGACGGCATCATTATTAGTATGTGGGACGACAATATGTACATTATCGGCGGCGGTGAAATTGTTTGAATTAGCGGCGCCAGAATTTTCAACAGTAGACAGCCTGGCGTCCCTGCAGACAGCGGATGGTGACAAAACAATTGACGAAAACGAAGGTGGGATAGGCACAGAGAGGTGTGTAGGTGTGAGCATAGCCGATGCAATATTAGCTATATGTAGCTGTGAACCTTCTAGAGGAGTGTTGAGAGGGGGACCCGTACACTGCGAATGCGAGCCAGAAGGCAGCGGCGAGAAAGTGCATAGATCCATTGCATATGTAAGCATAGCATCGTTGTTGTGTTTTGGGGGAAAAGTACACGAACTCACTGCAGCTTTGAGCGCACCGATTTCGGCAGGCAACACACCAATGTTATAACGATTGTTCTTTTTGTTTTTGTTTTTATTCTTATTTTTAGCACTGCGCTTATTTGAGCTTGCTTTTTCCTTCGCTTTGTCCTTGTTGCTACTTTTTTCTTCCTCTATGTTAACAGTTTGGTTACAACAAATTAAGTTTTTTATGCCATCTATTTGGGTAGACAAATCCCTGAATTTTACTTCAAAGGCAGTCATTATGGCTTCCAGCCCCAGTTTTTGAGAGGCTAGGACGGAGTCAAATGCCTTCGAAATTTTAATAGGCGCATTTACACACTCCGCACACATGTAGCGTATATGATAATTTGATTTTATTAGTTTAACGTCATATTCAGTGATGGCGCCCTCACAGCACACACGATGGAAGCGCTTTTTACAAAAGCCATTACACGGCACACTTGTATTGTCAATACGAACAAAACCCTTATCACATTTTCCGCAAAAGTCATCCATAATTAAGTTGAGATCAAAAACGAAAACAAAGCGAGCAAGTAGATTCAATAATGAACGTCTGGTCACCTTTATATAAACTGATGGAAAGATGTCTTCACACACAAGTAGCGCAGTTGACCGCTTGGCAAGTGTGAGGTTAGTTAGTAATGGGGCAAAGTGTATTTACTTGTTCTACGCACTAGTTGTTGTTGCATGCAATTAAATTTATAAGTGCATTAGTTATTGTTGTTGCACTGCAATTTAATTTTAGATTCACAACTATCCACTTTTACAAGAAATACGCCAGAGAGCAAAAAGCGTCCACTAACTTCCAATCAATAGAAAGGATATAACCATGTATTTAGCAATTCTCACAATTGTTTGAGACTTTAAACCAATTAATTAAATTTTCAAAAAGACGAGCAAAGAAACGTTCGACTTGCTTAGCCAGAGTTGGCGTACAAAATAAAAACTTTTATTTCAAAATTAAAAAGTAAAAGTCAACAGGGTGCAGATACCAAGTCTATGAAAACTAAAAACGAAATCCTTGAAAAATAACCTATATCCCCAGCGAAAAAATATATAAAATATATAAACTAACTACCAAACTAACTACAAGCATATTACTACGTACAAACGTTCATTCATTTAGTCATTTGGGCTCGTTTTCTTCCGTTTAAAAATCCTTTTCAGTTCAGCTGTTCCTAAATATAAAAGGGTTTAATATTGTTTCAGACAAATAACAGTCGAACTACAATAACTTGACAAAACTTTGGTTAACACAACCGGCATCATTCATTATAAAATTAATTTATCATGTTAAGTCAAGTTGGTGTAATTGGACTAACTACATAAGAAATCTAAACCGCAAAAAAAAATTCCTATTATACCCATCCACATGCGGGTATAATTAGTAGATATCAAACCGATATCATTAAAACTACTCAATAAGAGTATAAATAATGGCTTGCATTGCGTTTTGTACAATGGTTTTTAACCATTGCATTAAAAGATTACAAAAATTAAACAAAACCCATATTCGTAAATTGTGCATTTCTTTTTTTCCAATACATAACAACATTTTTTTAAAGTTTAAATGCTTTCTCTTATTTCTTACAATAACTCACAACATTTTTTGTTGGCTATTGTGAGACAAGGAATGCACTACAAAAACAAAATTGCAATTAACTTTGCACAAATAAACTAATATTTACAACTGATCGCTTCTGCGATCATTTCTGGATTTTCTAGCACAAAAACTAGAAAGAAACCTTAAATGCACATCTTGTCTTAAAACATCTTACATTATTCCGGTACATAATTGGCATATGTAAATTTGTTTGATGTCCACCTTCATCCGTGAAGGGCAAAACCTCAAACCATTCTTTTTGGGGTGAATCAATATTCAGGCGTGCAAGTACGTGTGTACCCCAAGGAGCTCATAATAATTTGCATAATCTGAAAAGAAAAGAAAAGAAGAAGAAGTTATTAAAATGATTAATTTAACACAAATTATAAAATTTTACAACTTGTTTACTTACCATCATCATGTTTATTATGTAATGACATTCTTCTTCTTCCATTTGTCATTCTTTCCTTCTCTTTCACTTAACACTTCAATTTCGCTGGTGGTGTTGCCATTTCAGCAAAATAAATAAGCACCAATTTTGAGTATGCGTGTTTCCGAGGCGCATCACAGGAACCATTTTTTTTTCCATCAATATTCAAAATTAAATGTGTCATGAATGTTTTACTGAATCTTGTAAAAATAACCACGAATGACAAAAGAAATGGGAAAAAACGTTAAAGGTTAAGAATGAGTTACAACTAAACATTATTTAGCAAGAGTTTTTGTCGAATACTACAAAAACTAGCCTGAAATGCGAAACCTTTCTTGGGTGGCAGGAATTTTGTGACAAAAGTAGTCACAAAATAAAAATAAAGCTACAAACTTTCGATCATATTGGAAATAACAAATTTTTCGGTCGTAGTCCAAATTACAAGTTTTCGTGGAGTGGAGTTGCCAGCCACTTTTCCAACTTTCGAAATAACTCAAAATTATTAAAGCGTTCGCCACCCAACCAATATTCATTTAAAATAAAACATTTTATTAAAATTAAAATGAAAAATAACAAAATAAATCCAATCTGGCACGGAGACCCGTCCTTTCCGTCTGGATATAACCTTAAATCTCATAAAGTTAAAATCTGGAACGAAGACTTGGCCTCTTTGTCCAGATGGAAAAGAATCTTACAATCGTCGAAATCTGGAACGGGGACATGTCCTCTTCGACCAGACTACGAAAACCTCGAAATCCAAACGAGGTTTATACTAATAAAGTGCGTTGAATTGTAACCCCTTCTTGTTTTCAGCTTTAATATTTTGCTTCTTTTCTTCCTACAGCGGCCACTATTATCGATGAAGTACGGACGCGATCAGCCAACACACATTTGTTCAAAATAAACAAAAAATTAAATCTAGTTTTTAAATACTACTGTGTGTGACAGCTGAAGCATGGAATTCCTCGCACATGTGTTGCTTACCGCAAGGGGGCCGGCATGTTTAGGTCTGAACCTAAATATTTGTATCTATTTTACACGGCCACCCCAATGCATAATTCATTTAGTTGCACATATGTATTTACATAAATACACTGTCATGTATTGCTAACACGCATGCATACGACCTCATATTGTCACTCACACATATAAGCAGCATAACACGGGCAACTGAGTTTTCCATCCGATAAAAAATATCCCTTGGAAAACCCCCGCACGATCCCCGGTCCAACAAAACGGAGATTATTTTCTTGTTTGCTGTTCTATTTCAACCACGGAGGAAGAAAGTCGCTGCTGCTGTCACGCCACATACCAAACGTAATAATACAAAATAAACTATGTATTGTCATTATTACTTATACAAATATTTACCTTTTTATTCCTTTTTCATATATATACATATATTCTCCGTGCTACCACGCACCGTGCTAGAATATACATTTTTTACGATACGGTAGCAAGCGTTTATCGTCTATCGTATGAAAATTCATAATAGGGGTGTTAGTTTACGCAACGCTGTCACTCGTCTATATCTGCTAGAGATAGGTTTGCACAACACTGTCACATGCTCATCTCTATCTTGTAATGTCTTTGAAATAAATTTTGTACTCTTCCCTTAATACAACAAATCGCCGAAGAATACACACGTGTTTTATTCAATATCTCCCAACAGGTTATGGGCCTTTTATTTGAATTAATTTTGTATTAAGCATCATCGGGATATTGAATCGGAATTCATTTGAAAGCATTAGTTGCTATATTTAAAGGTATTATTATTATTGTGTACGGCATTTGTTGCAAGAAGAAAAAAAAACCTTGGTTAAACACGATGGCGGAACTACATAGATAATTTGTATTTGAAAAGTTGCCTGGCGGCGATAATTACCACGATTGGTCATTTGCAATGGAAAACTTATTGGAGTCGAAGGGGCTCACCAATTGCATTACCATAAACACTGAAACCTCGGGTGCTATTGAAAAAGGTGTCTCTAAACTTGGGGAGGCAAAGGCTACACTAGTGCTGTCTGTGGAGAAATCTATATATGCGCATATTAGATCATGTAAAACTGCACTAGAGATATGGGAGAAACTTAAAAATTATATGAAGATACAGGGTTTCTACGAACAGTCAGTCTGTTAATCAAATTTGTTTCGATCAAATTCGAAAACTGTCAATCTATGGAATCGTACATAGAATCCATTACTTCTATTTACCACAAATTAAATAGCGCAGGATGGGAAGTTGACGATCGCTGGTTGGCTGGAATTTACTGTCTGGGCTTGCCAGAGCAGCTCATGCCACTATTAATCGGTTTCGAAGGAAGACAATCGTATCCGTCATCCGAAGAAGTTAAAACAAAATTATTTGACCGCTTCCCAAGGCAGTCGGTTCTATGTACCGGAGCGACTCGGGATTTTTCCCGATGATTTTTCATTTCAGTGTAACCCCATTTAATTTATTACATCCCTCCCACAAATTGTCATCCTCCCAGCAGCTCCTTGCAGCGGGAATGCTCCATATTCTCTTGCTCCGGGAAGGTATCGAATCCAATCCGGGTCCGTCTCCTGACCCCGGTCCTGAGAAATGGTTTTGCTGCATCTGCCGAAAAAGAATCTTTTTAGGACGGTCATACTCTGTTCAGTGTGTCCCGTGTAAGGGATGGTTGCATCGGACAGGTTGTTATGGGCTTGATCCCAAAACCCGACGTCCACGTAACTTTTACAAATCTTTTGTGGCTCATTCCTGTTCACGTCCAAGGCCGTCCCGTAGTCTTTCCAGCAGCCCAGCTGCTCAGCAAGCCACAATTAGTACCCGCTGCAGCAGTTGCGTCCTAGCCTTCCTCAACCCAGGCGTAGTCACCCGTCACTGACTCCCAGAGTGGCGACGTCTCCCCCTATGCACTTCAGAATTCTGCAGTTAAACTGTAATGGACTAACTGGGAAGATCACGGAGATAGTCGATTTCATGAAGCGGCACAACATCCGCATTGCTGCGATTCAAGAGACTAAACTCACAGCAAGATCTGTACTGCAAACCTGTTCTGGGTATAATTTCCACAGAAAAGATCGCATCAGCGGAAATGGAGGTGGCCTCGCGTTTATCATACACCACTCTGTGCAATATCATATATTTGATCCTGGCATCGACCGCAGGGACAATGTCTCAGAACGTCAAGGCCTATCTGTCCGGTCAGGCGATACAAACCTAGAAATCATCAACATCTACATCCATCCTGCCACCTGTTGCCCCAGTGGATACCGCCCTAATATTAGCGCCTTACTCACTGGCAACAATCGCATTATCTTAGGCGACTTTAATGCCCATCACGATCTATGGCATTCGAACTTGCGGGCGGACAGTAGGGTTGAGATGTTGGCGGATCAAATAGAAGAAACGACATTCTGCACAATAAACGGAGACGCCCCCACACATATGGTAGGAAGCTGTCACAGTTCGCCGGATATCTCAATCGTGAGCGCAGAACTCGTAAACTGCGTCAACTGGTAGCCGATGGTAACATTGGCATCCGACCACCCGCCTATACTTATTTCGTTCGAGCGTACCGCCGACTTCATCGTTACAGAAAAACGCACTTTCATAAACTTTAAAAAAGGAAAGTGGGACGAATACAAATATTTTACAGACAACCTCTTTGCTGCCCTCCCTATCCCGACTGATGCATGCCAAGGGGAGCGTGCTTTCCGCAATGTCATTGAAACCGCCTCGGCACGTTTCATTCCCGCCGGGAGAATTCCCGAAATTCGGCCTCACTTCCCGGCGGAGGCCGCAAATTTAGCGAGAGAACGTGACCTTATAAGACAGCTCGACCCAGGTGACCCCCAAATAATGGATATAAACTAACGCATCAGATTGCTTGTGGATGAACACAAGCGGGCGAAATGGGAGGAGCACTTAAGAGGTTGTAACCTCTCTGCCGGTGTGGGTAAACTTTGGTCCACCGTTAAGTCCCTATCGAATCCGTATGTGCACAATGACAAAGATTCCATCGCCTTCGGCGATAAAGTGCTGTCGGATTCGAAAAAATGCGCGAGCGCTTTCTGCCGTCAATATGTAATGCATTCTACGGTCGACAAAGATAGAAGGAGGCCAACAGACACACACATAAACATAAATTCAGCGCGTCACCAATTACCATCACCGCCAGAGAGGTTGAGGATGCCATTGGTCACGCTAAACCATCCAAAGCAGTGGGCCCAGACGGCATAGCCATGCCGATGCTTAAAAGCCTAGGGAAAGAGGGTTTCAAATATTTAGCACATGTCTTCAACCTGTCTCTTTCCACCTTTGTCATACCCGAAAAATGGAAAATGACCAAGGTGGTCTCGCTACTAAAGCCTGGGAAACAAGCTAACATATGAGAGTCGTATCGTCCAATATATCTCCTATCGCCAGTAGCAAAGACACTTGAAGCCATTTTGCTACCCTACTTCCAAGCAAATTTGCAGCTAGCCTGTCATCAGCATTGCTTCAGAAAACTCCATAGCACCACTACCGCGCTAAATGCCATCAGCACACAGATTAATTGTGGTTTAAATCAAAACCGCCACCATAGAACAGTACTCGTAGCGCTAGACCTATCAAAAGCTTTTGATACGGTCAACCATGGCACGTTACTGCAAGACCTCGAAGGGTCTACCCTGCCCCATGTCTTAAAAGGTGCACCACAAATTATCTGGGTGGTCGGCAGGCATCGGTGCAATTTAGAAACGAAACATCAAAACCAAGAAAAATTAAACAAGGGGTGCCAGGGGTGGTGTCCCATCCACACTTTTGTTTAATTTGTACATATCTAATCTACCTTCACCACCAGAAGGAGTCACTATCGTTTCATACGCCGATGACTGCACAATAATGGCCAAAGGCCCAGGCCCACAGATCGATGAGGTCTGCAACAGAATAGACGGCTACCTCCCTGATCTCTCCAGTTTTATCGCCTCGCGAAACCTGGCATTATCACCGACTAAATCCTCCGCGACCTTATTTACAACATGGACGTCCCAAATGTCGACCATTTTGAACATCCACGTCGATGGCACTACTCTACCGACGGTTTGCACCCCAAAATCTTGGATGTGACGCTTGATCAGGATCTACATTTTGGTGAGCACGCAGCCGCAATTGTACCGAAAATCCAGAGCCGTTATAAAATCCTAAAATCCCTTGCTGGCTGTACCTGGGTAAAAGATAAAGAAACGCTCATTACTACAAAAAAAGAAATTAACCGGCCGTTTACGTGCTCCGCGTCACCCATAGCCAAGCCTAAAAATTACCCATTGGAAGAAGCTACAGGCCTGCCAAAATACTGCTCTCAGAATCGCCACGGGCTGTCTCCTTATGTCCCCAGAACACCATCTACATAATGGGGCGAGAATACTCCCCATCAGGGAGAGAAATGAGATCCTAACCAAACAGTTCCTGTTGAATACCCAGAAACCTGGGCATCCAAACAGCCATCTGATTGATGAGCCAACACCACGTAGGGGCTTAAGGAGTCATATCCGTAAGCATTTTGAGGAAATACGGCACCTGAGAACCCAGCCGTATGAAGCAAAAAAACACAAGCAGGTCCTTGGTGAACTCCACAAACAGGCGTCGGACCGTTATGTCAAGAAATGCCCGGGGAATCCAGTACTCAAAGAAAAGTGCCCAAAACTTGTGGAAGAGGAACGCATACTCCCCAGGGAAACGCGTGTCACTCTTGCTCAACTTGGTTCTGGATACTGTAACAGGTTAAACTCTTACCTATCGAGAATCAACCCCGACATACAAAATGTATGCCCGCTTGCAATGTGTCCCCACATGACACCAACCATCTCTTTAGAGCAGCAGTTAGAGGATATTGATGAAAATTTGTGATCGGTCGCGGCTGTTAGGCGGGCGAAGCACTGCTACAACAACAACAACAAATTATTTGATATAGAAGTAAAGCCTTCGCCGCTGACAGACAGTGGCTTTTTATCAAAAAGTAAAATAAAACATTTCAAGAAGAATGTAGATCGCGGTATAAAATGTTATGCGTTGTTATGGTCCACTTGGGAGAGTCACCCTTGATGCACACCAGTTGGCTAGTGATAGGGAAAAGGTTAGGATTCACCCCCCCACTCATGGTTGCCTGGGGTGGTTAAACACTTTTCTGGTTAATTCATCTCATCAGCTGATTTTGTTTTTTTTATTTCACCGGTATAAAGATTGCCACAAAGAGATGGCAAAAGTAAAACATAATGAACACCTTGGTAGTTACTATTCTCTCACGACACAAAAGTTACTTCCTCTAACTCCCATACGCCTATCATCAACACAACGACTTTGAAACCTGCACCTGGTAGATGTGACCGGGACCTGAGCCAACGTGTGAGTTGAACGAACAGATAAAACATCGAAGTATCGATTTATCGGTGAGATTTGGATAGCGGAAACAGATACGGAAGCGGCTGGGGTTTTTTCTTTTTCGGCTGGATTGGACACGTGAGAGGTTGAAGCGAAGTGTCGAACGAACGGTGTCTACAATTTTATTAAAAAAAAAAAAATGCTGTAAATCATACAAAAAATTAAAAATTATATTTAATAAATAAAGTAGAAAGTACAGTTGCAGTAGGAGAAGTGAAAACAGCTTTAAAAGGAATCTGAAATTACATAAAAGTTGAAAGGGATAAAACGTCTAACAACGGGAAGTCGCTAGGAATCGGCGTGTGGGGTTTATGGTTTTTATGTCGGTTTGCTGTTCAATTTTGTATAAATGCGAGTTGGCGAACGTCGTGGTCGCTACATACATACACACATGTAATGGCCGCTTCAGAAGCATGATGGGAAAGTGTTAAAATCATCGGCTCCTTCCAACTAAATTTATGTTCATAAATATATATACGTACGTATGTTTGAAGGTGTACAATATAGCGAAAGTGAAGACGTTTTATGCCATAGTGGAGGGTAACCGATGTTTTTATTGCTGCCGCAGCTATTGGAAAATGTCACATTGCCTTTGGATGATCGCTCCATTTTGAACTAATTAAATGAATTGGATTACAGGAACATATCTGGGAGCAACTCAAGGAATTCATGAAAGATAATCTGCACCTAAAGGTATGCAATCAAAATCGGAAACAAAAAACAAAAGCAAATTCAAGGCAAAAAATTTGCAACCACAGCAGCAGTCAAGAACAAACTCAAAGACGTGAAATACAACGTCAGCAGCAGTAACAACCCAACAACAAGCAATACGATCGTAGACAAGTGCAACAACAATTACAAAACCAACAGCAGCAGCAGCACCTGGTGAACCAACCGAAACAGCAGCAGCAGCGTTGGTGGCAATCACAGTGGCACAAAATCATTGTCCACACAACGACGTGCTACTGTCAAAGTAATTAAATGTAATGTTGTGCCATTTCAATTCTATTTCGATATATGCGATCATCAATTAGCTAAACGTATTGAGGAACATGTACGTACGCTTGGTGGGGCGCTTGAATTTTTTCTAACAGCGCATGTAATACATTTTATTACCGATAAGGCGATATTGCCCACAGTAGTTGGTGGTTGTGGTAGTTATAATAGCAGCAATAATAATAATAATAACACTTCAAGCAGTCGACCAGCTACACCCCAAACACCAGGTACACCAAAAACACCACAAACTCCATACGCAGTAGCATATGATACAACGCCAAGAACAAAAATAGCAGGGTCGCCGAATATAGGCCTGCTGCAACCGCACCAGCTACAACGAAACCAGCAAGGCCGCCAAACATAGACCTGCTGCAACACCAGCTTGAACAACAACAACAGCAGAGCCGCTAAACATAGGCCTGCTTCAACACCAGCTTGAACAGCACCAACAGCACGGCCG
Source organism: Eurosta solidaginis (assembly GCF_040869045.1). Taxonomy (NCBI): domain Eukaryota; kingdom Metazoa; phylum Arthropoda; class Insecta; order Diptera; family Tephritidae; genus Eurosta; species Eurosta solidaginis. The sequence continues at coordinate 117,632,285 of NC_090320.1, read as the reverse complement.
CCGAACATAGGCCTGCTGCAACAACACCAGATTTAACAACAACAACAGCAGGGCCGCTGAACATAGGCCTGCTGCAACACCACCAGCTTTAACAACAACAACAGCAGGGCCGCCGAAAGTAGGCCTGCTGCAACACCACCTGTAACGACAAGGGCGAGCAACACCAATGCCCTGCACCCTGACTTGGGTGAGTTCGTTCCAAAACAAAAATAATAATAATAAACTGAAAATTAAATTTTAAAATTAGAAAGCTCAGAAGTTTGGAAAAAAGAGAAAAATGTACTTAACTTAATTGAACACAATCTAATTAAATAATCGTAAATTAGGAATTAGGAAACTAAAGTTGCAGATAGAACGGAAACGAGAAAAAACAAAATTATTTAAGTTAATAAATTTAAACCGAAAGGAAGATAAATAAATAGAAAACTTAAGTTGAAAACAGATTAAAATAAGGCAGGTTTGACTATATTAAATAAACCTAAGGGTAAAGAAAATTTTAATTAAGACTACCCTTACTTAACTAGATAGGAACAAAAATTAAGGGAGCATGAATTTAAATAAAGAGGAAATTTTTAATTAATAAGCAAAACAAAAAAAAAGAGGGGAGATATATAAACTCAGAATTAGGGAAATAAGGAAATAAAAAAAATTATTTGCGCGTATACAAATGAAATAACGAAAATGAAATAAAATAAAATAAAATAAGATTAAATTAAATTATAATAAAACTACATTCAAATCAACTAAAGTAAAATAAATATATACAGTAAATAAATAAAACAATAAATACCTAAATACAATTAACACATAAATAAATACAATAAATCAATAAAATAAAATAAACAAATAGAATGAGATAAAACCTCATGAATTATTAACAAAACAAAAGGCCAATTATAAATGAATAGCAAATGGACGGGGTCATACAAATAACTAAATTTAACTAAATAAGTAGGAACATATTAGGAAAAGAGAAGAAAGGAGCTTAAATTTAAATTTTTTCTGGTATTATTAGTTTTGCATTCGGTAGTTAACGTAAACATCTAATATGGTCTTTTATTTTTTTTGATCCTTTTGAAAATTTATACATACCAGTAATTTTGATGAAATTATTCAATTTTATTGAATTATTTTGAGATTTTCTTTTGTGTAATAAAAGTGCGTAAACCGAAATGTAAAATCATCAGTTAGGGTAACTTATAAACAAAATGAAAATGTTTCAATATTTTTGTATTTCTATTATACTATGTCGTAGCAATGTATATAGAATAAATGTTATATAAAAGGGGAATGCTGATTATTTTGTTGATTTAGAAGGCACATAGGTAATTCAGGTAAGGGGCCACCGAAAAATTAGGTGCGTCGGTGGCCATGGATTTGAGGGTGGGCCAAGCACAGGGCGTCGCAACAACACCCGCGGCGCCCCCTACGTATATTCGGCCCTTTTTCTTTTTTATTTTAATTTTCAGCATTTTTTTTTGGATTTTCATCGTTTGGTAACCGGGCATTTCCGGTTCGATTAATTTTGTAAGTTTTTTTTGCTTTAGATTTTTTTTTTTATTTTAAATTTTGAATGTTTTAACGGTCTGTCCGTGACATCCGGTTCGGCCGGATGTTGTTTTAGTCCACTTGAGCGTTTTGAATTAGTTCTGCGCTTTTGTCAGTTTTTTTTTAAAGGCATGATATGACCTTTTTTTCTGTTTATGACGCAGGACAGCAAGGTTGGCAAGAACCCAGCCCAGTCGACATAACTAGCCACTGTGCACCACCACATCATGCCGACTGCCTTCCTTGCTGCTCCATTTAAAATGCGAAACCATAACAGATGGCGCCCAACGTAGCACCTGAAGCGCTGGTCGCGAGGGTCATTTCGGGTCAACTTGTGAAGTTGACCATCTCACCAGTCCGAGGTGAGCAGCCGCAGGACCAGCCACATGCGTTGCGGTGGGATGGTTGGACCGATGAAGTTGTCCGGAGTGGTCATCGGGGGCAGTAGCGGAGGGTTCCACTTGATTTAACGTCGTGTCCTCCGGACTTTGGTATTCACCCGGTGAGGCAGTGCTGCACGCACTTAGTTTTTTTTGTAGATTTGGGGTTTGTTTCCGGATGTTGTCCGTTAGTCGGCTAAGGTAAGATTATATGTCCGCTAATTGGGATTTTAAAATTTTTTTGTAATGTTTAAATTTTATAATTTTTAGCCGAATTTGTGTTGTCTAGTATGAGAGTGTGTGTGTGTGTGTATAGTAGAACCCCAGCTCAGCCCACGTCTCAGGTGGTAGCACCGAATACCACGTGGATTGCGACAGTGTGAGCTGGGATCCAAAGCGGCACCCTTTCCTGTCGCACCAGTCTGGGGAACGGCCATTGAAGCCGCTTCACCCATAGCGGCGGAGGTAAGAGGCGTGTCCAGGGTGGATGGACAGAAGGCCCCAACACCCCCAATCAGTCCCAGTGTCTTCTAATGATGAGATGTCAGCATTCCCATTGCACCTAAATACACAAGTAGTATTGAAAAAACCTATACCTATACCTACCTATACCTAAACTTTTGATTATATAACACGTATATTTAAATAATCACTTTCTTTCCAGCTTTTTGAATTTTTTTTTTTATTATTCGATACGATTATCGAATTAATACTAATTTGAACTTTTACGAAAAGTTTTTATATATATATATATATAATTTGTTTATTTAAACCAATCGTCGTCTGTAATATAGGGTGAAGGGGGATGAATTCTGACCTTTTTCCTCAACCCCTAACTGCCTTACGTTTTGCCATAGATAGAAGTTTTTTTTCCAATACTCAAGTTTTACACTTAAAATTTTTGTTGATTATAATGTCGCGTGACCAGTAATTTGGGTGAACGGGCCGGAACACTCCGTTCGGGGGTGGAGGCAATTTTAGAGGGAACCAGTCCCGGTGTAACAATAATAGGGGGGCTGTTTCGAAGGCTAAGCGTCCCCTGGTGATGCATACGCCAGTAGGTAGCCAATATGGAGATCCGATGAATGCAGGCTCGGACCTAAATGACCAACACAAAAAAATGGATAGATCGGGAAGCACCAGTAATCTGAACGCGCCCCTGATGAACGCACATAATATATCGGAGCCAATGACGAATGTGTCGACATACGCACTGGACGGAGCTAGTGCTTTACCACTAAATCATGGAAATTTTGGAGAAGCTGCGAGCGATAGGCTACCGAAGCTCCTCGTGGAGACTCGTGAGTGGAAGTGTTACACAAGCTTTTCCGGACCTCGCAGGAAGAAATGCGGAGGGAGATGGGGACGATTCGAAACAACATGGACCAGCTCAACGTAGCTCTCGAGTCTGCTCAACAAACCATGAATTTGAACAGGAACGCGACCAGAACGGAAAATAACCCACTTCCAGCGGTAGTAACCCCGATGAACCCTGCTCCGAACAGCATAGTAGTAAAACCCCAGGAGTGGAAAATATCGTTCGACGGTACTGGAAGAATGGCGGATTTTCTGTTTAAGCTAAACACCCTGTGTGAACGTACACAATGCACTGAAGACCAAATAATGGCTAGTTTCCCCCTATTCCTTTCTGGGCGGGCCGAAGAGTGGTACTGGTTGTTTACAAAACAAAACCCAAACGCGACATATGCCTTTTTGTGCTATTCCTTAAAGAGAGAGTTCGGTACTCTAAAAAGTGACCACGAGATCATAATGGAGATCTCCATGCGTAAGCAGAAGCTAAGTGAGTGCTATGACGTGTTCCACACGGACATAATCTCCTTGAACGCGCGCTTAAGACAATCCATGTCAGAGGTCTTACTGATTGACATCATAAAAAGGAACGTCAACAGTAGCCTTAAGCTGATGCTCTTCAACGCGGAAGTGAGAACCCTTCATGATCTACGCGATGCAGCACGCAGAGGAGAACAAGTGCTGAAGGAAAGCAAGCTATTGGGAACCACTTACCCAGGACGTCACGTGAACGAGGCCTGCACGATAACCTCGGACATGAGGATGGAAGGCGAGGACTGCGAAGCTGACCCACAGATAGAGGCGTTGGAGTATCGGCGCCACAGGAAACCGGACTATTCAGGAATCCAGTGCTGGAATTGTCAGGCTATGGGGCATTCCTATATTTACTGTGAGGAACCTATTAGGAGTCCGTTTTGCTTTAAATGCGGCCATGGGGAGTAGTTACGCCAAAATGCCCTAGGGACCATCGCAGGCAGTGAAACCAGTACCCGAGCGAGAAGGCGGGGGAACCTCGTTCGGTTTCATAGCCCCCATACCAGCCAGTGCTCGAAACGTCGTCCCGAGCGCTGAACCAGAGGGTGGGTCTCTCGCAGGTAACGGGTTGCAGGGAGGTGATGAGCTTCCGAGGTGTAGTAGTACCCTGGCGAAAGAATCCCCCAATGTAATAGTAACTTTCCCGGACAGTACGGATAATTCCTATAGTTCTGAATCCGATAGTCAAACGTCCTCATCCGCGATGGGCGAACCGACCAGAATTCTGCAACGTCAGCATAGGGATGTCGCTTTCCAGATGCATTCTCCACATAATCTAGAAGAAAGGGAACATAAGTATGAACAAATAAGACATGCAATTTTTGAAAAATAACCGGTATCAGAAAATATTTTGAGGTGCAGGAAAAGATATCACCGGAGATTACAGGAGCGTAAATTGCTGCAAACCACCACATTAATGCTTACAGAGGATGAAAGGCCTCTCGTAAAGGCAAAAATAAAAGATAGTTTTATTGTAGGGTTGTTGGACTCGGGATCCAACGTCTCCATCCTTGGGAAGAATTGTGAAGAATTTCTGAAAGATAAAGGCTTCAATTATCAACCCCTACATGCATTCATATACAATGCGGGTGGCAACATGCAACAAATCTTTGGCTCGATATCTTTACTGGTCACCTTCAAGAACACCACCAATGTTATTTGTTTTTACCTTGTTCCTTCACTTCTCCAAGAAGCTTATTTCGGGGTGGTTTTTGGAGAGCATTTGCGTTAGCTCCCGAAATATTCCCAAGTGTGGAGTGCCTAGAGGTTAGCAAGGAAAAGGACGAAGAACTTAATCTCCATGATTTGTCACCAACCCGGAGAAGAGATTTACAGAAGGTCATAGAGGCGTTTCCTTCATTCGAAAAGTTAGGTCTGGGGCAAACGAAGTTAGTGGAGGATCACATTGATACCGGTGATGCTGTTTCTATAAAAAGCAAACATTTCCCTCTTTCGCCACCGAGGCAAGCCGAAGCTTTTAGCGAAATAGACAGGCTACTCGAATTGGGAGTTATAGAAGAACCGAACTCTCCGTGGTGGTCCTGTGGTACTGGTAAGGAAACCAGGTAAAGTTAGGTTGTGCATAGATTCCAGAAAGGTCAACGCGGTAACTAAGAAAGACCCATATCCCCTGCCTTATATTAACGGCTTATTGAGCAGACTGAAAGATACGCACCTTATTAGCGGCATTGATCTGAAGGACGCGTTCTTTCAGATCAAATTGACGGAGTCCTCCAAGGAAAAACAGCATTCGCGGTTCCGGGGAGGCCTCTGTACCACTTCAAGGTAATGCTCTTTGGTCTGTGCAATGGACCGCAGTTTATGAGTAGGCTGATGGACAAGGAAATCCCCTCGCGTCTGCGGGAGAATGCCTTCGTCTACCTGGACGACCTGATGGTATGCAGTATGAACTTTGAGGACCACCTGAAGTTACTGGCGGAAGTGGCAAAGTGTTTGACCGACGCAGGTCTGACAATAAACGTAAACAAAAGCAAATTTTGTCAGAAGGAAATTTGTTATTTATGGTACTTGATAGGCAGCGGGTGCTTGAATGTGGATCCAGGGAAAATAGAAGCTATGCAAAACTTTCCGATCCCTAAATCCCTCGGCAGATGCGTAGGTTTGTGGGCATGGCAAATTGGTATAGGGCATTTATTACCAATTTTGCTGACTTGGCAGGTCCCTTGACCGACTGCCTCTGTAAGTCATCAGGCCCCTTCAAACTTACCGCTGATGCTATAGAGGCCTTCGAAAAACTTAAAGTAGCCTTGAGTTCCGCGCCTGTCTTGGCCCAAACCGATTTTTCGAAAGAGTTTGTAATCCAATGCGACGCTTCCAAAATAGGTGTTGGCGGAGTGTTGTTCCAGGTCGATGACAAGGGCGATGAGCATCCAATCGCGCTCGTTACGAAAAAGCTGAATAATGCTCAACGCAATTATACAGTAACCGAGCTGGAATGTCTCGCCGCCATAGTCAGCGTGAAGCGCTTCCGACCATATGTTGAAGGATTACCGTTTCGGATTATCACGGACCACTCCAGTCTCAAGGGGTTGATGACGCAAAGGGACTTGAGAGGGAGGTTGGCGAGGTGGTCGCTCCTGCTGCAAAGATACGATTTTACAATGGAACATCGCAAAGGCACCCTGAATGTAGTACCCGATGAGTTGACTTTCACTACCACACCCGTTGAAATAGATTTAGTCTCTCCCGAATTTAGCAGTAACGAATATCTAGATTTGATTAGGAGCGTCACCGAAAACAAGGAGTCGCTTCCGGACTTACGAGTAGTGGATGGTGTAATTTTCAAGAGGGTTAAATTTCGGAAGGGGGTGGAAGGGGAAGAAGATTCGCTGTGGCGTTTGTGGTTGCCGAAAGGGTTGACTGAGGAAGCAGTGTAATTAGCACATGACGCTAACCGGAATTACCATGGCGGGTGGCAGAAAACCTTAGAACGTGTCCGGCAAAGGTACTTCTGACCACAGCAGGGTAAGGACGTCCAGCGTTGTGACACTTGCAGAGCAGTAAAACCCACTAATCAGCAGTCGAGACCGCCTATAGAGAATACCTGTAGCGGCAGCCTGTGGGTTAATGCGATGGTAAGGATGTTCAAACATTTACGTATGTATCTGTGTGCATATACCAGCATAGCTACGTTTACATGTGTTAGTAACTGGTAGAAAGCAAACACTTGGATAGATGTTCGAACATGTATCTGTTAGTATGCGTGAAGTTAGTTCGTGAAAGTTCATGTCCCGCCAAAATAGGGTTATATGTATTGGTGTCTTTCGTTCTTGAGTGAAAGTGGTGAGAAAGAAAGGCTTTTGATTTATGGGGTACGACCGCCAAACGATTGCAGGGAATGTCTCAAAAGAAAAGTTGACTTAAGTGAGTGCGGAAGCAAGTTTTAATTATATATATATTTTTTGCGAAGAAAAAAAGTTCGCGATTTTTTTTTCATAAAACCGTGATAACGGGTAATTTAGCGGAATCCCAAGGAAGAGCCGGGATCCCATACTCTGCTTGACAACAGCCCCAGGTGAGTCCAGTGAAACCCCTTTCTCCCAGTCCATGGTGCATGTGGACTAATAGTGAAAATAAATTCAAATAAAAAAATGTTAAAGGTGAAAATTAAGTTGAATAAAATTACATACCTACAATCAATAAAATTTAGTGAAATAAATGAAATTATATACAAAGATAAAATTAAGTAAAAAAAAAAAAAATTTGATAAAATAATGAAAGTTAAAAATAAAATAAAATTAAAATAAATAAAATAAAATTATAAAACAAAATTACATATAAAACTAATTAAAATAACTAAAATTACATACATAAATAAATAAAGCCAGATATTTAATAAAAATCTATTGGATAAAATCAAGTAAAATTAATAAAACCAAATGAATGAATAAAATGACATAAATAGGTAAAATGAAATAAGTAGATAAAAGTCACTAAATAAAATAAGGTCACATGCACCCTAATGTGTCTTCCTCTGCCGCCATGACCCCAGTCCCTAATATTCTTCCCCTCTACACATCTAGATTGCTGTGCAAAAAATTTAAACTGTCCACCATCACCAGCCACAAACGCAAAAATAAAGCGGGGTAGTATTTAAGCTAAAGGAACTTGCCACACCAGCCACAAATACAGTCCGAAACATACAAAAGCGGGGTAGTATTTCGTATAGAGGAAAGGGAAGCATACAGACGGTGCCAGGCCAGACGTCAAGGGAGTAAAGGGGCATCTGAGCGCTCCTGTCCTGGCACCGCGATCATTATTGGAGCTGCAGATACAATCACTAAGTGGAGGAGAAAAGCAGTCAAGGAGAGAGCCTAAAAAGGGGAACTCATTAGGGATCATTATTTTTTTGGTTAATTTTTAGTTTATTACGATATTGTTTAATTTGAATTTTTAGTTTATTTTTGTTAAGGTTTAATTTAACCCAACTCTAGTTTTTCGATTTGCGTGTGAGTTTTTTCCTATTTTTCGATGAATTCATTTTTTTGAAATTTTACTAACTTTATAATTGTAAGCATTTCTACCTTCATATTCATTCCGGTTTCTTACTTCTTCTCATTTTTCTCTATCCTTTCAAAATTCCACTTGTTACTCACCTACCTATTATTTCCTTAACTTTTTGTCCACACCCACACATTCGCACATTTAACCTTTTTTCTCATGTCCCGCCGTCCCTCTAAAATACCTAATTTTTAAGCATTCTGTTTCTACATGAGTTTGTCACTTTTTCCGTTCACCTTTTTTTGCATTTAATTTAAATATTACAATTTCGATTCCACCTTCCTAACACTTTTATCTCTTTGCCTTTTTGTACGCGTTGCCTTTTGTTGATTCTAATTAGCGCATTCTTCTGTTATTTTTTACTTCGAGCTTTTGCTTTACATTTTCTTTTTGCGCTTATATTTTTTGCAAGGCTATTAGATTTTATAGTTTACCCTCACTTTAATTTTTTTCACATATTTGGTAAATTTCCGATTTCATTTATATTAGGCTGTCGCACTATTAAATTTTGCAGTTTTTATTTTTATTATTTAATATTTTTTTTATTTATTTATTTATTTTGTAACTTTGTTTTGAATCATCATCCTTCACTCTAAAGCGCATAAATTCTTTGATCCGGGCCGCAACCGCATGCCCGAATAAATTTGTTATCTTTCATTGTCACCTCTTCCACCGATCGACGTTCCAGCATAGGTTTGTAGGTGTATGTATATGTACGTTCTTTACAGCCACGCTCTCTCTTCGACGCAGGCGCCTCCGTCGCGGGATTGATCGGTAAGTGCTAGACTTATAAGTTATTAACTACCTACACAAATAGTTTAAATACAAACATACGTATATATATCAAATTGTAAACAAACCTGCTGGAAGCCAGCAAAGGCTAAGGAGTTATTGGGATACAGTGGCGGCCCGATAACGACAGCATTATTAGCACTTAGTCGTTTTCAATTTTTTATTTTTGTACGCTAAAGTTTCACATTTTTATTCGGTAATTTTCAAGTTAAGTTTTTGGTGCACGGTCCAATTTTCCTTTTTACGTAAAATCCTTTTCATTTTTATTCAATAGTTTTCAATTTAAAGTTTTTTTGCACGTTTGGGTCTTCCGTGGGTTTTTGTTAAGTTTTTTTATCCACAATCTTTCCATTAAATAAACCCAAAAGTAAACTTCCTTTTCCCTATTATCTTCCTTTTAGCCACTTCTATCCCCATCTTTATTATTCTTACTTACGAATATACGTATCTTAGATAGAGTTAGTTCCAACTAATTAGCCTTAAGGAAAATTCTACATAAGTGAAGTTTTTTTGAATTTTTTTGAAGTTTTTTGATCATTAATTTTAGGATATATATTTAATAAAGAGTTTTTTTATAACGTTTTACAAAGGAATCCAAACGTATCATATTTATTAGTTCATGGGTTGAGCTTACCCTAAAAAAAAATGTCAGGCTAAGACACTTGGTGTGGGTGTTGCACGAGTGCAACAAAAAAAAGGCGACGTGAATGTGAGGCGACGGTGACAGACTAGACAGGCTAGGGACATGGGACATTAACGGACGGACACATGTCAGGCTAAGGGGGCGTTGCTAAAGTGCCGGAGTCAGTGCAACGCCCAAGGCTGCGTCAAGGTTTTACGCAGAAGGGGAGGGATGACTCCACCTGACACGGACAGACCTTTTCTTCCAGCTTTCCTTTTCTTTACATAGATTTCAGGCATGAACCTCTCTCTTGTTTGTATACCTGTAGGTAAGGCGGGTGAGCAAAAACTCACCCCACCCGACGAGCTAGCAGGGGCTTGCCAGCATGCCAAGTGCCACCTCCGCCTTACCCCAGCAGCCAGTTATACAACAATGGCGCCCAACGTTATAGCCCAGTGTGTTTTCGTTTCATTTTTCCCATTTTTAATCTTAGTTTTAGTTTTTAACTCTTGCCATTCCCGTTTTTTTTTACGTCCTTCATATCCTTCAATCCTCTATTCCATTTAGCGTTTCTGTAATTCTTCCTTATATCATTTCTTTCACACCCTTCTTTATTTCTATGACAGGACAGGCGACCGTTGTAGCAGCAGCATCGCTTGGACAATTCCGATGCGATTTGTGCCACTACAACCAATACGAGGGGGGATACTCAGCTTACCGTAGAAGTTCCTTATAGGAGCTGCAACGCTTGCGTAAGTGGGATCCTACGGTAAAGCTAGTATGATAGGAGGTAGACGTTTTCGGTTGCAGGCCACTGGTCAAGCTACCGTGCAAATAGTCCAGCACGGTTTGCACGTGAGGTTTACAGTGCGCCTGCGCCACAGACAATCCAACAGAGTATGGCAGCCAAGCTTAAGGCCAAGGACTCTCGACTTGATGTGCCATACTCGACTGACATGACCTGTAGGGGAGACGTAGCTGACTTGGACTTAGACAAATTACGGACGGACAGCTCACATCCATTATGACCTTGCTGAGGTGCAACACCAGCACACACCATGTATTTTAATATATATTCATTCTTTATTGAAATTGCATAGAAACTTTGTACAAGTTACAACTACAACAAAAAAAAAAAATATATATATAAGCAAAGAAAATCGAATTGAAGTAAAATCATATGTACTTATATACGTAGTATTACTTTTAATTCCACGTTACGTTGGCCTTAAACCCAAGCGTATACATACACATATGTCTACCCATTTTTAATCTTTTTCTTAAGCAATCATCTTTGGAATGTTTAGATTTTTTTCTGAATTTTTTATTTATTACCTAGCCCTGAGCGGTTGAGTTATTATTTTATTAGTTCTTGGTGAGAATTTTTAACTTTTTTATTTTTTGAAATACCAATTTAAATTGTTGGATATTTCTTGTCGTTCGTTTTATTATATACATACATATATTTACTTGCATACTTACCCATACATGCATATATACTTACATACTATTTTTAACGTTATCCTTTCATCTTGTTGATATTAGGATTTGTTTTTTTTTTTTTGAATATTTAGATTATTTGAAATCATCTTATGAATTCTGGAATTTTTTTAGATTTTAAGTTAATCATTTATTTTCATTTTCTTATTTTTTTTTACTTTATTTCCTTCGGTCTTTTTGGGACAAATTTTTCCCTTGAGTTTACGTTCCGAATTAATTTGGAAGTTTGAAGTCGTAGTTGAATTCTTATTAGTTTATTTTATTTTATTTTTGAGTTTTATACCTTCTTTTGGAAGTTTGAAATTTTCTTACCGACATACGGAGTTCGGTCTTTACATACTCCGTCGTGTTGTTTTTTTTTTTATATACTGCCTTAGATTCGCCATATCTTGGGTGTTGAATTTTTAGGCTAACCCTCAGTAGGCTTATTTTTTGTTAGGTTTGATATTTCTTTTGTCATAACGTTTTTCTTGGTATTCACGTTTTTGGTTTACCTGCCTAATTGTTGAATTTTTGAAATTTTTAATTTTTTTGCAATAACCTGCAGTTTAAATAAATATCTATTACGTTTGTTCTTCTCCGCTTCAGTAGTTGTTCTGGTTGGGTTGACCTCAACCCTTCCTCTTTCGTTCTGAGGATACATAAAGCTAGGGTAAATCTGTTTGGCGACTTAATCCCCATAGGACAAAAAAAAAAAGTTTTCCTTTCCTTTGCGAGTGTTGTCGTGTATGGAGAAGGAGGACGCACCGGAACGAGTTGCTGGTGGATTGGGGTTATTCAACAAGAACCAGAGGGTCACAAGGAGTGTGAGCAGAGCGCTGCAGAACCAGGTAGTCGGATCAATCTTTACGCAGATCGACACGGGCGTACCCCATCCCGTAGATTTTTTGCCAACAGACTTTTTTAACAGGTGCACTTCGCGGGTTTTTAGGTCGACTAGTCGGGAGGAGGTGATACGTCCGGTTACGATTAGGAGATCAGACAGTTTCTATTTCAGCGAGGAGGAAAAGTGTTCGAGTTTTTCCAGGAAAATAGACCAACTATTTGAGATGACGGATACGGAGGAGCCAGGTGCTGTTGGGGGGGAAGGCCCTAGGAGGATTGAGCCACCAGCGAACGCGGGTGCTGGGGCAGCGGAACCCCGGAGAAGCGGACCTAGTTCCACAGCCGCCAGCATCGAACAGTTAGGCCAGATGATGGCGATGATGGCACAGCAAAACCAGGTGATGGCACAATACATGAACGAGGTCCGTCATATCCGGGATAACGTGTCGAACCTCAGCAACCGCGTCGCTGATATGGAGAACTCGGCACAACCGTTAGGGCACCGGGCTGAGCGCGCGTCTACACCCGAGCCTAGGGATGCGAGAAATGGCACAGCCAACCAGCGTGTCAGTCCAGGTGCAGCAGGGGGGGTTTCAGGTAGCGATAGGAACACCCAGGACCCACCGAGGTGGAAGAAGTTGGACCTGGATAAGTGGCATGTGAAGTTTGACGGGACGACTAAGGGAATAACGGTGGAGAGCTTCATTTTTAGGATTGAAAAGTTGAGGCAACAACACAACATATCCCCCTTTCAGCTCTTCACCGATTTCCATTGCCTCGTAACGGGCTCTGCCTTGAAGTGGTACTGGCAAGTTCTTGAAGATCACGCCGACGAACCCGAGTTCGGGTATTTTGAGCTCAAAGCAGAACTGCTAGCCCACTTCAAGACTGCGGAGTCCGATTACGAGATTATAAGAGAAATTATGGAGCGCAAACAACAGCCACAAGAAGGGTTCGACGAGTTCTACGGTGAGGTCCATAACCTGACATTCCGCCTGCGGAAAAAGATCCAGGAGAAGGAGCTAGTGGGGATCATTAGGGGCAACCTGAAACCCTACCTTGCGAACTTAACCTTCGCATCAAAGATTGACACGTTGGCGGAGCTGAAGGCTGAGTGTAAGAGGGCAGAGCGGCTCATAAAGGAGAACCGAACCCGTCCCAAACCGGTCAACGAATTAGAATATCCCGAAGTGAAACCTGGGGATGAGGGGATCAATAGGCAACCCGTGGAGGCGATCACGAATCCGGCCAAACCGAGAGGGCCAAACCAACAACCATATCGCCCAGTACCGGGAGCTACGAACCAACACCAACCTTTGAGCAACTCTAAGCCCGCCACCAATTCGTTTTGTGCGTCCCCCTTTCACCTCATGTTATGTTTTTCGTGTGGAATGCCTGTCGATTTTTTTATCAAGAATCCGTCCGAATTGAAGAGAGATAATCGTTGTAAATCGTCCTTTCATGATATGATATGTTTTGCGTGTGGGGGTGATATGTCTTTTTGTGTTTACAAAGCGGGTAAGGGAAACTCCCAACTGGCGGAGATTGCCGGGAAATCTCGCCAGGGAACAGACTACCCGGAGACCAACCCAGCTTCAGAATTTTAGAAAGGGCGGACGACAATGCGTGTAGAGTCAAGTTAGGTGTAGGGAAAGCCGAGCCAAAAAGTCTACATCAAAGGAAGCTGCAATACGAAGCAGCTAGACAAAGAATTTTTTGCGAAGACTTTCTCGCTAAGAAAAGAAATAGAAATTTTAAAAAGATAATGAAGATGCGATCAAAGAGAAAAAATATGAGAAGACTTATTAATAAAATAGTAGCGACAATTGTCACCATGAAAGGCGACAACCGTTTCTTTGCGCAGACAAAGATCGGGGATAGGGATGTCGTAGCCTTGCTGGATTCAGGTGCTGGCGCGAGTTGTCTAGGTAAAAATTATGAGAAGCTGATAGAAGGCAGGGAGGATGGCATCATCCCGCTGGCCAATCAAAACATACGCACGGCGAATGGTGGCGAAACGCCGGTGGTTGGTGCTATCACTCTGTCTGTCTTCTGGGATGGAATATATAAGGACCTAGAGTTTCTCATCGTGCCAGGCCTCCAGAAACAGGTGTATTTAGGGGTAGACTTTTGGCAGGCTTTCGATCTGCAGGTTGTTATTCGTAGGGTTCTATCGCATCCAACTCGCACTGGCGTTGCAGAACTTGTACCCGCCGATGGCGACTTATCATTTGAAGCGGTACAGCATGTTCTGACAAGAGAGCAAAGTGTGGCGTTGGAGAAGGTCAAGGCGCAGTTTCCCTCATTTGCGGTCCTAGGTTTAGGGAAAACGAATGTGGAGGAACACGTGATAGAAGTTACAAATGAAAACCTCCCAGTCAAGCAAAGGCATTACCCTATATCACCAGCGATCCAAAAGCTAGTTTTTGAAGAGCTCGATAGGATGCTCGGTTTAGGCGTGATAGAGGAGAGCAATAGTAGCTGGAGCTCCCCTGTGTCGCTGGTGATAAAGGGAGAAAAGAAGCGTCTGTGCCTCGACGCACGAAAAATTAATGAACGCACCATCAAAGATGCATATCCACTGCCAAATATCGACGGGATCATTAGCCGACTGCAGAACACTAGGTTCATTTCGGCCATTGATTTGAAAGATGCCTTTTGGCAGATCCCGCTCGAAAAGAAATCTAGGGAAAAGACAGCATTTACAGTGCCAGGGCGTCCCCTAAACCAATACACAGTCATGCCGTTTGGACTGTGTAACGCAGCGCAAAGAATGTGTAGACTTATGGACAAGGTTATACCCGCTTCTTTACGTGATTCCGTGTTTGTGTATTTAGATGATTTGTTGGTATGTTCCGTAGATTTTTCGTCTCATTTATATTTGTTGGAAAAGGTCGCTAGATGTTTACGTGAGGCTAACCTTACCATTAACGTAGAAAAGAGTAAATTTTGTTTTAAAGAAGTTAGGTACTTAGGTTATGTAGTGGGCGATGGATGCATTCGTACCGATGCGAACAAGGTTGCTGCTGTGAGGGATTTTCCCGAGCCGAAAACACCAAAGCAGCTCCGACGGTTTCTAGGGATGTCAGGCTGGTACCGTCGTTTTATCCAAGACTACGCAACCATTGCAGCTCCGCTGCACGACTGTCTCACTAAAGACAAAATTAAAAAGTTTGCGATGACTGATAAAGCGAGAGAGTCGTTTGAGCGACTGAAGCAGAGCCTGATCTCTGCTCCTGTACTGGTACATCCTGATTTCAACAGACGTTTCTACATCCAGTGCGATGCTTCGACAGACGGAGTGGGCGGGGTACTCTTCCAGTTGGACGACGAGAACAACGAACGACCGATAGCTTACATTTCCGCCAGACTAAATAAAGCACAGCGAAACTACAGCATCACCGAGCTGGAGTGCTACGTGGCAGTGATAAGCGTGAAGAGATTTAGGCCGTACGTCGAAGGGTTGCCGTTCACAATCATCACCGATCACGCGAGTCTCAAATGGTTGATGAACCAGAAAGATCTTTCTGGGAGACTCGCGCGATGGAGTTTGAAATTGCAGGCATACGATTTTGAAATAGAGCATAGGAAAGGAGCACTTAACGTCGTTCCAGATACACTGTCGCGAGCACACATGGACGAAATTAAGCTATCTGACAGACTAATGGACATCGCCTTGGACTCACCATACTTTAAAACGGAAGAGTATGACGAACTTAAGAAAACTGTGACAGGGAATCAAGATAGACTACCAGAGTTGTGCGTATCAGACGGGTATGTCTATAGACGGACGCAGTTTAACCGGGGGGACGATCTTCAGCAGGACCAAGCCTGGAAACTCTGGGTGCCGTCGGAATTGCGTGCCGGATTGGTGGAAGCCTCCCACGGCTCACCTTCTGCTGGGCACGGAGGCATCCATAAAACGTTAGCCCGAATACGCGAAAAATACTACTGGCCTGGGATGGTAACAGAGGTTCAAAATTATGTTAGGGAATGCGAAGTCTGTAAGGGAAATAAAACCCAAAACTCTTTTCACAAACCACCCATGGGAAAGCGACACGTAACTGAGAGACCTTTCCAACGATTGTTTATAGACTTTATGGGCCCTTATCCACGTACGAGTGATGGTAATGCGTATGTGTTTGTTTGTCTTGACCATTTTTCCAAGTTTGTCTTTTTGAAACCTATGCGTAAAGCCACGTCTGTAGATGTTATTAAGTTTTTAGAGAAAGAGGTTTTTCACATCTTTGGAGTCCCAGAATACATCCACTCAGATAATGGCAAACAGTTTGTATCCGATGTTTTTGCGCAATTTTTAGAAAAGTATGGCACAAGACATATCCGGACTGCATTCTACTCTCCACAAGGGAATGCAGCGGAGAGGGTGAATCGCTCAGTACTACAGATAGTAAGATCCTTCATTAAAGAGAATCAAAAGAGTTGGGATAGGTGCATCAGTGATGCGGCCTTTGCCCTTCGTAGCGCGATACACACATCAATAAACTGCTCGCCATATTATGCCACTTTTGGCTTACCGATGATGCAACATGGCACGTCTTATGAAGTATGCCGCAAATTAGGCACCGTGAAAAATACTGATCTACAGATAGAGGCGCGAGCAGATAGGTTGCAAGGAATTAGAGACTCGATAATGAAGGAGCTGAAGTTAGCACATGAGCGAAGCCAAAAGGTTTACAACACCAGATCCAAAGATGTGAAATTCCGAATCGGACAAGTGGTATATCGCCGAAATTTCAAACAGAGTTCTCAAATAAACAACTATAATGATAAGCTTGCCCCAAAGCAAGTAAAGTGTGTCGTTCTTAAAGCAATCGGCAACTCGATGTATGAACTCGGCGATACCAGTGGCAAGAAAGTCGGCGTATACCACGCTAAGGATATTTTTGTTGCTTAATCATATGTTGAATGTTAGGCTTGGTGACCTATGTTAAATGTAGATGTGTGCAACGTTTGCTAGCTTTAGTTTTGGCTTGACCATTAGAGTAATTATTTATGCAATTATTTATTTCTTTGACCATGTTTATAGTTGACCTTATTTATTCATTTATTTATTGTTCTTTATTATTTATTTATTTATTTTTTATTTTTTTATTATTATTTTTATGGATTCTGTGGTATTTTATTACTAACATACTAAAAACTGTGACATAGATTTAGGTAGATAGATATCTGTTATATAGGTTTAAATACTTACCAGTGATATAACTTTAGATTTAACCCGCATGCCATTCTAGTCATTAATATAAGTAGATATCTGTGATATTAGGTTAGTAGTAGAAACACTTTTTTTATTCCGCGTGCTGCCCTTATACGAGTTAACATAAACCCTACATAATCGGAAGAATAGGCAATAGCCCGGCTTTAGGTCGTGGGTCGAGGCCACACGTTAGGCGTTTGAAGGTAGCTTTAGGACAGACTGCGCATTGAATTTTTTTCTTACGCCCACGCTCCATGTTGCATGCAACATCGGCGGTTGCGAGCCTGTAGCGGCAGCCTGTGGGTTAATGCGATGGTAAGGATGTTCAAACATTTACGTATGTATCTGTGTGCATATACCAGCATAGCTACGTTTACATGTGTTAGTAACTGGTAGAAAGCAAACACTTGGATAGATGTTCGAACATGTATCTGTTAGTATGCGTGAAGTTAGTTCGTGAAAGTTCATGTCCCGCCAAAATAGGGTTATATGTATTGGTGTCTTTCGTTCTTGAGTGAAAGTGGTGAGAAAGAAAGGCTTTTGATTTATGGGGTACGACCGCCAAACGATTGCAGGGAATGTCTCAAAAGAAAAGTTGACTTAAGTGAGTGCGGAAGCAAGTTTTAATTATATATATATTTTTTGCGAAGAAAAAAAGTTCGCGATTTTTTTTTCATAAAACCGTGATAACGGGTAATTTAGCGGAATCCCAAGGAAGAGCCGGGATCCCATACTCTGCTTGACAACAGCCCCAGGTGAGTCCAGTGAAACCCCTTTCTCCCAGTCCATGGTGCATGTGGACTAATAGTGAAAATAAATTCAAATAAAAAAATGTTAAAGGTGAAAATTAAGTTGAATAAAATTACATACCTACAATCAATAAAATTTAGTGAAATAAATGAAATTATATACAAAGATAAAATTAAGTAAAAAAAAAAAAAAAAATTAGATAAAATAATGAAAGTTAAAAATAAAATAAAATTAAAATAAATTAAATAAAATTATAAAACAAAATTACATATAAAACTAATTAAAATAACCAAAATTACATACATAAATAAATAAAGCCAGATATTTAATAAAAATCTATTGGATAAAATCAAGTAAAATTAATAAAACCAAATGAATGGATAAAATGACATAAATAGGTAAAATGAAATAAGTAGATAAAAGTCACTAAATAAAATAAGGTCACATGCACCCTAATGTGTCTTCCTCTGCCGCCATGACCCCAGTCCCTAATATTCTTCCCCTCTACACATCTAGATTGCTGTGCAAAAAATTTAAACTGTCCACCATCACCAGCCACAAACGCAAAAATAAAGCGGGGTAGTATTTAAGCTAAAGGAACTTGCCACACCAGCCACAAATACAGTCCGAAACATACAAAAGCGGGGTAGTATTTCGTATAGAGGAAAGGGAAGCATACAGACGGTGCCAGGCCAGACGTCAAGGGAGTAAAGGGGCATCTGAGCGCTCCTGTCCTGGCACCGCGATCATTATTGGAGCTGCAGATACAATCACTAAGTGGAGGAGAAAAGCAGTCAAGGAGAGAGCCTAAAAAGGGGAACTCATTAGGGATCATTATTTTTTTGGTTAATTTTTAGTTTATTACGATATTGTTTAATTTGAATTTTTAGTTTATTTTTGTTAAGGTTTAATTTAACCCAACTCTAGTTTTTCGATTTGCGTGTGAGTTTTTTCCTATTTTTCGATGAATTAATTTTTTTGAAATTTTACTAACTTTATAATTGTAAGCATTTCTACCTTCATATTCATTCCGGTTTCTTACTTCTTCTCATTTTTCTCTATCCTTTCAAAATTCCACTTGTTACTCACCTACCTATTATTTCCTTAACTTTTTGTCCACACCCACACATTCGCACATTTAACCTTTTTTCTCATGTCCCGCCGTCCCTCTAAAATACCTAATTTTTAAGCATTCTGTTTCTACATGAGTTTGTCACTTTTTCCGTTCACCTTTTTTGCATTTAATTTAAATATTACAATTTCGATTCCACCTTCCTAACACTTTTATCTCTTTGCCTTTTTGTACGCGTTGCCTTTTGTTGATTCTAATTAGCGCATTCTTCTGTTATTTTTTACTTCGAGCTTTTGCTTTACATTTTCTTTTTGCGCTTATATTTTTTGCAAGGCTATTAGATTTTATAGTTTACCCTCACTTTAATTTTTTTCACATATTTGGTAAATTTCCGATTTCATTTATATTAGGCTGTCGCACTATTAAATTTTGCAGTTTTTATTTTTATTATTTAATATTTTTTTTATTTATTTATTTATTTTGTAACTTTGTTTTGAATCATCATCCTTCACTCTAAAGCGCATAAATTCTTTGATCCGGGCCGCAACCGCATGCCCGAATAAATTTGTTATCTTTCATTGTCACCTCTTCCACCGATCGACGTTCCAGCATAGGTTTGTAGGTGTATGTATATGTACGTTCTTTACAGCCACGCTCTCTCTTCGACGCAGGCGCCTCCGTCGCGGGATTGATCGGTAAGTGCTAGACTTATAAGTTATTAACTACCTACACAAATAGTTTAAATACAAACATACGTATATATATCAAATTGTAAACAAACCTGCTGGAAGCCAGCAGAGGCTAAGGAGTTATTGGGATACAGTGGCGGCCCGATAACGACAGCATTATTAAGCACTTAGTCGTTTTCAATTTTTTATTTTTGTACGCTAAAGTTTCACATTTTTATTCGGTAATTTTCAAGTTAAGTTTTTGGTGCACGGTCCAATTTTCCTTTTTACGTAAAATCCTTTTCATTTTTATTCAATAGTTTTCAATTTAAAGTTTTTTTGCACGTTTGGGTCTTCCGTGGGTTTTTGTTAAGTTTTTTTATCCACAATCTTTCCATTAAATAAACCCAAAAGTAAACTTCCTTTTCCCTATTATCTTCCTTTTAGCCACTTCTATCCCCATCTTTATTATTCTTACTTACGAATATACGTATCTTAGATAGAGTTAGTTCCAACTAATTAGCCTTAAGGAAAATTCTACATAAGTGAAGTTTTTTTGAATTTTTTTTAAGTTTTTTGATCATTAATTTTAGGATATATATTTAATAAACAGTTTTTTTATAACGTTTTACAAAGGAATCCAAACGTATCATATTTATTAGTTCATGGGTTGAGCTTACCCTAAAAAAAAATGTCAGGCTAAGACACTCAATTGGTGTGGGTGTTGCACGAGTGCAACAAAAAAAAGGCGACGTGAATGTGAGGCGACGGTGACAGACTAGACAGGCTAGGGACATGGGACATTAACGGACGGACACATGTCAGGCTAAGGGGGCGTTGCTAAAGTGCCGGAGTCAGTGCAACGCCCAAGGCTGCGTCAAGGTTTTACGCAGAAGGGGAGGGATGACTCCACCTGACACGGACAGACCTTTTCTTCCAGCTTTCCTTTTCTTTACATAGATTTCAGGCATGAACCTCTCTCTTGTTTGTATACCTGTAGGTAAGGCGGGTGAGCAAAAACTCACCCCACCCGACGAGCTAGCAGGGGCTTGCCAGCATGCCAAGTGCCACCTCCGCCTTACCCCAGCAGCCAGTTATACAACATACCTTTGCACCCAAGAGGCCATTTCAGCGATTATATTGCGATTTTCCAGGGCCTTATCTGAGATCTAAGCGGCGAAATCAATTTATTTTTATAGTATTGGACCACCTTTCAAAATATGTCTGGCTAAAGCCCATGCAGAGAGCAACAACTGTTAATGTTATAAATTACTTCGCTTTAGAAATTTTTCCAGCTGTAGGGGTCCCTGAGTTTATTCATAGTGATAATGGTAAACAGTTTATATCGAAGGAAATGAACCAATTTTTGGAAAATTATGGGGTGACACACGTGAGGACGGGGTTATATTATCCTCAAGCGAACGTCTCAGAACGAGTCAATAGAGAAATTGTTTCTAAAATAAGAATTTTCCTGAAGGATAAACCAGCCCATACGAATTGGGATAAACATATACCCGATATTTTATCAGTTCTGAGAAGCGACTTCCATACAGCGATTCAGTGCTCTCCATACTTTGCATTATAGGGTCAAAATATGGTCCAACATGCCTCAGCGTACAATATTTTAGAGAAACTCGGCAGCCTTCGGGAAGACCAGGTTACGATAGTGAGGAGAGCTGACAAGTTGACTAATATTCGTGAGCAGATCCGTAGAAATATAGATCAGGCAAAAGATAGGGGAATAACCACCTATAACAAGCGCTCTAGGCAAGTCAACTACAAGGAAGGTCAGGAAGTTTTCCGGAAAAACTTTGCCTTGAGTAACTTCAAACAGGGCATTAACGCCAAATTCCTGCCGAAATATCTTAAGTGTCGAGTACTCAGAAAAATATGCAATGCATTGTATGATCTCGAGGACTTAAACGGGAAATTGATAGGTCGCCTTTTTCCTGCTGGGAGTTTTTGGGGTCGGGGACATCTCGCCCAGTATTCTCCCCGAGCAATGATATCATAGGTTGTTCACACGCGTACTCACCCAGAACCGTGAACAGCCTGGCAGTCCAGACTTGGGTTGGACTATCCTTACGGAGTTTGGACGAGTTCTCCTTTATCAAAATGTTTACACACCTATACTTTTTTTGCCTCTCTGTGGGGGCGATAACCACTAGAACCATACGGACTTTTGACGAGTTCTCCATAACAAATGTCTAATTGCCGCAAAGCCTTTTAAACTAAGAAACAAAATTAATTCACTATTGGACTTAACTTTTTTTTTGATGAACCTTTGTTGCCCGGCTAGCTTCGCGGTAGAACTTTGAGACTCTTATCTTAGGGATGAGTCGTGCACCACGTTACTTGGCATCGGAGACTCCTGGAAGTGGCTTCCCACAGGTGAACAGGTTTCCTGCGAAGCAGGTTTGTTATGGTCCACTTGGGAGAGTCACCCTTGATACACACCAGTTGGCTAGTTATAGGGAAAAGGTTAGGATTCACCCCCACTCATGGTTGCCTGGGGTGGTTAAACACCTGGTTAAATCATCTCATCAGCTGATCTTGTTTTTTTTTTATTTCACCGGTATAAAGATTGCCACAAAGAGATGGCAAAAGTAAAACATAATCAACACCTTGGTAGTTACTATTCTCTCACGACACAAAAGTTACTTCCTCTAAATCCCATACGCCTATCATCAACACAACGACTTTGAAACCTGCACCTGGTAGATGTTACCGGGACCAACGTGTGTGTTGAACGAACCGATAAAACATCGAAGTATCGATTCATCGGTGAGATTTAGATAGCGGAAACAGATACGGAAGCGGCTGGGGTTTTTTCTTTTTCGGCTGGATTGAACACGTGAAAGGTTGAAGCGAAATTTATTAAAAAAAAAAAAAATGCTGTAAAATCATACAAAAAATTAACAATTATATTTAATAAATAAAGTAGAAAGTACAGTTGCAGTAGGAGAAGTGAAAGCAGCTTTAAAAAGGAATCTGAAATTACATAAAAGTTGAAAGAGATAAAACGTATAACAACGGGAAGTCGCTAGGCATCGGCGTGTGGGGTTTATGGTTTTCATGTCGGTTGGCTGTTCAATTTTGTATAAACGCGAGTTGGCGAACGTCGTCGTCGCTACATACATACGTACATGCAATGACCGCTTCAGAAGCATGAAGGAAACGTGTTAAAATCATCGGCTCCTTGCTACTAAATTTATGTTCATAAATATATACGTACGTATGTTTGAAGGTGTACAACAAAGCGAAAGTGAACCCGTTTTATGCCATAGTGGAGGGTAACCGATGTTTTTATTTCTGCCGCAGCTATTGGAAAATGTCACATTACTTTTCGATGCTCGCGCCATTTTGAACTATTTAAATGAATTGGGTTACAGAAACATATCTGGGGATCAACTCAAGGAATTCATGAAAGTTAATCTGCACCTAAAGGTATGCAATCACAATCGGAAATTTACAAAATCAAATTCAAGGCAAAAAATTTGCAACCACAGCAGCAGTCAACAACAAACACAAAGACGTGTAATACAACGTCAGCAGCAGTAACAACGGCAACAACAAGCAATGCGATCGTCGACAAGTGCAACAACAATTACAAAACCAACAGCAGCACCTGTTGAACCAACCGAAACAGCAGCAGCAGCGTTGGTGGCAATCACAGTGGCACAAAATCATTGCCCACACAACGACGTGCTACTGTCAAAGTAATTAAATGTAAAAAACAACCATTGTGCCATTTCAATTTTATTTGGATATATGCGATCATCAATTAGCTAAACGTATTGAGGAACATGTACGTACGCTTGGTGGGGCGCTTGAATTTTTTTTAAAAGCTCATGTAACACATTTTATTACCGTAAAGGCGATATTGCCCACAGTAGTTGGTGGTTGTGGTAGTAATAATAGCAGCAATAATAATAATAATAACACTTCAAGCGGTCGACCAGCGGCACCCCAAACACCAGGTACAACAAAAATACCACAAACTCCATACGCAGCAGCATATGATACAACGCCAACAACAACAACAGCAGGGCCGCCGAATATAGGCCTGCTGCAACCGCACCAGCTACAACAAAACCAGCAGGGGCGCCAAAAATATACCTGCTGCAACACCAGCTTGAACAACAACAACAACAGCAGGTCCGGCGAATATAGGCCTGCTGCAACAACACCAGATTTAACAACAACAACAGCAGGGCCGCTGAACATAGGCCTGCTGCAACACGACCTGCAACGACAACGGCGAGCAACACCAATGGCCTGCAGCCTGTCTTGGGAGAGTTCGTTCCAAAACAAAAATAATAATAATAAACTGAAAATGAAATTTTAAAATTAGAAAACTCAGAAGTTAAGATAAAAGAGAAAAATGTACTTAACTTAATTGAACACAATCTAATTAAATAATCGTAAATTAGGAATTAGGAAACTAAAGTTGCAGATAGATCGGAAACGAGAAAAAGCAAAATTATTTGAGTTAGTGAATTTAAACCGAAAGGAAGGTAAATAAATAGAAAACTTAAGTTTAAAATAGATTAAAATAAGGCAGGTTGGACTATATTAAATAAAACTAAGTGTAAAGATAGTTTTAATTAAGACTACCCTTACTTAACTAGATAGGAACAAAAAGAAAGGGAGAATGAATTTAAATAAAGGGGAAATTTTTAATTAATAAGCAAAACAAAAAAATGGGGGCGAAATATATAAACTTAAAATTAGGGAAATAAGGAAATAATAAAGAAAATTATTTGCGCGTATACAAATGAAATAACCAAAATGAAATAAAATAAAATAAGTTTAAATTAAATTAGAATAAAACTACTTTCAAATCTATTAAAGTCAAATAAATATATACAGTAAATAAATAAAACAATAAATACCTAAATACAATTAATACATAAATAAATACAAAAAAATCAATAAAATAAAATGAGATAAAACCTCATGAATTATTAACAAAACAAAAGGCCAATTATAAATGAATAGCAAATGGACGGGGTCATACAAAAAACTAAATTTGACTAAATAATTAGGAATATATTAGGAAAAGAGAAGAAAGGAACTTAAACTTAATTTTTTTCTGGTATTATTAGTTTTGCATACGGTATTTAACGTAAACGTCTAATATGGCTTTTTATTTCGTTTGAGCATTTTGCATATTTATACATACCAGCAATTTTGATGAAATTATTCAATTTTATTGAACTATTTTGAGATTTTCTTTTGTTTAATAATATTTCGTAACAATAATAGGGGGGCGGGGGCTTTTTCGAAGGCTAAGCGTCCCCCGGTGATGCAAACGCCAGTAGGTAGCCAATATGGAGATCTCGCGGGGACGAATGCAGGCTCGGACCTAAATGACCAACACAAAAAAATTGATAGACCGGGAAGCACCAGTAATCTGAACGCGCCCCTGATAAACGCGCATACTATATCGGGACCCATGACCAATGTGTCGACATACGCACTGGACGGAGCTAGTGCTTTACCACTAAATCATGGAAATTTTGGAGAAGCTGCAAGCGATAGGGCGCACAACCCAGGGATCCCTACCGAAGCTCCTCGTGGAGACTCGTGGATGGAAGTGTTACACAAGCTTTTCCGGACCTCGCAGGAAGAAATGCGGAGGGAGATGGGGACGATTCGAAACAACATGGACCAGCTCAACGTAGCTCTCGAGTCTGCTCCACAAACCATGAATGTGAACAGGAACGCGACTAGAACGGAACATAACCCACTTCCAGCGGTAGTAACCCCGATGAACCCTGCTCCAAACAGCATAGTAATAAAACCCCAGGAGTGGAAAATATCGTTCGACGGTAATGGACGCATGGCGGATTTTCTGTTTAAGCTAAACACCCTGTGTGAACGTACACAATGCACTAACGACCAAATAATGGCTAGTTTCCACCTATTCCTTTCTGGGCGGGCCGAAGAGTGGTACTGGTTGTTTACAAAACAAAACCCAAACGTGACATATGTCTTTTTGTGCTATTCCTTAAAGAGAGAGTTCGGTACTCTAAAAAGTGACCACGAGTTCATGATGGAGATCTCCATGCGTAAGCAGAAGATAAGTGAGTGCTATGACGTGTTCCACACGGACATAATCTCCTTGAACGCGCGCGTAGGCTTAAGCTGATGCTCTTCAACGCGGAAGTGAGAACCCTTCATGATCTACGCGATGTAGCACGCAGAGGGGAACAAGTGCTGAAGAAAAGCAAGCTATTGGGAACAACTTACCAAGGACGACACGTGAACGAGGCCTACACGATAACCCCGGACATGAGGATGGAAGGCGAGGACTGCGAAGCTGACCCACAGATAGAGGCGTTGGAGTATCGAAGCCACAGGAAACCGGACTATTCAGGAATCCAGTGCAGGAATTTTCAGACTATGGGGCGTTCCTATATTAACTGTGAGGAACCTGTTAGGAGTCCGTTTTGTTTTAAATGCGGCCATAGAGGGGTAGTTACGCCAAAATACCCTAGGGACCATCGCAGGCAGGGAAACCATCACCCGAGCGAGAAGGCGGGGGAACCTGGTTCGGTGACATAGCCCCCATACCAGCCAGTGCTCGAGGCGTCTTCCCGTGCGCTGAACCAGAGGGTGGGTCTCTCGCAGGTACCGGGTTGCAGGGAGGTGATTAGCTTCCGAGGTGTAGTAGTACCCTGGCGAAAGAATACCCAAATGTAATAGTAACTTTCCCGGACAGTACGGATAATTCCAATAGTTCTGAATCCGATAGTCAACCGTCCTCATCCGCGATGGGCGAACCGACCAGAATTCTGCAACGTCAGCATAGGGATGTCGCTTGCCAGATGCATTCTCCACATAATCTAGAAGAAAGGGAACATAAGTATGAACATATAAGACAAGCAATTTTTGAAAAACAACCGGTATCAGAAAATATTTTGAGGTGCAGGAAAAGATATCACCGGAGAGTACAGGAGCGTAGATTGCTGCAAACCACCACATTAATGCTTACAGAGGATAAAAGGCCTCTCGTAAAGGCAAAAATAAAAGATAGTTTTATTGTAGGGTTGTTGGACTCGGGAGCCAACGTCCCTTGGGAAGAATTGTGAAGAATTTCTGAAAGATAACGGCTTCAATTATCAACCCCTACATGCATTCATATACACTGCGGGTGGCAACAAGCAACAAATCTTAGGCTCGATATCTTTACCGGTCACCTTCAACAACACCACAACGGTTATTCGTTTTTACCTTATTCCTTCACTTCTCCAAGAAGCTTACTTCCGGATGGATTTTTGGAGAGCATTTGCGTTAGCTCCCGAAATATTCCCAAGTGTAGAGTGCCTAGAGGTTAGCAAGGAAAAGGACGAAGAACTTAATCTCCATGATTTGTCACCAACCCGGAGAAGAGTTACAGAAGGTCATAGAAGTGTTTCCTTCAATCGAAAAGTTAGGTCTGGGGCAAACGAAATTAGTGGAGCATCACATTGATACCGGTGATGCTGTTCCTTTTAAAAGCAAACATTTCCCTCTTTCGCCAACGAGGCAAACCGAAGCTTTTAGCGAAATAGACAGGCTACTCGAATTGGGAGTTATAGAAAAATCGAACTTTCCGTGGTGTAGTCCTGTGGTACTGATCCGGAAACCAGGAAAAGTTAGGTCGTGCATAGATTCCAGGAAGGTCAACGCGGTAACTAAAAAGACTCATACCCCCTGCCTCATATTAACGGCTTATTGAGCGGAATGAAAGATACGGACCTTATTAGTGGCATTGATCTGAAGGACGCGTTCTTCCAGATCGAATTGATGGAGTCCTCCAAGGAAAAAACAGCATTCGCGGTTCCGGGGAGGCCTCTGTACCATTTTAAGGTAATGCCCTTTGGTCTGTGCAATGGACCGCAGACTATGAGTAGGCTGATGGACAAGGAAATCTCCTCGCGTCTGCGGGAGAATGTATTCGTCTACCTGGATGACCTGATGGTATGCAGTACGAACTTTGAAGACAACCTGAAGTTGCTGGCGGAAGTGGCAAAGTGTTTGACCGACGCAGGTCTGACAATAAACGTAAACAAAAGCAAATTTTGTCAGAAGGAAATTCGTTATTTAGGGTACTTGATAGGCAGCGGGTGCTTGAAAGTGGATCCAGGGAAAATAGAAGCGATGCAAAACTGTCCGATCCCTAAATCCCTCGGCAGGTGCGTAGGTTTGTGGGCATGACAAATTGATATAGGGCATTTGTTACCAATTTTGCTGACTTGGAAGGTCCCTTGACCGACTGCCTCCGTAAATCATCAGGCCCCTTCAAACTTACCGCTGAAGCTATAGAGGCCTTCGAAAAACTTAAAGTAGCCTTGAGTTCCGCGCCTGTCTTGGCCCAACCCGATTTTTCCAAAGAGTTTGTAATCCAATGCGACGCTTCCAAAATAGGTGTTGGCGGAGTGTTGTTCAAGGTCGATGACAAGGGCGCTGAGCATCCAATCGCGTTCGTTACGAAAAAGCTGAATAATGCTCAACGAAATTATACAGTAACCGAGCTGGAATGTCTCGCCGCCATAGTCAGCGTGAAGCACTTCCGACCATATGTTGAAGGATTACCGTTTCGGATTATCACGGACCACTCCAGTCTCAAGGGGTTGATGACGCAAAAGGACTTGAGCGGGAGGTTGGCGAGGTGGTCGCTCCTGCTGCAAAGATACGAGTTTACAATGGAACATCGCAATGGCACCCTGAATGTAGTAACCGATGCGCTTTCGCGGTTTGATGCCGATGAGTTGACTTTGACTACCACACCCGGGGAAATAGATTTAGTCTCTCCCGATTTAGCAGTAACGAATAGCTAGATTTGATTAGGACCGTCACCGAAAACAAGGAGTCGCTTCCGGACTTGTAATTTTCAAGAGATGGTGTAATTTTCAAAAGAGAGTTAAATTTCGAATGGGGGTGGAAGGGAAAGAAGATTCGCTGTGGCGTTTGTGATTGCCGAAAGGGTTGACTGAGGAAGAAATGAAATTAGCAGATGACGCTAACCGGAATTACCATGGCGGGTGGCAGAAAACCTTAGAACGTGTCCGGCAAAAGTACTTCTGGCCACAGCAGGCTAAGGACGTCCAGCGTTGTGACACTTGCAGAGCAGTAAAACCCACTAATCAGCAGTCGAGACCGCCTATAGAGAATACCTTTGCATCCGAGAGGCCATTTCAACGATTATATTGCAATTTTCTAAGGCCTTATCCGAGATCTAAGCGGCGAAATCAATTTATTTTTATAGTATTGGACCATCTTTCAAAATATGTCTGGCTAAAGCCAGACGTGAAGGATAAAGCAGACCATACCGATTGGGATAAACATATACCCGATATTTTATCAGCTCTGAGAAGCGACTTCCATACAGCGATTCAGGGCTCTCCATACTTTGCATTATATGGCCAAAATATGGTCCAACATGCCTCAGTGTACAATATTTTAGAGAAACTCGGCAGCCTTTGGGAAGACCAGGTTACGATAGTGAGCAGAGCTGACAAGTTGACTAATAATATTCAACCAACTAAACAAAATCTTAGATCTCATTTTTGTCAGCGATAATATTAATTACAATATTTCGGAATGCTTGCTGCCTATAAGTCAATGTGACAAACATCATGTACCTTTAAATATAAGTATTGATTGTTATGAACACATTTCTACTAGTCAAAATACTAGTGATGTGATCGCATTCCAATACAATAATTGTGATTTTACTGTTTTAAATAATTTATTACAAGAAGTCAATTGGACTGCTCTTTTTTCATATTCAAATGTTAGTAATTGCTTTTCTAATTTTAAAAATTTTTTGCATGACTTTTGTTTAGAAAATATAGGAGTTAAAAAGAAACGGCCACATAAAATTCCGTGGTACACTAAAGATTTAAAAAAGCTTAAAAATCTGAGAAATAAGTTTCAAAAAAATTTCATACAACAAGGAATATTTATTTTTATAATAAATATAAGTACTTTGCTGGCAAATTTAACCGGTTAGATAAGTTTCTATACAAGAATTACATTTGCTGTGCTGAGCGCAGCATTAAAAGTAATCCGAATTATTTCTGGACCTTTGTCAAATCAAAACGGTCTCGTTCTTTTATTCCCACGTCTGTTTTTCTCGACGATGAATCTGCTGAAGGGCCCAATGAGGTAGCTAATTTGTTTGCTGATTTTTTTAAGTTAAACTTTTCTACTGATGAGAATTCCTCTTCTGCAAACTTTTCTTCGAACTTTAGCTCTTACCTAAATTTTGGTTCTCTTGTATTGTCTGTTGAGGATATAGAGATGGGTCTGACTTCACTGAAGCCCTCGTCTGAGACCGACGTTGATGGCCTATCGGCGATTTTGTTAAAGAAAGGCCCAGCTCTCATCGAACCTCTTAAAATAATGTTTAATTTATCTCTTTTGTCAGGTACTTTCATTAATGATTGGAAAGTAGCACACATAGTTCCTATTTTGAAATCTGGTAAAAAGAATGATGTTCGGAACTATAGACCCATCTCGAAGTTCTCTTCCGTTTCAAAACTTTTTGAGTGCATAGTAAAAGACAAATTGTTCTTTGCAACCAAGTCGCTTATTTGCCATAATCAACATGGCTTTGTACCAGGGCGGTCCACAGCCTCGAACTTAGCTGTGTTCACCGACTACTGCAATACTGCCTTTTCGGCTGGATTCCAGGTTGACTGTGTATATACAGACTTTTCAGAAGCCTTTGACAGAGTTTCTCATATAGTCCTACTTAAAAAACTAGCATTTATGGGCTTCCATTCCTGCTTTTTGGAGTAGATAAAATCGTATCTTACTGATAGACGTTGTGTTGTTACCATTGATGGTGTGTTCTCACAACCTTTTATTGCCTCTTCTATTCTTTCTGTTCATCAATGACATTAGTAGCTGCTTTTCCTTCGCAAATTTTTTACTTTATGCCGATGACCTCAAAATATTCGCCAAAGTCCAAAATGCCTCTGATGAAGCAAAACTTCAATGCGATATCAACGCTGTTCATTCATGGTGTCTTCGTTCTCGTCTCCCTTTAAACATAAAGAAATGTTTTAAAATGACATTTGCTAAAATTTTGCATTTTCGAAGTACGTCCTACCACATTTCTAATACTGTCCTTCAGAATGTTGTCGAAGTAAAGGACCTAGGAGTTTTTTTTTGACCCGAAACTGTCTTTTAACAAACATGTTGATTTCATCATTGCGAAGGCCTACTCTGTTCTAGGCTTTATTCGTCGGAACTGCACCAAGTTCTCAGACAGTTATACTCTTAAAATGTTGTATATAACTTTTGTTCATTCACACCTTGAATATGCAGTTTTTGTCTGGAGGCCGTAGAACCAGGTATCAATAAAAAGAATAGAACGTATTCAAAAGGTGTTCATTAATTTCGCTTGACAGTCCCTCAAATTTGATACTCCCATTCCACCCTATGCATCCCGTATTATGCTACTTGACCTACAATCTCTCGAAACCCGTAGGTCAATCTTATCTTTGACTTTCATGTTTAATGTTATTCATGGTACCATAGATTGTCCTTATCTTCTGGAAAGGATTACTTTTAACATTCCAAAGCGAAATCTTCGCGTCACCTATCCTTTTTACTGGAAAAAAGTCAAAACTAAATTTGCCAGTAATGCTCCTCTTGCAAGATCTATGCGCGAATTTAATATTGTATCTCAGAGTATTTCCCTTGATTTTTCCTTGGGAAAACAAGCTTTTTTGAATATTTTACTCTCTTATTTTAAGCAGGTATGTTTCATTTGTAACCTACACCATTGTTATTAGTCTGTAAGAAATGTTCTTTCATAGACAGTATTGAATAAATATAAATATATATAAATATAAATATTCCTGAGCAGATCCGTAGAAATTTAGATCAGACAAAAAATAGGGGAATAACCACCTATAACAAGCGCTCTAGGCAAGTCAACTACAAGGAAAGTCAGGAAGTTTTCCGGAAAAACTTTGCCTTGAGTAACTTCAAACAGGGTTTTAACGCCAAATTCCTGCCGAAATATCTTAAGTGTCGAGTACTCCGAAGAATAGGCAATGCATTGTATGATCTCGAGGACCTAAACGGGAAATTGATAGGTCGCTTCCATGCTTCGGATATTCGTCCACAATAAACCCTCAAGAACGTTTTTGCTAAATTACAAATTGATGTCTGGGCGTTTTGGCGGTCGGGGACATCTCGCCCAGTATTCTCCCCGAGCAATGATATCATAGGTTGTTCACACACGTACTCATCCAGAACCGTGAACAGCCTGGCAGTCCAAACTTGGGTTGGACTAGCCTTACGGAGTTTGGACGAGTTCTCCTTTATCAAAATGTCTACACACCTATATTTTTTTTGCCTTTCTGTGGGGGCGATAACCACTAGAACCATACGGAGTTTTGACGAGTTCTCCATAACAAATGTCTAATTGCCGCAAAGCCTCTTAAACTAAGAAACAAAATTAATTCACTATTGGACTTAACATTTTTTGATGAATCTTTGTTGCCCGGCTAGCTTCGCGGTAGAACTTTGAGACTCTTATCTTAGGGGTGAGTCGTGCCCCACGTTACTTGGCATCGGAGACTCCTGGACTTTCCTGTTCGCTTCATCGTCCGGCCTTCAAAGCGAAGCAGGTTTGTTATGGTCCACTTGGGAGAGTCACCCTTGATACACACCAGTTGGCTAGTGATAGGGAAAAGGTGAGGATTCATCCCCCACTCATGGTTGCCTGGGGTGGTTAAATATTTTTGTGGTTAATTCATCTCATCAGCTGATTTTGTTTTTTTTTATTTCACCGGTATAAAGATTGCCACAAAGAGATGGCAAAAGTAAAACATAATCAACACCTTGGTAGTTACTATTCTCTCACGACACAAAAGTTGCTTCCTCTAAATCCCATACGCCTATCATCAACACAACGACTTTGAAACCTGCACCTGGTAGGTGTGACCGGGACATGAGGGTTTTTTATTTTTCGGCTGGATTGGACACGTGAAAGGTTGAAGCGAAGTGTCGAACGAACGGTTCTACAATTTTATTAAAAAAAAAAATGTTGTAAAATCATACAAAAAATTAACAATTATATTTAATAAATAAAGTAGAAAGTACAGTTGCAGTAGGAGAAGTGAAAGCAGCTTTAAAAAGGAATCTGAAATTACATACAAGTTGAAAGAGATAAAACTCCTAACAACGGGAAGTCGCTACGAATCGGCGTGTGGGGTTTATGGTTTTCATGTCGGTTTGCTGTTCAATTTTGTATAAACGCGAGTTGGCGAACGTTGTCGTGGCCGCTTCAGAAGTATGATGGAGAAGTGTTAAAATCATCGGCTCCTTGCTACTAAATTTATGTTCATAAATATATAGGTACGTATGTTTGAAGGTGTACAACATAGCGAAAGTGAAGACGTTTTATGCCATAGTGGAGGGTAACCGATGTTTTTATTTCTGCCGCAGCTATTGGAAAATGTCACAACGCCAACAACAACCTTTCGATGCTCTCGCCATTTTGAACTATTTAAATGAATTGGGTTACAGAAACATATCTGGGGAGCAACTCAAGGAATTCATGAAAGTTAATCTGCACCTAAAGGTATGCAATCACAATCGGAAATTTACTTACTTACTTACTTAATTGGCGCTTAACCGTCTAAACGGTTATGGCCGTCCAACAAGGCGCGCCAGTCGCTCCTTCGCTCCGCCAACCGGCGCCAATTGGTCACACCAAGGGAGTTTAAATCGTTTTCCACCTGGTCCTTCCAACGGAGTGGGGGCCGCCCTCTACCTCTGCTTCCATAGGCGGGTTCCGATAGAAACACTTTCTTGGCCGGAGCATCATCTTTCATTCGCATAACATGGCCTAGCCAGCGCAGCCGCTGCGTTTTAATTCGCTGGACTATGTTGATGTCTGCGTATAGCTCGTACAGCTCATCATTAAATCTTCTTCGGTATTCGCCATCGCCAACGCGTAGAGGTCCATAAATCTTTCGAAGAACTTTTCTCTCGAACACTCCCAAAGCCGCTTCATCTGCTGTTGTCATGGTCCATGCTTCTGCCCCATATAGCAGGACGGGTACGATAAGTGACTTGTAGAGTATGATTTTCGTTCGCCGAGAGAGGACTTTACTTTTCAATTGCCTACCTAGTCCAAAGTAGCATTTATTGGCAAGATTGATTCTTCGCTGGATTTCAGTGCTGATGTTGTTGCTAGTGTTGATGCTGGTTCCCAAATAAACGAAGTCTTTTACTATTTTGAAATTATGGCTGCCAACAGTAGCGTGGTTGCCAAGGCGCATATGCGCTGACTCTTTGCTCGATGACAGCAGGTACTACGTTTTGTCCTCATTCACCATCAAACCCATCTTTACCGCTTCTTTTTCCAGCTTGGAGTAAGCAGAACTAACAGCGCGGGTGTTTAGGCCGATGATATTAATGTCATCAGCATATGCCAGTAATTGCACGCTTTTATAGTATATTGTTCCAGTGCGGTTAAGTTCTGCAGCTAGTATAATTTTCTCCAGCATCAAATTAAAGAAATCGCACGATAGGGGGTCACCCTGTCTGAAACCTCGTTTAGTTTCGAACGGCTCGGAGAGGTCCTTCCCAATTCTGACTGAGCTGATGGTGTTGCTCAACTTCATTTTGCACAGCCGTATAAGTTTTGCGGGGAAACCAAATTCAGACATAGCGGCATATGGGCAGCTCCTTTTCGTGCTGTCGAAGGCGGCTTTAAAGTCGACGAAGAGGTGATGTGTGTCGATTCTCTTTTCACGGGTTTTTTCCAAGATTTGGCGCATTGTGAAAATCTGGTCGATGGTAGATTCACCAGGTCTGCAGCCGCACTGATAAGGTCCAATCAGCCGGTTCACGGTGGGCTTCAATCTTTCGCACAATACACTTGAAAGGACCTTATATGCGATATTAAGAAGGCTGATTCCACGATAGTTGGTGCATTTTGCAGTATCCCCCTTCTTGTGGACTGGGCAAAGAACACTTAGATTGCAACTGTCGGGCATGCTTTCGTCCGCCCATATTTTGCTAAGAAGCTGCTGCATGCGCCTTACCAACTCCTCGCCGCCGAACTTGAATATCTCTGCAGGCAATCCATCAGCGCCCACGGCCTTGTTGTTTTTCAATCTGGTTATTGCTATTCTAACTTCGTCATAATCGGGCGGGGGGACATATATTCCATCATCATCGATTGCGGGATCGGGTTCTTCATCTCTGCGCGGTGAATTGCTGCCTCCATTTAGGAGAGCAGAGAAGTGTTCCCTCCATAATCTAAGCACTCTCTGGACATCAGTTACAAGGTCGCCGTTTTCATTCCTACAGGAGTTTGCCCGGTCTTAAAACCTTCCGTCTGTCGCCGTATTTTTTGGTAGAATTTTCGGGCGTTATTCCTGGTGGCTAGCAGCTCAAGCTCCTCGCACTCACGCCTTTCTGCTTCTGCTTTTTTCTTCCTGAAAAGGCGTCTCGCTTCCCTTTTCAACTCACGATAGCGTTCACACACTCCTCTTGTCGCGCTCGCTTTTAACGTAGCCCTGTAGGCAGCGTCTTTTCTTTCGGAAACTTACAAAAGCAAATTCAAGACAAAAAATTAGCAACCACAGCAGCAGTCAACAACAAACACAAAGACGTGAAATACAACGTCAGCAGCAGTAACAACGGCAACAACAAGCAATACGATCGTAGACAAGTGCAACAACAATTACAATACCAACAGCAGCAGCAGCACCTGTTGAACTAACCGAAACAGCAGCAGCAGCGTTGGTGGCAATCACAGTGGCACAAATCATTGTCCACACAACGACATGCTACTGTCAAAGTAATTAAATGTAAAAAACAACCATTGTGCCATTTCAATTCTATTTGGATATATGCGATCATCAATTAGCTAAACGTATTGAGGAACATGTACGCACGCTTGGTGGGGCGCTTGAATTTTTTCTAACAGCGCATTTAACACGTTTTATTACCGATAAGGCGATATTGCCCACAGTAGTTGGTGGTTGTGGTAGTAATAATAGCAGCAATAATAATAATAATAACACTTCAAGCAGTCGACCAGCGACACCTGAAACCCCAGGTACACCAAAAACTCCATACGCAGCAGCATATGATACAACGCCAACAACAATAACAGCAGGGCCTAGCCAGCGCAGCCGCTGCGTTTTAATTCGCTGGACTATGTTGATGTCTGCGTATAGCTCGTACAGCTCATCATTAAATCTTCTTCGGTATTCGCCATCGCCAACGCGTAGAGGTCCATAAATCTTTCGAAGAACTTTTCTCTCGAACACTCCCAAAGCCGCTTCATCTGCTGTTGTCATGGTCCATGCTTCTGCCCCATATAGCAGGACGGGTACGATAAGTGACTTGTAGAGTATGATTTTCGTTCGCCGAGAGAGGACTTTACTTTTCAATTGCCTACCTAGTCCAAAGTAGCATTTATTGGCAAGATTGATTCTTCGCTGGATTTCAGTGCTGATGTTGTTGCTAGTGTTGATGCTGGTTCCCAAATAAACGAAGTCTTTTACTATTTTGAAATTATGGCTGCCAACAGTAGCGTGGTTGCCAAGGCGCATATGCGCTGACTCTTTGCTCGATGACAGCAGGTACTACGTTTTGTCCTCATTCACCATCAAACCCATCTTTACCGCTTCTTTTTCCAGCTTGGAGTAAGCAGAACTAACAGCGCGGGTGTTTAGGCCGATGATATTAATGTCATCAGCATATGCCAGTAATTGCACGCTTTTATAGTATATTGTTCCAGTGCGGTTAAGTTCTGCAGCTAGTATAATTTTCTCCAGCATCAAATTAAAGAAATCGCACGATAGGGGGTCACCCTGTCTGAAACCTCGTTTAGTTTCGAACGGCTCGGAGAGGTCCTTCCCAATTCTGACTGAGCTGATGGTGTTGCTCAACTTCATTTTGCACAGCCGTATAAGTTTTGCGGGGAAACCAAATTCAGACATAGCGGCATATGGGCAGCTCCTTTTCGTGCTGTCGAAGGCGGCTTTAAAGTCGACGAAGAGGTGATGTGTGTCGATTCTCTTTTCACGGGTTTTTTCCAAGATTTGGCGCATTGTGAAAATCTGGTCGATGGTAGATTCACCAGGTCTGCAGCCGCACTGATAAGGTCCAATCAGCCGGTTCACGGTGGGCTTCAATCTTTCGCACAATACACTTGAAAGGACCTTATATGCGATATTAAGAAGGCTGATTCCACGATAGTTGGTGCATTTTGCAGTATCCCCCTTCTTGTGGACTGGGCAAAGAACACTTAGATTGCAACTGTCGGGCATGCTTTCGTCCGCCCATATTTTGCTAAGAAGCTGCTGCATGCGCCTTACCAACTCCTCGCCGCCGAACTTGAATATCTCTGCAGGCAATCCATCAGCGCCCACGGCCTTGTTGTTTTTCAATCTGGTTATTGCTATTCTAACTTCGTCATAATCGGGCGGGGGGACATATATTCCATCATCATCGATTGCGGGATCGGGTTCTTCATCTCTGCGCGGTGAATTGCTGCCTCCATTTAGGAGAGCAGAGAAGTGTTCCCTCCATAATCTAAGCACTCTCTGGACATCAGTTACAAGGTCGCCGTTTTCATTCCTACAGGAGTTTGCCCGGTCTTAAAACCTTCCGTCTGTCGCCGTATTTTTTGGTAGAATTTTCGGGCGTTATTCCTGGTGGCTAGCAGCTCAAGCTCCTCGCACTCACGCCTTTCTGCTTCTGCTTTTTTCTTCCTGAAAAGGCGTCTCGCTTCCCTTTTCAACTCACGATAGCGTTCACACACTCCTCTTGTCGCGCTCGCTTTTAACGTAGCCCTGTAGGCAGCGTCTTTTCTTTCGGAAACTTACAAAAGCAAATTCAAGACAAAAAATTAGCAACCACAGCAGCAGTCAACAACAAACACAAAGACGTGAAATACAACGTCAGCAGCAGTAACAACGGCAACAACAAGCAATACGATCGTAGACAAGTGCAACAACAATTACAATACCAACAGCAGCAGCAGCACCTGTTGAACTAACCGAAACAGCAGCAGCAGCGTTGGTGGCAATCACAGTGGCACAAATCATTGTCCACACAACGACATGCTACTGTCAAAGTAATTAAATGTAAAAAACAACCATTGTGCCATTTCAATTCTATTTGGATATATGCGATCATCAATTAGCTAAACGTATTGAGGAACATGTACGCACGCTTGGTGGGGCGCTTGAATTTTTTCTAACAGCGCATTTAACACGTTTTATTACCGATAAGGCGATATTGCCCACAGTAGTTGGTGGTTGTGGTAGTAATAATAGCAGCAATAATAATAATAATAACACTTCAAGCAGTCGACCAGCGACACCTGAAACCCCAGGTACACCAAAAACTCCATACGCAGCAGCATATGATACAACGCCAACAACAATAACAGCAGGACCGCCGAATATAGGCCTGCTGCAACCGCACCAGCTACAACAAAACCAGCAGGGCCGCCAAACATATACCTGCTGCAACACCAGCTTGAACAACAACAACAGCAGGGCCGCTAAACATAGGCCTGTTGCAACACCAGCTTGAACAACAACAACAG
Source organism: Eurosta solidaginis (assembly GCF_040869045.1). Classification (NCBI taxonomy): domain Eukaryota; kingdom Metazoa; phylum Arthropoda; class Insecta; order Diptera; family Tephritidae; genus Eurosta; species Eurosta solidaginis. The sequence continues at coordinate 117,593,952 of NC_090320.1, read as the reverse complement.
AAGGGCCGCCGAACATAGGCCTGCTGCAACAACACCAGATTTAACAACAACAACAGAAGGGCCGCTGAACATGGGCCTGCTGCAACACCACCAGCTTTAACAACAACAAGAGCAGGGCCGCCGAACGTAGGCCTGCTGCAACACCACCTGCAACGACAACGGCGAGCAACACCAATGGCCTGCAGCCTGACTTGGGTGAGTTCGTTCCAAAACAAAAATAATAATAATAAACTGAAAATGAAATTTTAAAATTAGAAAGCTCAGAAGTTAAGAAAAAAGAGAAAAATGTACTTAACTTAATTGAACACAACCTAATTAAATAATCGTAAATTAGGAAACTAAAGTTGCAGATAGATCGGAAACGAGAAAAAGCAAAATTATTTAAATTAATGAATTTAAAACGAAAGGAGGGTAAAAAAATAGAAACTTAAGTTTAAAATAGATTAAAATAAGGCAGGTGTGACTATATTAAATAAAACTAAGGGTAAAGATAATTTTAATTAAGACTACCCTTACTTAACTAGATAGGAACAAAAACAAAGGGAGAATGAATTTAAATAAAGAGGCAATTTTTAATTAATAAGCAAAACAAAAAAAGGAGGCGAAATATATAAACTTAAAATTAGGGAATAAGGAAATAACAAAGAAAATTATTTGCGCGTATACAAATGAAATAACGAAAATGAAATAAAATAAAATAAGATTAAATCAAATTAAAATAAAACTACCTTCAAATCAATTAAAGTAAAGTAAATATATACAGTAAATAAATAAAACAATAAATACCTAAAGACAATTAATACATAAATAAATACAAATAAATCAATAAAATAAAATGAGATAAAACCTCATGAATTATTTACAAAACAAAAGGCCAATTATAAATGAATAGCAAATGGACGGGGTCATACCAATAACTAAATTTAACTAAATAATTAGGAAGATATTAGGAACAGAGAAGAAAGGAACTTAAATTTAAATTTTTTCTGGTATTATTAGTTTTGCATGCGGTAGTTAACGTAAACATCTAATATTGCTTTTTATTTCTTTTGAGCCTTTTGCATATTTATACATACCAGCAATTTTGATGAAATTATTCAATTTTATTGAATTATTTTGAGATTTTCTTTTGTTTAATAAAAGTGCGTAACAATAATAGTGGGGCTTTTTCGAAGGCTAAGCGTCCCCGGGTGATGCATACGCCAGTAGGTAGCCAATATTGAGATCCCGCGGGGAAGAATGCAGGCTCGGACCTAAATGACCAACACAAAAAAATGGATAGACCGGGAAGCACCAGTAATCTGAACGCACCCCTGATGAACGCGCATACTATATCGGGGCCAATGACCAATGTGTCGACATACGCACTGGACGGAGCTAGTGCTGTACCACTAAAACATGGAAATTTTGGAGAAGCTGCAAGCGATAGGGCGCACAACCCAGGGATCCCTACCGAAGCTCCTCGTGGAGACTCGTGGGTGGAAGTGTTACACAAGCTTTTCCGGACCTCGCAGGAAGAAATGCGGAGGGAGATGGGGACGATTCGAAACAACATGGACCAGCTCAACGTAGCTCTCGTTTCTGCTCCACAAACCATGAATTTGAACAGAAACGCGACTAGAACGGAACATAATCCACTTCCAACGGTAGTAACCCCGATGAACCCTGCTCCGAACAGCATAGTAGTAAAACCCCAGGAGTGGAAAATATCGTTCATCGGTACTGGAAGCGTGGCGGATTTGCTGTTTAAGCTAAACACCCTGTGTGAACGTACACAATGCACTGACGACCAAATAATGGCTAGTTTCCACCTATTCCTTTCTGGGCGGGCCGAAGAGTGGTACTGGTTGTTTACAAAACAAAACCAAACGTGACATATGCCTTTTTGTGCTATTCCTTAAAGAGAGAGTTCGGTACTCTAAAAAGTGACCACGAGATCATAATGGAGATCTCCATGCGTAAGCAGAAGCTAAGTGAGTGCTATGATGTGTTCCACACGGACATAATCTCCTTGAACGCGCGCTTAAGACAGTCCATGTCAGAGGTCTTACTGATTGACATCATAAAAAGGAACGTCAACAGTAGCCTTAAGCTGATGCTCTTCAACGCGGAAGTGAGAACCCTTCATGATCTACATGATGTATCACGCAGAGGAGAACAAGTGCTGAAGGAAAGCAAGCTATTGGGAACCACTTACCCAGGACGTCACGTGAACGATGCCTGCACGATAACCCCGAACATGAGGATGGAAGGCGAGGACTGCGAAGCTGACCCACAGATAGAGGTGTTGGAGTATCGACGCCACAGGAAACCGGACTATTCAGGAATCCAGTGCTGGAATTGTCAGGCTATGGGGCATTCCTATATTTACTGTGAGGAACCTATTAGAATTCCGTTTTGTTTTAAATGCGGCCATAGGGGAGTAGTTATGCCAAAATGCCCTAGGGACCATCGCAGGCAGGGAAACCAGTACCCGAGCGAGAAGGGGGAACCACGTTCGGTGTCATAGCCCCCATACCAGCCAGTGCTCGAGGCGTCGTCCCGTGCGCTGAACCAGAGGGTGGGTCTCTCGCAGGTACCGGGTTGCAGGTAGGTGATGAGCTTCCGAGGTGTAGTAGTACCCTGGCGAAAGAATACCCAAATGTAATAGTAACTTTCCCGGACAGTACGGATAATTCCAATAGTTCTGAATCCGATAGTCAACCGTCCTCATCCGCGATGGGCGAACCGACCAGAATTCTGCAACGTCAGCATAGGGATGTCGCTTGCCAGATGCATTCTCCACATAATCTAGAAGAAAGGGAACATAGGTATGAACAAATAAGACATGCAATTTTTGAAAAACAACCGGTATCAGAAAATATTTTGAGGTGCAGGAAAAGATATCACCGGAGATTACAGGAGCGTAGATTGCTGCAAACCATTACATTAATGCTTACAGAGGATGAAAGGCCTCTCGTAAAGGCAAAAATAAAAGATAGTTTTATTGTAGGGTTGTTGGACTCGGGAGACAGCGTCTCCATCCTTGGGAAGAATTGTGAAGAAGTTCTAAAAGATAACGGCTTCAATTATCAAACATTTCATGCATTCATATACACTGCGGGTGACAACAAGCAACAAATCTTAGGCTCGATATCTTTACCGGTCACCTTCAAGAACACCATAAAGGTTATTGGTTTTTACCTTGTTCCTTCACTTCTCCAAGAAGCTTATTTCGGGGTGGATTTTTGGAGAGCATTTGCGTTAGCTCCCGAAATATTCCCAAGTGTAGAGTGCCTAGAGGTTAGCAAGGAAAAGGACGAAGAACTTAATCTCCATGATTTGTCACCAACCCGGAGAAGAAATTTACAGAAGGTCATAGAAGCGTTTCCTTCATTCGAAAAGTTAGGTCTGGGGCAAACGCAGTTAGTGGAGCATCACATTGATACCGGTGATGCTGTTGCTATAAAAAGCAAACATTTCCCTCTTTCGCCACCGAAGCTTTTAGCGAAATAGACAGGCTACTCGATTTAGGAGTTATAGAAGAATCGAACTCTCCGTGATGTAGTCCTGTGGTACTGGTCCGGAAACCAGGTAAAGTTAGGTTGTGCATAGATTCCAGGAAGGTCAACGCGGTAACTAAGAAAGACTCATACCCCCTGCCTCATATTAACGGCTTATTGAGCAGACTGAAAGATACGCACCTTATTAGTGGCGTTGGTCTGAAGGACGCGTTCTTCCAGATCAAATTGACGGAGTCCTCCGAGGAAAAAACAGCATTCGCGGTTCCGGGGAGGCCTCTGTACCACTTCACGGCAATGCCCTTTTGTCTGTGCAATGGACCGCAGACTATGAGTAGGCTGATGGACAAGGAAATCCCCTCGCGTCTGCGGGAGAATGTCTTCGTCTACCTGGACGACCTGGTGGTATGCAGTACGAACTTTGAGGACCATCTGAAGTTGCTGGCGGAAGTGGCAAAGTGTTTGACCGACGCAGGTCTGACAATAAACGTAAACAAAAGTAAATTTTGTCAGAAGGAAATTCGATATTTAGGGTACTTGATAGGCAGCGGGTGCTTGAAAGTGGATCCAGGAAAAATAGAAGCGATGCAAAACTTTCCGATCCCTAAATCCCCTCGACAGGTGCGTAGGTTTGTGCGCATTATACAGGGCATTTATTACCAATTTTGCTGACTTGGCAGGTCCCTTGACCAACTGCCTCCGTAAGTCATCAGGTCCCTTCAAACTTACCGCTGAATCTATAGAGGCCTTTGAAAAACTTAAAGTAGCCTTGAGTTCCGCGCCTGTCTTGGCCCAACCCGATTTTTCCAAAGAGTTTGTAATCCAATGCGGCGCTTCCAAAATAGGTGTTGGCGGAGTGTTGTTCCAGGTCGATGACAAGGGCGCTGATGGTGGTTCACGCGTTATTGAAATAGCGTATACCACTTGCCTCTGGATTTTTGCTGCACCCGTCGTTGCTAGCTCAATACCACCTTCTCCGAAACCAGCCGAAGAAAATTGCTGACATATATTTTGTAATCCTTTTTTGTAAAACTCCATGTTGTCTGTTCATCCTTTGGTAATTCAGTGGCCATAAAATGAAACGGATGTTCACCTAATATTTTACATAGCGCGATTATTTCACAACCATATTTTACCAATTGATATGATGTGTTTATTGATTGTTTCTCTTCATTTTGTGCTTGTACTGCAGCATTACGTGGGTGCTGAGCTATCAACTGAGTGTTAGCCGGCAGTACATCACTAAAACCATTTGATAAACTTGTTGTAGGTGTGGAATAGGCAGCAGCGCGTGTCATACCCTAACAAGCATTTACAATGTAAGCATCCATGAGCGGAAATAAATCCTCAAGTATCAGTGTACAGTCAGCCTGAGTTAATGTACTATACAAATTCGCTTCAACACAACGTTTTTCCCATATTGGGCGCAGTAAACGTGCGACCTACAAGTATCGTCCATCATGTTTGGCCGAATAAATATCCGCATTGCAATCGTTAACAATTAAAATATTATCCTATGTGTTTCCCTGGATACCACCCCCTTCGCCCGGCATCAATGGGTATTTAAATCTGTAATAACATATTTATAACAGAGCTCTTGTATTTACTTGTACGTTTTCGATAGGTGGTAACGCACTTTTGGTCTCACCTTTCATCTGTTGCCGGCCCTTGCTCATCGCAGTTCACCGATTCCTATATTTATATGTATTTGAGGAATCCGCCTTTGTATGCATGATTTGTGATAGATGTACGGAGAGATTATTCTAATATCCCCAAGTATCGAGGAAACAAAATCTTTAATCACCACAAAAAAATCAGATTAACCACTAACTATTCGTTCACGTCAACGGTCGCAGTAGCGTAAACAGCAGTGCCTGTGACAAATCAATTCAATCCAAAGTGAAAGGAAAGCATTAGATACACTTTTCTAATCGGATACAATTGAATTTCTTTCGTCCTGCTGAACTTAATCGCTCCGAAATACAAATCCTGATCGATTATCTATTAAATAAACAGCAAAATACGCCAGCAACACTCTCTGAATGGTCCGATGACATGTGTCAGAAGTTGAAGCGTCAACTGGAGGAGAAAGAAAAGGCCTTGGTCGAACAGCAGGTAGCTTTAATGGAAATTCAAGCCAAATTACGTGAATTGCGCACAGAAATCAATACCGAACGCGCCCAATTAAATGCTACTGTCAAGTTATATGCTGAAAAACTTCAATCTGAAAGAAATGCAGGTACTTAAGGAAAAATTCGCACAAGAGCGTAAACAATTTCAGTCAACACTTTTGCTTGAGCAACAAGCTGGTACACAGGATATGTTTGCACAACTACAACGCATACAAAGCGAGTCAGCACACAAGGAAGGATAAGTGTATGAATTACTTAACTTGCCTGTTGAATGCTAGCATTCAAGCCACCGAAGAATTGGAACAACAAGTTAGCCTATTCGAACAGCAACGCGAAGAGCTCGAACAGATTTCAAATAGTCGTATCTATGAACTTGGGAAGGAAAACGTATTAGAAGTTGAAAATGCCGAACGTAAATAGAACTGCATAATTTACAAAATGCACACGAATCTGTCAAAGCCGATTTGGCGCAAGCGCGTCACGAATTCGACTTGGCAGCGGCGCGTTTTGCTGAATTGAGCGAAAAACAAAATCAAGTAGCTAATTTGCAGGCCAAAAATATGGACTGCTTCAGCAATTGGCTGGTGTCAACCTGGCAGAACAATCGGGTTTGCAAGCACTAATCGATGCGTTTCAAGCACGATTGGCTGTTAAGGAAGAGTAATTGACCGATGCCAATGCAGAGAATACAACGTTGCTGCATCAATTCAATAATTTAGAATATAAATCAAAAGTATATGGTGAAATTGAAATCGGCTTCGAAAACGTATTGAGTCTCTGCCACATAATGTGGCAAATAAACATCAGCAATGGCAACAAGCCGAATAGACAATGGAGAAACTTAAAAGCCCAGAAAAAGAATTGTCACAACAGCTGCACGGTCAGAAGTCTAAGGACGGCGAACAGGCCCGACTTTTTACCGTATCACAAAGCAGTTCTCCGCCACAGCCAATGTTCCAACCGCGACATCTTCCACTCACTGAAAAGAAAAATGTACGTCAGATATTCCCGCGTTTGTATCCAGACGCCGTAAAGAGTTGCGTCAGTAAAACGCTAAGTGCATCCTTTGACCAGGGGCTGGAACAAGATTTGGCCACTCAAGTGGGGGGCAGCAGCAACAACAACGGCTAATGAAAACACCTGGCAGCAGTAATTACACTCATTCTCTAAAGATACATGCCAGCAACGCCAACAATAACAACGGAGGTAATAGTAAAAACAAGCAAATACCACTAGCAGTCGATAGAAAGGAGAGGGACAATCGTGGGGTCTACGTTGCTACAGCTTGCCACCAGCATATCAGTGGGAGGTTGACTTAGCCAATTAGAGGGCAACGAGGGAGCTAATGCATGGGCTAAGACCAGTAAGTAATTCCCCATTTCCTTACAGTGCTAGATGATAATTGAATATTTGTTTTCATGTAGGTTGATGAGGCAGTGCAGCAGCATCATGAACGGAGCCTCACCTGCTTTTGAGATGGAGGAGCGTACCAAACGAGCTTCAGTATTGCACGCTTTCAGCCTGAGGAGAGGTTAACCGGCCGGTATTACGATATATGCGTTCTGTTGCTTGTAAGTCCCTTTAAATGTCTCATTTGTGTTTGTAATAGATTTATTGTGTTATGTTTGTATGGATATATTTTCGTGAATATAATGGCTTGCCGCTCCTAAAAGAAAACGCCAGGGGCGATAGAGTAACTTTTTGTTGTTAAGCTCTGCATTTCGATTTGCCATAGTACCATGGTATGTATAGATAGGAAAGTAGATGCTTCGATGATAAGAGCAAATATTATATGTAGGTTGTTAGGTAGTTGATAGTACAAAGAACCCAATAACTAATAGTGTGAGTCGCCATGGCGCAAGTCATGCGAATGTATGTGACAATAATATCAATAAACCAATAATATGAAATGTACATGACCCAACCCTCTTGAAAATCATTCTGAGATAAGGCATTTTTCAACGTAATTCTGACATAGAGTGGTTTTGGGGAAAAATCCTGAAATGGGAATTTCTTTTTTTTTTCGATATAGGATGATTTCGAACTAGCAGCCGACATGGGGTGATACTCTAGTCAGCAGCAGAAAATAAAATAATATGGCTTAAGTCGTTATATTCCGGCCTCGACCTTGACTTGTGCGGTCCTATTACACAGGGAGTATGTACCTTTTTATTCTGATATTTCGGAAAGCTCTTTCCCGTTTATGTATTCATCGTGGTGTTGCAGATAAATCGCTAATGTAGAATATTCGGAACACGTTCGTCTGATACCTCCTCACGAGGTCCGAATGTGCTCAATGAGTGCATTTCGTTATGGCATATCCATTGTTTACTAATGACATTTTTACGCGAATCGATTTAATAGTCGAGTTTTGACGTGGAGCGATGTATGTTAAATTAGTGTATGTTTCGGAGGTGCATAGGTGTCCGTACTTTTCGTGAGATTACTTGTGTTCATCCACACTAATAGATCATGGCATCAGAAATCAAAGAACGGTTCTAAGCAATCATGCAGTTCAGTACTTGTCAGATATTTGTTAACTGATCGCTTTGTATTTCTACTACTAAATTCTGTTGGCCGAGGGCGTTTATGTTCTGTGGCAGATAGTAGATCTGTGGCAGGGTTTTGTTGGCCTCGTTCGAGGTGAACGAGAGCGGGGTTAAGCGGTTTGTTGGCCTCGTTCGGGGTGAACGAGAGCTGGGTTAAGCGGGTTGTTGGACGGGTGGAAGTTACAGATCTTCCTCACCCTCACTGGAGTGTGGTAGTAGGACCAATTTCGTGATTGGTCAGGTGGTTTGTGCCCTTGCCGTATCCAGTTCGACGACTCGAACTCGGTTATCGGGGCCATAGTGAAGATTGGCTATCCGACCCAGTCTCCATTCGTTAGGGGGCAGATTATCCTCCTTAATGACGACTAGGTCCCCCTGTGTGAGGTTTGATTGTGGATGCTTCCACTTAACGCGCTTCTGCAATTCGGTGAGATACTCAGTTTTCCACCGTTTGCAGAAGGTTTGATGCAGCGCCTTAAGTTTCTCCCATTGATTGACGAGTGACGCGCGATACTCGCTGACGTCAATCTCGGGTGGCGCTAGTAGATGGCCCCCGACTAGGAAGTGTCCGGGGGTAAGTGGCTCCAAGTTGGCCGGGTCATTTGAAGATGGCCTTAGGGGTCGGGAGTTGAGACAGGATTCAATTCTACACAGGAGGGTGCTAAACTCCTCGAGAGTAAATTTATGATCCGATGCGATCTTTTTGAAATGAGTTTTGAAACTCTTGACTCCCGCTTCCCACAGCCCACCCATATGAGGAGCAGCTGCTGGTATGAAATGCCATGCCAGGGTTTGGTGGGCATATTTAGAGAGGGTTTGGTCGCGCGCATCAACGAGGAATGCCTTGAACTCTGAGCGCAGAGCCCTCGACGCACCGACAAAGTTCGTCCCGTTGTCGGAATAAAGGTTTTCGGTCATCCTCGTCTGGCGACAAACCGACTAAACGCTGCTAGAAACGCGGCGGCGCTGAAGTCGCTAGTCGCCTCTAAGTGGATCGCCTTAGTCGCAAAACAGACAAATAGGCAGACCTAACCCTTAGACATGCGACATCCTCGTCCGCTGTAAGACTTGATGTCAAACGGTACGGCGAAATCCACCCCGGTGTTGGTAAATGCCCGAGAAAAGGTAGTGCGTTCCGCAGGGAGAATTCCCATGAGTTGCGTCGGGGAACGCTTGCGGAATAGCGTAGAGGCCTTGCAGTTGTGAATGATGGATCGGATCATGTTTTTGACCCGAGGTATCCAATACTGCGTGCGTAAGAGCCGCAGCATTAGTTGATTTCCGCCATGTATAGAAATGGTGTGGACAAACTGGACTAGGAGACGGGTGAGTCGGCAGGCGTAAGGGAGGATTATCGGGTGGCGCTCGTCGACGAGAACGTCCCTGGATGCGTTGAGACGACCCCCCACCCGAAGAACATTATTTTCGTCGATAAAGGGGTCTAGAGAGAGGATCTCGCTTTTGTCCGCGATGGGTTTCCTAGTTCTCAGAGCGTTCATTTCCTCGGCATAGTAGCGAGTTTGGGATATCCTTATGAGACGGCCAGTCGTAACTTAGATTTCGCACGGGCGAGATCTGGTGAGACTCTGCTTTAAAGGACGCTTTAGTTTTTGGATGTGTTCTATTCGAGAATCTTATAATGTAGGAGATTACCAGCAATGCTCTTGATAGATCGGAAAACCGATCCAGAATATCCTCGCTGTTGTTGATGTTTGTTGCTGCATGCACTTGTACTCGTTTTTCTTCGATGTTTGTGTGGTACTCCTGTTCGCCTTGAGATGGCCATTTCGCTTTGCCTTCCTGCAGCCAAGAAGGTCCCTGCCACCCCAAAGAGTTGTCGACTAGATCCGTGGCTGGAAGTCCTCTGCGGGCTAAGTCCGCTAAATTTGATGCGGACTCGACATGATGCCATGCTTTCGTTCCTACCTTCTCCACGATTTTTGTGTCCCTGTGAGCTACAAATGTTGACCAGGAACACGGGGGTTTTCGAATCCATGCTAGGACGATGGTCGAATCTGTCCATAGGTGCATGTTGAATGTGCCTAAGTTCAGGTTCTCCATCACAGTTTCCAAAGTTTTTGCCATAAGTAGACTAACGTAGATACTATCGTTGATCTTAGCTCGCACGCAAACCGTAGCCGCGTAGGCTTTTTCGGACGCGTCACAGAAGCCGTGAATTTCTATATCGTTGGTTGGGGTGAAGTGCACCCACCGAGGTATACGAATCCGGTTAATGGCGGGGTACTCCTGCATAAAATCAGGGTATCGGTCTAGGGTTCCTGCCGACACTGGTTCGTCCCAGTCAGTCCCTTCTAGCCAAATGTTTTGCATAATAATTTTGGCAACAATGACGACTGGGGCGAGCCAACCTAGAGGATAGAGAGTTTAGCGATTGCGGAAAGGATTGCCCTTTTCGTTAGCATATCCCGATTTTCAATTGGTTTTGCGGCGAAGTAAAAATAATCCGCATGCGCGTTCCATCGAATGCCTAGGGTCTTGACTGTACTCGCCTCCTTGAATTCCAAGAAGCCTTCGTTGAGCAGATGAGGTTTGGGTATTCCTTTCAGTATTCTTGAGCAATTTGACGTCCATTTGCGAATGGAAAAACCTGCGGACTGTAAAGCATCTGTGATTTCATTGCGAGCTTTGAGTGTGGAATCGATGCTATGCCCCCCGGCAAGAACGTCATCGACGTACATACCTGTCCGTAAAATATCTGCGGCAATTGGTGATGAAGTTTCAACCTCATCTGCTAGTTGGTGCAGTGTCCTTATCGCCAGATAAGGAGCACAATTGGCTCCAAAGGTGACTGCTTTTAATTCGTAGACGCTGATAGGGTCACTTGGGTTGTTACGAAAAATTATTCTTTGGAATTGTGTTTGGTTTGGCTTTACTCATATCTGCCGGTACATCTTTTCGATGTCGCTATTAAAAACATATTTAAAGAATCTCCATCGAAGGAGTAGAATCGTTAAGTCGGCTTGAAGCACTGGGCCTGTATAAAGTACGTCCTTTAGGCTTTTGCCATTGGCTGTGGGACACGAAGCGTTGAACACCAGACGAATTTTTGTCGTGGTGCTTTCTTCTTTTATAACCGCATGATGGGGTAAGAAGTAGCAATCGGTCACGTGGGGTGGTATAATTTTTGGAACTTTCGACATATGTCCCAATGTCTCATATTCCGCTAGTACCCAATTGTACTCTGTCTCTAGGGCCGGTATCTTGGCTAGGCGCGTCTCATTCCGGTAGAATTGGGAGCAGACGCCGTTGAGAGAGGGCCCCAAGGAGATGTTGTTAGGAAAATCCTGTTTAAATGGAAGGGCGACAATATATTTGCCATCGGAGTTTCTTTCTGTTGTAGCTCTGAAAAGTTCCTCGCAATAGGCATTATCTTCGTTAAGTGCTCTTTTCTTAGGTACGTTTTCAAGTTCCCAGAAAGCAGTTAGTTACTTGTCTAGGCTAATTTCGTTAAAAAAGGATACCCGTTTATTAGTTGGGTGAGGTACTTCTGCACGACCAGTTAGAATCCAACCGAAAACGGTTTCTTGGGCGAGAAGCGTATTTAGAACGTTCTTCCTTATACCGTTCAGTATTATCTGGGGATAAATGTCGCCTCCAAGTATGAGGTCGACTGGTTCATTAATGAAGAACCTCTTATCCGCCAGAATCAGATCAGGAAACGCTTGTCGACTCGTTGCGCTAACTTGGCAAGTGTTAATTGAGGCAGGACTATGACCACTGTATCGATGCTCACTTAGGGGTCTGTAAGCGAACCTAACGTAATCAGACATGATTCCTTTTCCTGTTCAGATGGTGTATTATTTATTCCTGACACTTGCACATGCAGACGTTTGGATGGAAGGTTTATTCGCTTTTTTAGTCTTTCTGTTATGAAAGAGCATTCGAAGGACCATTGTTTTGCGGGGGGACGTTGGCACCCGGTCGTGGGGCGCGATCGCACGCAAACAAAAAGAAATAAAAGAAAGAGTTAGAAACGAGTAGTCACAAATTTATTCACTTTATAAACAATGGGATTGAATTGTTATATGCATCCGTCGTAATTTCCTGCACAGCTAATAAATAGCTGTAACCTTTTTTGATTTGAGAGTCCTTAATTTTAACAAATGTTAGCAGATTTAATTAGTTAATTTAAACATTTAAATTTTCTTTACATATTTTCTATCAGTTATTTAAAAGGAAATTTTTTTTTCAATTTCTCTCACAATCCAACACATGAAATATGAAGGAATTAAAAACAATTTTCTAGCCTAAAATTCCCAAGCAGAAATTTTGTCTGCTCTTGGTTAAGCGTCCATAAGGCCGCCAAATTTGTCCTAATATATTGTAACGAATTTACTTGCAAATCCTCTTATTTGCAATCCTCCGCTAAGTTCGTATCGCTAAACTGTTGAATAAATAACTCCAATATGTAATAATGCAAAATGGCCTTTATTCAAGTACTTCACAATAACACTTGTACTTTGCAACGAACAGCTTACTTAATAACCAAACTGATTGACAGCTCAAATGAAACTCTACTATTCAAAATAATACTGCTATAGCTCGCTAGATAGCGCTTAATCCAAAGTTCAAATCAAACTGAATTACTTCTTACTTGCTTGCCCCGCTTTTATAGTTTACGCTGCATACTTCTAGGCTCTTCGATTTCCAGAACTTACTAGTTGTTTCGGCTACAAAATCGCCAGCCACAACTACGTGCACAAATTATTGCTCTCTCGTGTGACAACTCAGATAAGATATATGCATGTGTTTGTGCATTGCCGCTCCGCTGCTCGTATACGTACATATGTGTAGACGCAATTATTTATTCGTTTATGTAGATACATAAAGATTGAATTATTGATGTGAATGTTTGTAGTTTACAGTCTCCCGCGCGCACATAGGCATATAAGTAAATGCATCTGTGTGTGACATCTCTCTGGGCTGCCTTATATATGTGTATACTTGATTTAATTATTAACGTAAATACTGCTTGGCATGGCCTTAGCATCGCCTTAGTGATGGGATAATTTAGTGATGCTAATATCCGTGACACTGCCCTCCACCTAAGTCTGATCGTCCCGATCAGACAAATCTCTCGATCTAAACGTTGCTAGCCTTTCCAAATGGACCACCTTCATTTTGGTTCGTGGTTTACCGATGGTTTGTATGCGGTACACTACATCGTTGATCCGTTTTACAACTTTGTATGGGCCTTCCCAATTACACTGCAATTTCGGGGACAAACCTTTTTTACGTTGTGGGTTGTATAACAGCACCAAATCTCCTTCCTGAAAACCTTCTGAATTAATTGCTTTATCATATCTGGCTTTCATCTTGTCACTCATAATCTTTGTTCGTTGCCTTATCAGATCATGTATTTCTCTTAGCCCTTCTTCCAAATCACTAGTGGATTTCCTGACATTTCTCTCCGCATTGGCATCTATCCCAAACTTCAAATCAGCTGGCAGTCTAAGGTCATTGCCAAAAATTACTTTTGCAGGGGTTTGGCCCGTTGTCTCATGCACTGCTGATCGGCAAGCCATCAAGAATAATGGTATGCGGGTATCCCATTCTTTATGGTACTTGTCCACTACTTTCCTTAAGTGCTCCTCCAATGTTCTATTGAATCGTTCTACCATACCATCGGATTGAGGATGCAATGCAGTTGTCTGTGTTTTTCGAATGCCCAATGACTTACACATTTCCTGGAATACAGCTGATTCGAAATTCCTGCCTTGGTCAGAATGTAACTCCATTGGTACACCATACCTTGCAACCCAATTGTTTATAAACACTGCTGCTACCGTTTCCGTTTCTTGATTTGGGATTGGGTATACCTCTGGCCATTTGCTGAGATAATCCATAACTACCAGTACATATTTGTTTCCGCCGTTGCTAGTAGGAAATGGACCGGCGACATCCATAGCGATCCTTTCAAATGGCGCACCTGAGTTATATTGCTTCATCTGGCCATGACTTCGTGTTCTGGGCCCTTTCGCTCTGCTGCAAACCTCGCAGTTCGCAATCCACTCAGTGACCGACTGACGGCAACCAACCCAATAGAATCTCTGTTTAATCTTCTCGAGCGTCTTCGTGATTCCAAGATGACCTCCGCTTGGACCATTATGCAGCTCGCTGAGCACATCAGGAATCCTCTTTCTGGGAACAACTATCAGTTTATTCTTGTATTTACCATCCTCACTCTCCCATACTCGATGAAGGCAACCGGATATCAATTCTAAACTGTTCCACTGTGCCCAATATGACTTCGCAATGGGACTCTCTGCTGACATCTCTTCTCTGTTTGGTCTTTCATTTCGTTCGAGCCCTTGCATAACACGTGACAGATCTGCATCTTCTAGCTGGCACTTTCTTAGCTGTTCCTTGTCCCATTCATCTGTACATGTTATAGTCATTAGCCGGACATCTATAATGTCTTCTTTAGCTTCGGCTTTTGAACAGTGCTTGCATTCCAAACTACATGGTCTTCGTGACATTGCATCGGCATTTCCATGGGTACTACCTTTTCGATGGTCAATAGAAAAGTCATAGCTTTGTAGTCGCTCGATCCACCGTGCCAATTGTCCTTCCGAATTACGGAATTGCAGTAGCCATTTTAAAGCTGCGTGATCTGTCCTGACACGGAATCGCTGGCCGTAGAGGTATTTGTGAAAATGTTTAACGCACTCTACCAATGCCAACAGCTCTCTCCGCGTAACGCAGTAGTTCCTCTCTGGTTTTCCAATCGAACGGCTGTAATATGCAACTACCTTCTCCTGTCCATCGACCAGTTGTGATAAAACGCCTCCTATAGCATATCCACTCGCATCTGTATCTAGAATAAATGTTGCTCCTGGAATCGGATATGCTAACATTGGGGCAGTGCACAAACGCTCCTTCAATGTTTGGAAAGCCACTTCTTGCTCCTTCTTCCATTCAAAAGCTTTATTTTTTCTTGTAAGCTCATGGAGGCTATGGGCTACGCTGGAAAAATTTTGTACAAATCGGCGGTAATATGTGCACAGCCCAAGGAAACTTCTCAATTCATGCAGATTATGTGGTCTTGGCCAATCCTTTACTGCCTCTATCTTTTCATTCGCTGTACAGACACCTTCTGTCGTTACCTTGTGGCCCAAATAATTTACTTCCTTTTTAAACAGCGTACACTTTTTGGGACTTAACTTCAGACCAGCGCCAGCTATTCTCTGGAAAACTTCCTCCAAGTTCTTAAGATGTTCATCAAAACTCTTGCCCAATACGATGATGTCATCCAGGTACACCAAGCATGTTTTCCAATGTAGTCCTTTCAGTACCTGGTCCATGAGTCTCTCAAAAGTAACTGGTGCATTACAAAGTCCAAAAGGCATCACTGTAAATTGCCAAAGACCATCACCGACACTGAAGGCTGTTTTCTCTTTATCTTTCTCCTTCACCTCAACTTGCCAGTAGCCGCTTTTCAAGTCCAGTGTGGAAAACCATTTCGTACCAGATAGCGAGTCCAGAGTGTCGTCAATTCTTGGTAACGGGTAGCTATCCTTTTTCGTAACGTCATTCAACTTCCGGTAGTCCACGCAAAACCTCATTTTTCCATCCTTCTTCTTTACAAGTACTACCGGTGAGCTCCATGGACTAGCTGATGGTTCGATGACGCCGCTGTCATTCATTTCTTGTATGATTTGACTCACAACTTCCCGCTTCGCCAGTGGAACACTACGTGGAGCTTGACGGATCGGCCTCGCATCTCCAGTGTCAATTTGATGTTTCACAACATTGGTGCGGCCTGGTTTGGAACCATCCTGGTCAAATATGTTCGCGTATTTTATGAGCAGTTGTTTTGCCTTACTCTGATAGGCTTCCTCTAGCCCATGCGTCCATGCCGTGATATCATTTGAAAGATCAGTATTTCCAGATGAAACGTGTTCCTGGAGCTGTTCACAGTTAATAACTACTTCGGCCTCTTGGCATCTTCCCAAAATAGCTCCTTTGGTCAAATTGAATGGTGACTTGAACTCATTGAGTACTCTTACCGGAATACGTCCATCTTGTTTTGTCATAGCCAGGGTTTTTCCTACAAGTATGTTCAGTGCTGATTTATTTGCTGCTTCGACAACCCACAATTTGTTTGTCTCACAATCTCCATCAATCTTTGCCCAGATGACTGCTTCTGATTTTGGTGGTATTTGCTGACTCTCTTCCACCAGCACTCGTTTACTGCTGTAGCCTCTCTCGTAGCCGAAATTAAGTGGCACATCCATGTTCTTATATCGCATCGTCTTGCTTTGCATATCGATCCTGATGCCTTGGTTGATTAAGAAGTCCACTCCAATTATGATTTCATCAACAATACCTGCAACTATAAAATTGTGTACTACCGTGACGTTCCCAATTGCGACTTCACATTCTACTTCTCCAATTACCTGGGTGTCCTCTCCCGTGGCTGTACGTAATCTTGCTCCAAGCAATGGTCTTATCTTTTTGTTGACTAAATCCGCTCGAATGATGGAATGAGATGCACCCGTATCTACAGTCAGTAACCGTTCCTTTCCGTCCACATGTCCTCCAACAGTAAGATTGCTCGATCTTCTTCCAATCTGCGAGATAGAGATTATGGGGCATTCAATTGCGGGAGCCAGCTGTCGCCCCTTGCGGCTGACTCGATTTAGTTTAACGATTGAGTGGTCTTGGATATTTGCTCATCACCTTCTGCTCTGCGTTTACGACCACCCACATTGTTGGAGCTATTGGGACCGCTGCTGCAATGTCATGCAATATGACCTGGGTTGCCGCACTTGAAACATTTAATAACTCCGGCATTTTTCTGTTGTGATCCCTTCAGTGCTTCCAAAATAGTGTCTACCCAATCTGGTCTTTCCACTTCTACACGATGAGCTTTGTATGCTGGTTTACTCAATAGTGAGGCCGTTTCCTGAGTCAATGCATGTGATACCGTTTCAGCAAATGTCAGCTTTGGGTTTGCGTATGTAGCTCGCTTCGTTTCCACGTCCCGTATGCCATTTATGAAACTCTGGATTTTTACCCTTTCAGTGTATTCCACGAGTGCGTCCGCATTTGCAAGATGAGCCAATCTTTCAATATCTGAAGCAAACTCCTGCAATGTCTCATTTGTTTTTGGTAGCGGTTTTGAAATTCTATTTGAAATATCTGTTTCCTGTGTTCGCTTCCGTATCGCCGTTCTACAGCAGCCATCAATGAGTCTTAACTGTTCCGTTCGTACTCTGGAATAGTCTGTAAGATTTCGGCAGCTGGTCCTTTCAATGCTACGAAGAGTGCGGCAACTTTATCTTCCACATTCCAGTTGTTCACTACTGCGGTCTTCTCAAACTGTAACTTAAAGACCTGGAAAGGAACAGAACCGTCAAAGGATGGTGTTTTTACCTTTGGATTACTCGCTGAAACTGTTGGACGATTTAATTGTAACTGCTGAATCCGATCTTTCAAAGCATCCATCTCAGCTTCCATTTTATCTTGTCGTTCACTAAAACCCTCCAACTGCGATGATATGCGATCCTCTTGCGCTTTCAACTGCTGAGCCAACTGAGATATCATATATGTCTTCTGTTCTTCCAGTTGCGATGCCATATATGTCTTCTGTTCTTCCAGTTGAGATGACATTTGCGACGACATTTCTCAAATACGCGTTTCTTGTGCTTCAATCTTCGATGTAATCTGTGTCGACATTTCTGAAATACGCGTTTCTTGTGATACCATTTGTGATGACATATACGTTTTCTGTTCTTCTAGTTGAGATGACAGTTGAGATGTTATATCTGTCTTTTGCGATTCCAGTTGAGAAGCCACTGTCGATGTTTGAGCAGATATTGCAGCCAAAATCATGTTCAAGTCTGTGCTGGTAACCGTCTGCGATGTTTCGTTTTCCTCTTCAATTTTTGTTGTCTCCTCGCCATCAAGGTGAAAGACATTGCCTCTCGTAGCCGTGCCTGAAGTTCGAGTTTAACGCCGCTTGTATTCAATCCACGGCTCTCCAACTCCTTCTTCAGTTGCTGGATCTTTAATTCACTGAACTTTGCCATATCCTTGTTGTCTTCTGGAATTTATTCAACAATCCCACTTCTGACGCCAATTGTAACGAATTTACTTGCAAATCCTCTTATTTGCAATCCTCCGCTAAGTTCGTATCGCTAAACTGTTGAATAAATAACTCCAATATGTAATAATGCAAAATGGCCTTTATTCAAGTACTTCACAATAACACTTGTACTTTGCAACGAACAGTTACTTAATAACCAAACTGATTGACAGCTCAAATGAAACTCTACTATTCAAAATAATACTGCTATAGCTCGCTAGATAGCGCTTAATCCAAATCTCAAATCAAACTGAATTACTTCTTACTTGCTTGCCCCGCTTTTATAGTTTACGCTGCATACTTCTAGGCTCTTCGATTTCCAGAACTTACTAGTTTTTTCGGCTACAAAATCGCCAGCCACAACTACGTGCACAAATTATTGCTCTCTCTTGTGACAACTCAGATAAGATATATGCATGTGTTTGTGCATTGCCGCTCCGCTGCTCGTATACGTACATATGTGTAGACGCAATTATTTAT
Organism: Eurosta solidaginis; assembly: GCF_040869045.1. Taxonomy (NCBI): domain Eukaryota; kingdom Metazoa; phylum Arthropoda; class Insecta; order Diptera; family Tephritidae; genus Eurosta; species Eurosta solidaginis. The sequence goes on along the minus strand of NC_090320.1, from coordinate 117,575,180 downwards.
TCGTTTATGTAGATACATAAAGATTGAATTATTGATGTGAATGTTTGTAGTTTACAGTCTCCCGCGCGCACATAGGCATATAAGTAAATGCATCTGTGTGTGACATCTCTCTGGGCTGCCTTATATATGTGTATACTTGATTTAATTATTAACGTAAATACTGCTTGGCATGGCTTTAGCATCGCCTTAGTGATGGGATAATTTAGTGATGCTAATATCCGTGACAATATAAATATACTTGTACTATTATGTCCGGCTTGCTGCCAGTCTTTTCTCAATGTAAACATATGCCACCAGTCACAATTTTCGTTCAATATTCCACTTCCTTATGCTGAAAGAGTCCGTTCAATATTCCACTTCCTTATGCTGAAGGAGTCCGTTTTGTTGAAGTATGGTAAAATATTAGTAATAATAATCCAATTGTATGTTGATCCATTTAATGGCCTCTAGCTTCCGATAATTATGTAGTAATAGGTAATTGCTCCTTTTCCTTTTGTCGCCTATGTGTGGCCATCAGTTTAAAAAACCTTGCAGGATTTCTTCCAAAACAAAAATTTTCTTTATACTTTTAAACTGGGCAGGACCTTTCAGATCTTTAGCAGGATCTGCCAGTATCTTCCTCCAGTGCGATCGTTTGTAGCATATTTGCTTATTTTGGCAAATTTTCTGCTAACTTGCTGATCGCACTGACAGGATCGCCATGTAAATGAAACAATATTGAGTCGTTGAATGTCATAAGTCTTCTTTATTTGGAAACTACTTTCCTTTTTATACAAAATATTCTTAATCTACAGATACTAATACTTACAAACTATGTTTACAACATTTCTAGTATGCGATGTCAGCATATTGGAACGACCTATTTTAGGCACGTTATTACATATGTATGTTCGATGTCAATATGATTGACAGACAATTACGTCGGTCAGAGTGACTGATTGATAAGTATGTTGGTCAATGTGACGAATTTACAAGGGTACACAAATATGCATGTGCAAGCATTAATAACCCATTGGTGAACTCCCGATGAGAATGCATAAATATTTGGGTCGGTACATTTAGCTATTTGTGTGGTCTATAAGTGCATGTGTATTTTGTATTGTTAAATGCATTCAGAATGAGGGGCATTTCCCAGTAACGCCACATGAGCTTACAGGTAGCGAGCGGTATATCCGAGTGTCCGGCACCCATACCAGATTGAGGGAACTTAGCTCAGCGATCTCGTTAAGAGATTTGCGGCACTTCTCTACTATCCTGGACTTACATGTGACCGATCCAAGTGCTTTTGGTGCAGGTGATCTACGGCCTCATTTATAGAAACCACATCCGCCCGAAGGACGCTGCAATGATTGGGTAGGCTAAATGACAGATTCCACCAGTGGTGTAGTGAGGTTTTCTTGCGCCCGGGCAACATTTTTTTTGGAAACAAGGTTTTTCAATTAGTAGAACCATTTTTTTTAAGCGGGGTCGCCCCTCGGTAGTGTTTGGCAAGCACTCCGAGCGTATTTCTGCCAAGAAAAGCTCTCAGTGAAAATTTATCTCCGTTGCAGATGCCGGCATAAAACAATATGGTCCCGTCCAGGAAACTCTGCTTTTCCGACCATTTGGCGCCCCCCTGTAAGTAGCGCCCGAGGAAAGATGCCCCTTGAGGCGCAAAGACACCGCTACCCACCTTATTATCAAGTTTGGAGCCGTCAGTATATATCTGCAACCTATCGCTCAGGTCCATGTGCTCTTTCAACCAATTATCACTATCCGGGATAATAACCTCGCACTTCATATTGAAATATATAGTCGGAGCGCAATAGTCCGACGAAGGCGAATCCAGATACTTAAGGAGGGCTGCATGGCCATCCATATTGTCTCTCCATCCGGATAGCTCTCGCAGCCGCAGAGCAGAAAAGGCCGCACATTGCTTGGCCATTAAATTTATTGACAACACATTAAAAACAGTGTCCAGCGCCTCCGCAGAAGTGGTGCGCAGAGCACCCCCCACGAAAATTGGAGCACTTCTTTGTACTTTCTGGATTACCCGTAGGTTTGATTTGGTATCTAATCTCGTCCACCAGACCACTGCCTCGTATAAAATGATTGGTCTAACCACAACAGTGTAGATCCACAGGGTAATATCCGGTGATATGTAGTCCCAGTCTTCGCACAATAGTTCCCCTACAGCTGTACAGTGCCACCGTTGCTTCTTTTCACACGGTCCTGATCGTTTTCCCTCCAGGAAAGTTTCATATCCAAAATTACTCATAGATATTTGGCAGAGTCCCTCAGCGTCAGGGTCAGACCCGCTAGCACAGCCAGCAGCAATGCAGGTATCTTATATTTCCTGGTGAACAGAACCAGTTCAGTTTTGGCTGAATTGACCGATAGACCTTTACTCCTGGTCCATTTTTCCACCAGTCTCAGCTTAGTTTGCATTATATCTCAATGTCGAGAAAAGCTATGAGTGTGAAGTCCTTGTAAGCCAAGGATTTCTCGATCTGGGAGACAACTGCATGCAAGGCTGTCTCCATTGACCTCCCTTTCAATACGCTGGGATGTCGATAACTTCCACTCTAAGGACTCCATTAGTGTAGATGTGAAGAGTTTATTAACCTCTCGAGTATCTTCAGCGGGAAGAATGTCAGACAAATCGGTTTGACGTCTTTAGGGGTCCGGCCCTGGTGCTTTGAATAGCTTGAACGAAGGCTGTCTCCATTGACCTCCCTTTCAATACGCTGGGATGTCGATAACTTCCACTCTAAGGACTCCATTAGTGTAGATGTGAAGAGTTTATTAACCTCTCGAGTATCTTCAGCGGGAAGAATGTCAGACAAATCGGTTTGACGTCTTTAGGGGTCCGGCCCTGGTGCTTTGAATAGCTTGAACGAAGTTAGAGCCCATTTAATTTTACCCATAGTAATGAACTTCCCCTCATACGTTTCATCAGTGTGAGTCTCCGTCTAGTTCATTACTTCATCACTAGGGTCCGGAAAGTGCGGCGGAAGGAGCAGGCAAGGGTGCTCTGCTGAATCCGCCCATGTCCCATCAGATCCTTGCAGGCATCCGGGACACTTTTTGGAACACAAGAGGCCACCTTTCTGAGCCTAGATCCCACAGACACCTTCTCCATTTCGCTACAAAACTTCCGCCAAGAGGTCCTCTTCGACAGCCTTGGCAGTTTCGTATAATCCCCTAGAATCATTTTATATGCATCCTATTTTTCAGCCTCCCTGGAGGCTTTAGCAAGATTGAATGCTTTCCGACATGCCTTGCGTATATTATCTAAGTCCCCGTTCCACCATGGTGGTGTGGTCTTACTCCTAGATTTCTTCCTAGCACAGGCCTTATCAAGAGCCTCCCCGCACGCCTTCGTGAACGAGTGAATCATATTATCCAGCTCTGCAGAGTTCTGGGGTATATGAACACTAAATCCTGAGAACCTCTTTTGAAGCTCCCCACTGTAGATAAGCCAGTTGGCGTTTTTAAGTTTCCTATGCCATACAGTTTTGAGCGCCATTCCGCCAAGGTCGAAGCGGACAAATGATCCGAAAAACAGTGGTCATCAAGCACCGTCCAATTTTTTTATCATAGATGCCCCGCTGCCTGAAGTAAGGGTGACGTCCAGAACCTCCTGTCTGCTCTTAGTAACAAACGTGGGTACCGAACCCTCATTACAAATGTTAAAGTTATGATAAATAACAAACTCAAAGAGTGACTCACCCCTCTCGTTCGTGTCTCCACCGCCCCACGCTTCGTGGTGCGCATTGGCATCTCCCGGTAGTAGTAGTGGCCCTTTTGCATCCCGAGCTATCTTACAGAATACCTACCTAAGGAGCCGACTGCTCATGAGGAAAGTAAAAGGACGTCCGTGTAATATCAGTACCACCGACCGTCAACGTCATAGCTGTAGCATCCTCGTCGCTAAACTGGGGGAGAAAAAAAGAATTTTGTTCAGATCTTACCAAGATGCAAGCTCTCGGTTTTTCATGTGCGGCACCACTCACCAACGTCAATCCTGCCGCTTTCAGCCCGCATATCTTACGCCCTACTACCCAAGGCTCTTGGATAAGGGCTATATCAGTGGCCCCACTGGAAAACTGGGGCAGTAGCGCAGCACAAGCTGCTTTGCAATGGTGGAGGTTGATTTATAGGACCCGCACAAGGCTGAGCACCGACCACCTCCACCACTGTCAATTCGCCGTCGTTTTCGGACACTGGCTCTTCTCCAATGTAACCACTAAGCCTGTCCAGCGTTAGCGAGGAAATCGAAGACGCGTCCCCGCCAAAAGTGTCATCAGTCGAACTGGCCGTATTTGGTTCTGCGTCCTCCTCCTCCTCGCTCTCCGCTTTGTCTGGCTCTATTTCCAGCTCCGGATCCCAGACCACCTTCAGGTCGTTCGAGTAAATCTCAATCCTCACGGTGTTGAAACCGAATTTAGTAGCGCCATTCGCGCGCTCCAAGAAAACAGTGACTCCTTGTTGATCAAGAGTACCACCTGAATCCTATGCTCCAGCTTCTCCACTAGAGCAAGGTAGCTCTGGGTTGAAGGTCCTTTTGACCTCAAGGACTCCCTCTGGATCATCCAGCTTGAATGGAATCCAGACCCTAGCCCTCGGCATAGATTGGATGTCCTTGAAGTCGACAGCCCTGAGAATCGCACCAGGGTAGAACTCACCCAACCTAGCCACCACCTTGTTCTACAAGTCGGCTGACCTCTGGTCATCGCAGGCCACTAACTTGACTTGCCCCTGATACCAACCCACCTCTTTGCAAGCAGGTGGATGTCCAGGGTTCTCCCTTACTAAGACGACTGAAAAACTGGCCATTTCGGTCCTTATCCAGTCCCATTTTTCCTTGAAGATCTGCTCCTTTTCAAGATTAGATTCAAAGACCCCACAAGGATGCTACTTTTAGCAACCTCTGCGAAGGAGGGGCCTTTGTCTCTAAAGCTCTTAGCAGTATTCTACGCAACTTCCATCGAACGGTTGCACTTACGAGAGGCCTGTTCCTTCACCATAGCAGACTTCCTAAAATCAGGGACGATAGTTTTCGCCCACTCGGCAGGTCCAGTCGCCGCCCCCAAATCTCCCCTATAGGAAGTTATGGGCGATGAACAATGCTCCGGCGCCGCGTGAAGCCTTTGCGCACAACTGGGTGTGGCCTGGTTCCCAAAGGGCTCCGTTAGTGACTGGCCTATTTGAGGGGGCCCCAGCTAGGCTGACCATCGGCACGGCAACGCATAATACCACCGGTCCGGCTCACCTTAAGACTACGTTCAAGAACCACTTGCATATGCCAGAGCTATTAAGGAGCTAAGGCGCTAATGCCACTGACTCCTGAACTTAGCTAGCACTCTCCTAGCGGGGTTCCTGTAGTGACTATTACCAGCCGGCACCATCTAGGAGGGTTCAGCCCAAGGATTTTCGCCAGCCAAGTATACATAGGACAAACAGGATGGCAAATAAGAACGAGGTTCAGAGAACACACTAGAAATTAGAACAAAAAAATATCCGGAATCCAAACATTATACCTGAGTCTAACTTCGCGAATCACATGCTCGAAAATGAATGTTCCCCAACAAACAAATATAACACAGTTAGGGTCCTTCATATACAAGTAAAAGGCCGACGTCTAATCGTACTGGAAAACATGGAAATCTACAAACAGAAAACATTCGACGGTAGAATAATAAACGAACAGATAAATACTATTTCTGACACAATATTTGAGCCTTTAAAACTTGTTTACAAGAAAAAAGTAATCACACAGGTGCAACAAATAAACACAAAACAATAAAAGCACCAAAGCAACAAACCCACAAAGAAGGTCAAACGACTAGAGTTACTGACTTTTACCTACCTCAGTCAGACACACAAATCGATCAGTAAATATCCACCCCCGGTTCTGAAAGTATACACAGCACATACACATGAATATACACAAGCATCAATTTGAAAAATACCTGCTCATGTACCTACGAACTATAAATACAAGACAAACGACGGCTTGTCTCGAAACCAAATTTAACAAGGGAAGACGGAAAATCAGATAGTCAAGGAAAAAATTCTATGAAAAACAAATTTCCAACATCGGCTAAGGTCAAACACCCCCACACAATCACCTAACACCTTAACTTTTTCACTCTTGATATAACATTGCGTTTCGCGAAATGTCTTATACATCTATTGTTATCCATACTTTTCTAGTTTTTTCATTCCCATTCAATGGGTGCGACCACTCACAAATTGTCATCAAAGTCTTCTAATGGGAGTCCAAGGAAATTGGCTGTTTCAACAGAGGCAAACCTTAGGGAGATTGGTGTTAAAGGCGTAGGTTCCACATTACAAATGAAAAGATGGTTGGTGTCATGTGCGGACATATCGCATGCAGGACATATATTACGTACTAACAAGCTTACCTCGTTACGCCGCAAAAAGTAAATATATTCCCGCATTGTCTTCCACACTGGAGCAGACCTTATCGTATATTACTCGTTGCTCATTAGTTAGCTTTAGCTCATTTTCTAATAAAAATTGGTGCAGCTCATGGGTATTATGCGTTGTTTCGGACATTGTAGAAACGGGGTCTAAATCTGATCTAGTGCGGTTAGGTTCAGGCAAACCGAAATCCTTTATATGTGTCTCTGCACCAAATTATCAAGAAGAATAAGGCCTGTATTAAAAATGCATTCAGTAAAGTCCATTTCAGGATCATTACTACTCTGGCGCACATTATGCAAAATATCTTCACATAAATTTTTGCAGAACAAATTCCCTAAATCTGTTGGATCAGAAATCTCGCAATAAATAAGTATGAAAGAAAAGGGCTCTCTCACTTTGTTGGCGCTCTCAGCGACGGTGGCATCAAACAATGTATTCTTGCATTGACTATCATCCTGCAGTAAAAATTGCGCCTGGCAAGCTGCTCCATATGTTGGATATAGTTGACCATCTACTCGACGTAAATCAGTGAAAGATGTCGGTCCTCGAACATGATGTAGTAGTAGTCTAAGATAAAAATATTCTGAGCAATTAGGATGTATGGTATATACTCTACCCAACGCAGTTTCTCGCTTAATTCCGGGCTAATTAGGGATATTCTGTCCACGCTCTATGTTGCCATTTTTTATTAGTCCAAGTGGAATAGGCGGGTACTTCAGAGTAAAGCAAAGTCCTCGCGAAAATCCCAGTAATCTCCAAATACCTTCAGATATGCTTAAATATCTGTCATTCAAAAAATTTTGCTCTTCCTTCTTATTATCTTGAACGAAAAATATGGCTGCGCTTTGTTGACATACTTACAAATATATTTTATTGCTTTCACTGAATGACAGTACTCTACATTTATGTGAGCGGAGAAACATCTGGAAAGAACGGGGCAATATGGAACGATCCATTGGGTGTCGACGTTGTACCCATTAGAAAGTACATGGGTATAGCCACCGTCCGCTGAAGACCTTCGTCTATATTTTGAATATCCATCTTGCCCGATCTTCGTATGCTGTAGGAGCTCGCGTGGGTATCGTTTTGAGCATCGTCCATTAAACATAGAGGGCGATGATAAATTATCAACCCCACATGGGCCGTGGATCATATTTTTAGTAATTATATCATACACATCGGATATTCGTATTTATTTTGAATTTCCGCTGATATAATGCGATCCGTGCCATCGAGAAGAATTTTATCTATTAGCCAAATTAAAATATGCGCGTGAGGTAAACCGCGCTTTTGCATTTCAACAGTAAACATATGGCATCTAACTTTTCCAAAAATATCTTGTTTTGTAATTAAACTCAGGAGTTGGTGTAGTTTGATATGGAATACCAAAGATTATCGAAAAGTAAAGATGTTGCAGGCGCAAACTTCAGTGGAAAGCAGCGGAGCTTCACAAAATTCTAGTAAGTCACTTTCACCACACCAAAAACTTTATCGCAATTTTTAACATAATTTAAGCACACAAAATACACTGATTGTAGTTTTAGAGTGTAAAAATGTAAATTCTGAACACATTAGCTGAATAAAAAGTGTACAAATAGTTATTAAATAACAAATACAGACAGTGGTAGTTAACAAATTCTGCTGTGGTAAGTGGTGAATGTGACCTACTAGAAGTTTTGTGAAGCTTGCTTCACACGATTTTTCGTCCCTGCAACATCTTTACTTTTCGATAATCTTTGGGAATACTATTGACACAATGCCACGGCGCTAACCTGGTCGTTGATTAGGAAACAATTCGTTTTTGATTTTACTCCACTCTGGATTGCATGTGAATGCTATAAATAAGTCAGGCCTTCCATAATGACGGACGTTCATGCAAATATCGAGGCGATCCAGTAAATGAAGACGGCAAAATTCAGAACTGACCAATATTTTCCTCGTTAACAGCATCCCTTAGATGTATATAATTATCTGCACGCAACGTCTTTTGGTTTGCTCTTATAAAATTCAACCTTTTGGTCATCATTTAAGCAGCCATCATGCCCACACAGTATTGGTTAAAGATATATCCATATCTATGAAGCGCATTAAAGCTATTTTCGCTAATCATAATTTTATATGCATAAAATTGCATACATGAAACTATTTTTTCTGGGTTAGGTGCCCCACTGCTTTGAGAAGTTTGCGGTATATTTATGCTGTAACCGTCCTGACCATTTAAAAATATGATAGGGTATTGCAAGGGGTCATATGAACGATGAATTTCTGACACACGATGGAGAGTGTTATCGCGGGACTGTAGGACAATATCGCGGGGACCAGCATTTTCGTCAACTATCAATACTGCGACCTCGCCTGTAGTCGGAAAATTATATCGACCACGGTGTTCATTAACAGGGCGTTTGTTGCATGGATTACAACCCCATAGTTATTCGAATTATATGGCATACTCTCCATAGAAGTCATAAAACTTCGAACATACACATTATTTTCAAGCAGAACTTCTTGAATTAATTTCAAAATATCTATTTGAAGAGTTGGTGCAGCATTTTGGCGCAACGAAAGCTGCTCCTCTTGGGAAGAAAAATATATTTGTAAAAATTTTGAAACCATGTTGGGCGGTGGTAATAAACTTCCAATAATATGGTACACTTGTCCATGTACATTGTACATACATCAGCTCGTTGCGAGCAAAAAGTCGTGCATTTGCCAAGAGCGAAATGACGCACTCTCTTTGGCTGTGAGTATATGTGTCTCTTTAGTGCTTCTGTTGGTCCTCTGTAGCTTGGGTTTGGACATCGAAAAGTCTTATGCTTGCATTATTTGGGGGTTTTCATCAAATTTATCCTAAAAATAAAGGGCTTTAGTTTGTGAAAATGGAAAAAATAAAAAGCGCAGGGTGTTTATTTGCGCCAATACTTTCTTTAAAAAAAAAATTCATAAAAATCGGTTTGGTACTTCTTGAGATTAGCCGTTACAACCATTGCCCATATACGCATTTTTATATAATTAGTATAGATGTCGGGGTTTATTCTCGACAAATAAGAGTTTAATATGCTACAATATCCCGAACGAAGATGGCTTAGGGAGGCTCGTGTCTCGCTTGGTAGTGTACTTTCTTCTTCTGCAAGAGTAGGATATTGTACATTGATAACGAGGTGCACCGGACGTGTCCTGGTAAGGCGTTTACCGATGCTTGTCTCGATCAAACGGCTGTGTTGGCAGGTGCCGGATGTCATCATTGGTCTTATGGGGATGTTGCCCTAACCCTCTTGGAGGCGGGGCTAGATCAAGCAGCTGTTTGCTAGGGTTTAGCGGTTTGTGACAATTAAGCAAAAACTGCTAGTTCCCAATTTCGTTATGCTCTTAAATGTTAAGTTCTTTGGCCTCACTATTAGAGGTTTACGCCGATCCCTTTATCGTCGGCGGCGGCGTGGGCGGCGCGCCGGCGTACGCCGGTGTTCATACTTTAAAAGCTTGATTTTTCTGTTTAAAAAAATAGTATTTAGGAAAGGTTTTGTTTATATGTATTTAAGGAAATCTACGTGTTGGCCATTTCGGAAAGATCCAGGGTTTTTGCCTCAAGATCTCGCAGACCGTTCAGACATTTTCAGGGGTGGCTCCTTGCGGAGGGATTGTCCCTCGTTCACTTACTCCAGACAGGCTTCGAAACTAACCCTGGTCTTTGGAATTGGTACTGCTGCGTCTGCTGAAAAGAAATAGAGATACATAAAATAGCCACACTTTTGTCTGCATATCTCGTGCAAAGCGTAGTTTCACCTAGGGTTTACTCCTAATAATCGTCGCGAACACAATTTCTTTAAATCATTTGTGGCTTCTTGGAGGTCACGCACAAAGGTGACTTACGGTTGCTATTGATGGTCTATTAATACTCATGACTCTCGTTGCACAGCGGCTCCAGTGCGATGTGCGAACAGTAGCAATCCCGACCACCAGTCGCTAACACGCCTCTTGACCCTCACACCATATGCCGGCACAGAAGATATAGGACTGCGGCTTCGAACTCCTACCTTCATCGACGTTACTTTCCTAGGAGCTCTAGGTGTATCTCCGAAGACTTTCCAACGGATGCTTTTGTTGCGCTTTGCTGTCGAGCACTACCAGAGAAACACCTTGAAACGTTAGGGAGTGAATATTCGACCAAGGATGCCGCCTTCGAAATCATAAGCAATCTAAGTGGAAGTCATTGCGTAATGGGTGAAAATCGTATAATCCTCGGTGCACCTACATAATTAAAATTTTACAAGGACCGTGGATAAATTTTTTAAAATGTAGACCAAAGTTTGCAGACATTTGTGTTCACATCATTGATTTTAATAGTCTTCGTTAAATCAAAACGATATTTTAGAATAAAAGTCGACCGATTTTAAGTTGAAAGGTGTTAACTGCTGTTTTCCGGCCTTATGATATAAGAGCTCACTCTGGATGACCGTGTAGGTTCAGTTTTCAGACTGGTTCGACTGTCCACTACGTTAGGGTAGTAGCACACACGGTCATTAGTTCGACTGTCTTGGGAAAGCTTTTGCTTCTCAACTTTGAATGTTCTTGCGAAGGACAAAACCTCCCCTGGTAAATATATGTGCCTACGTACTTACATTTGTAAAAGGAGCCGTAACGATTAGGTGATATTTAAACCTGGTTGATAGGCTATAATCAATGTGATTCACTCCAGGGGACTAGTTTTGGATAGGCCGCCAACTTTAAGAAATGTCAAACCGGGAGACTTGGGTATTGACGGATGAAGTGTGAAAATAAAAATTAACATTTCAGACGCTATTTTGTAGCTTCGGAAATAAACAACAGATGTTTGAATATAAGCCCAACTTAAGTATGAGGTAAGAACTATTAAAAGGAGTGTATATGCTCCTAGAACCTACTAAAGGATTTTGCATCACTGATTTCGCTTATTTTTTCAGCCAATCGCAATATAAAATTTAAAAAAAATCGGCACCATTTTTGGGTAATTTGCTTGTTTTTCCAACTTGCGGACAATTTGAAAGCATGTTCGACTTGAGTCATTTTATTTGAATTCATTGTTCATTATTATTTTTTTGAAAAAATACGCAAAGTGAGCATATAAATTTATTATATAACTTTTTTTTAGTGTTTTGTTTTAATAACTTGGTGAATTGGGTGACGCAAAGTCCGTGTTAAGCTGATATCGAAAACGCCTGTTTTTTCAATAACTTTTGAACAGTTAGAAAGAGTTAAATTTCGCAATTAGTTTCTTATAACTGGAAGTGATGCGCATCCGTTGATACCACTTTCGACGATATCCGACCAATTTTCGACATGAACAATAAATGGTCTCAATAGTCTTAAACGAGTAGAAAATATAGTTTAGCATGACCGATGGCATCCTCAACCTCTTTGGCGGTCATGGTAATTGGTGACGCGCTGAATTTATGTTTATGTGCGTGTTTGTTGGCCCTCCGTCTATCTTTGTCGACCGTATAATGCATTATATATTGTCGGCAGAAACGCTCGCGCATTTTTTCGCATCCGACAGCACTTTATCGCCAAAGGCGATGGAATTGTGCCTAGACGGAATCGATAGGGACTTTACGGTGGACAAAAGTTTACCTACACCGGCAGAGAGGTTACAACCTCTTCGCTGCTCGTCCCATTTCGCCCGCTTGTGTTCACCCACAAGCGATTTGATGGGTTGGTTTAAATCCCTTATTTGGGGGTCGCCGGGATCGAGCTGTCTTATAAGGTCACGTTCTCTCGCTAAATTTGCGGCCTCCGCCGGGAAGTGGGCCGAATTTCGGGAATTCTACCGGCGGGAATCAAATGTGCCGAGGCGGATTCAATGACCTTGCGGAAAGCACGCTCCCCTTGGCGGGCATCAGTCGGGATAGGGAGGGCAGCAAAGTGGTTGTCTGTAAACGATTTGTATTCGTCCCACTTTCCTTTTTTAAAGTTTATGAAAGTGCGTTTTTCTGTGACGATGAAGTCGGCGGTACTCTCGAGCGAAATAAGTATAGGCAGGTGGTCGGATGTCAATGTTACCATCGGCTGCCTGTTGACGCAGTTTACGAGTGACGATTGAAATATCCGGCGAACTGTGACAGCTTCCTACCATACGTGTGGGGGCGTCTCCGTTTATTGTGTAGAACGTCGTTTCTTCTATTTGATCTGCCAACATCTCACCCCTACTGCCCGCCCGCAAGTTTGATTGCCATAGATCGTGATGGGCATTGAAATCGCCTAAGATAATGCGATTGTTGCCACTGAGTAAGGCGTTAATATTAGGGCGGTATCCACTGGGGCAACAGGTGTCAGGAGGGAAGTAGATGTTGATGATTTCTAGGTTTGCATCGCCTGACCGGACAGATAAGCCTTGACGCTCTAAGACACTGTCCCTGCGGTCGCTGCCGGGATCAAATATATGATATTGCACAGAGTGGTGTATGGTAAACGCGAGACCGCCTCCATTTCCGCAATCGCGATCTTTTCTGTGGACATTATACCCAGGGGCTGATGCTCGGCATTGTTCCCGACTCTACTACGGAGATTGTAGGTATAAGTGGCAGCAGCCACAAGAGTTGGTGGCGCCGTGCGGCGCGAGCAACAGCAGGTACTTGTTGTGGCTTGCTGAGCAGCGGGGCTGCTGGAAGGTAGTGGGGGGGGGGATGCCATCGGTCATCCTAAACCATCCAAAGTAGTGGGCCCAGACGGGATAGCCATGCCGATGCTTAAAAGCCTAGGAAAAGAGGGTTTCAAATATTAAGCGCATGTCTTCAACCTGTCTCTTTCCTCATTTGTCATACCCGAAAAATGGAAAATGGCCAAGATGGTCCCGCGACTAAAGCCTGGGAAACCAGCTAACATAGGAGAGTCGTATCGCCCGATATCTCTCCTATCGCCAGTAGCCAAGACGCTTGAAGCCATTTTGCTCGCCTACTTCAAAGCAAATTTGCAGCTAGCCTGTCATCAGCATGGCTTCAGAAAACTCCATAGCACCACCTCCGTGCTAAATGCCATCAACACCCAGATAAATTGCGGTTTAAATCAAAACCCCCACCATAGAACAGTGCTCGTTGCGCTAGACCTATCAAAAGCTTTTGATACGGTCAACCATGGCACGTTACTGCAAGACCTGGAAGGGTCTACCCTTCCACCATGTCTTAAAAGGTGGGCCATTTTGAACATCCACGTCGATGGCATTACGCTACCGACAGTCCTACACCCCAAAATCTTGGGTGGGACGTTTGATCAGGATCTACGTTTTGGTGAGCACGCAGCCGCAATTGTTCCGAAAATCCAGAGCCGTAATAAAATCCAAATCCCTTGCTGGCAGTACTTGGGGAAAAGACAAAGAAACGCTTATTATCACAAAAAAAGCAATTGGCCAGCCGATTGCCTGCTACGCGTCCAATATATGGTCGCCAAGCCTAAAAACTACCCACTGGAAGAAGCTACAGGCCTGCATCTTCTAGCTGGCACTTTCTTAGCTGTTCCTTGTCCCATTCATCTGTACATGTTATAGTCATTAGCCGGACATCTATAATGTCTTCTTTAGCTTCGGCTTTTGAACAGTGCTTGCATTCCAAACTACATGGTCTTCGTGACATTGCATCGGCATTTCCATGGGTACTACCTTTTCGATGCTCAATGGAAAAGTCATAGCTTTGTAGTCGCTCGATCCACCGTGCCAATTGTCCTTCCGGATTACGGAACTGCAGTAGCCATTTTAAAGCTGCGTGATCTGTCCTGACACGGAATCGCTGGCCGTAGAGGTATTTGTGAAAATGTTTAACGCACTCTACCAATGCCAACAGCTCTCTCCGCGTAACGCAGTAGTTCCTCTCTGGCTTTCCAATCGAACGGCTGTAATATGCAACTACCTTCTCCTGTCCATCGACCAGTTGTGATAAAACGCCTCCTATAGCATATCCACTCGCATCTGTATCTAGAATAAATGTTGCTCCTGGAATCGGATATGCTAACATTGGGGCAGTGCACAAGCGCTCCTTCAATGTTTGGAAAGCCACTTCTTGCTCCTTCTTCCATTCAAAAGCTTTATTTTTTCTTGTAAGCTCATGGAGGCTATGGGCTACGCTGGAAAAATTTTGTACAAATCGGCGGTAATATGTGCACAGCCCAAGGAAACTTCTCAATTCATGCAGATTATGTGGTCTTGGCCAATCCTTTACTGCCTCTATCTTTTCATTCGCTGTACAGACACCTTCTGTCGTTACCTTGTGGCCCAAATAATTTACTTCCTTTTTAAACAGCGTACACTTTTTGGGACTTAACTTCAGACCAGCGCCAGCTATTCTCTGGAAAACTTCCTCCAAGTTCTTAAGATGTTCATCAAAACTCTTGCCCAATACGATGATGTCATCCAGGTACACCAAGCATGTTTTCCAATGTAGTCCTTTCAGTACCTGGTCCATGAGTCTCTCAAAAGTAGCTGGTGCATTACAAAGTCCAAAAGGCATCACTGTAAATTGCCAAAGACCATCACCGACACTGAAGGCTGTTTTCTCTTTATCTTTCTCCTTCACCTCAACTTGCCAGTAGCCGCTTTTCAAGTCCAGTGTGGAAAACCATTTCGTACCAGATAGCTAGTCCAGAGTGTCGTCAATTCTTGGTAACGGGTAGCTATCCTTTTTCGTAACGTCATTCAACTTCCGGTAGTCCACGCAAAACCTCATTTTTCCATCCTTCTTCTTTACAAGTACTACCGGTGAGCTCCATGGACTAGCTGATGGTTCGATGACGCCGCTGTCATTCATTTCTTGTATGATTTGACTCACAACTTCCCGCTTCGCCAGTGGAACACTACGTGGAGCTTGACGGATCGGCCTCGCATCTCCAGTGTCAATTTGATGTTTCACAACATTGGTGCGGCCTGGTTTGGAACCATCCTGGTCAAATATGTTCGCGTATTTTATGAGCAGTTGTTTTGCCTTACTCTGATAGGCTTCCTCTAGCCCATGCGTCCATGCCGTGATATCATTTGAAAGATCAGTATTTCCAGATGAAACGTGTTCCTGGAGCTGTTCACAGTTAATAACTACTTCGGCCTCTTGGCATCTTCCCAAAATAGCTCCTTTGGTCAAATTGAATGGTGACTTGAACTCATTGAGTACTCTTACCGGAATACGTCCATCTTGTTTTGTCATAGCCAGGGTTTTTCCTACAAGTATGTTCAGTGCTGATTTATTTGCTGCTTCGACAACCCACAATTTGTTTGTCCCACAATCTCCATCAATCTTTGCCCAGATGACTGCTTCTGATTTTGGTGGTATTTGCTGACTCTCTTCCACCAGCACTCGTTTACTGCTGTAGCCTCTCTCGTAGCCGAAATTAAGTGGCACATCCATGTTCTTATATCGCATCGTCTTGCTTTGCATATCGATCCTGATGCCTTGGTTGATTAAGAAGTCCACTCCAATTATGATTTCATCAACAATACCTGCCACTATAAAATTGTGTACTACCGTGACGTTCCCAATTGCGACTTCACATTCTACTTCTCCAATTACCTGGGTGTCCTCTCCCGTGGCTGTACGTAATCTTGCTCCAAGCAATGGTCTTATCTTTTTGTTGACTAAATCCGCTCGAATGATGGAATGAGATGCACCCGTATCTACAGTCAGTAACCGTTCCTTTCCGTCCACATGTCCTCCAACAGTAAGATTGCTCGATCTTCTTCCAATCTGCGAGATAGAGATTATGGGGCATTCAATTGCGGGAGCCAGCTGTCGCCCCTTGCGGCTGACTCTATTTAGTTTAACGATTGAGTGGTCTTGGATATTTGCTCATCACCTTCTGCTCTGCGTTTACGACCACCCACATTGTTGGAGCTATTGGGACCGCTGCTGCAATGTCGTGCAATATGACCTGGGTTGCCGCACTTGAAACATTTAATAACTCCGGCATTTTTCTGATGTGATCCCTTCAGTGCTTCCAAAATAGTATCTACCCAATCTGGTCTTTCCACTTCTACACGATGAGCTTTGTATGCTGGTTTACTCAATAGTGAGGCCGTTTCCTGAGTCAATGCATGTGATACCGTTTCAGCAAATGTCAGCTTTGGGTTTGCGTATGTAGCTCGCTTCGTTTCCACGTCCCGTATGCCATTTATGAAACTCTGGATTTTTACCCTTTCAGTGTATTCCACGGGTGCGTCCGCATTTGCAAGATGAGCCAATCTTTCAATATCTGAAGCAAACTCCTGCAATGTCTCATTTGTTTTTGGTAGCGCTTTTGAAATTCTATTTGAAATATCTGTTTCCTGTGTTCGCTTCCGTATCGCCGTTCTACAGCAGCCATCAATGAGTCATAACTGTTCCGTTCGTACTCTGGAATAGTCTGTAAGATTTGGGCAGCTGGTCCTTTCAATGCTACGAAGAGTGCGGCAACTTTATCTTCCACATTCCAGTTGTTCACTACTGCGGTCTTCTCAAACTGTAACTTAAAGACCTGGAAAGGAACAGAACCGTCAAAGGATGGTGTTTTTACCTTTGGATTACTCGCTGAAACTGCTGGACGATTTAATTGTAACTGCTGAATCCGATCTTTCAAAGCATCCATCTCAGCTTCCATTTTATCTTGTCGTTCACTAAAACCCTCCAACTGCGATGATATGCGATCCTCTTGCGCTTTCAACTGCTGAGCCAACTGAGATATCATATATGTCTTCTGTTCTTCCAGTTGCGATGCCATATATGTCTTCTGTTCTTCCAGTTGAGATGACATTTGCGACGACATTTCTCAAATACGCGTTTCTTGTGCTTCAATCTTCGATGTAATCTGTGTCGACATTTCTGAAATACGCGTTTCTTGTGATACCATTTGTGATGACATATACGTTTTCTGTTCTTCTAGTTGAGATGACAGTTGAGATGTTATATCTGTCTTTTGCGATTCCAGTTGAGAAGCCACTGTCGATGTTTGAGCAGATATTGCAGCCAAAATCATGTTCAAGTCTGTGCTGGTAACCGTCTGCGATGTTTCGTTTTTCTCTTAAATTTTTGTTGTCTCCTCGCCATCAAGGTGAAAGACATACTCTTCCACATCAATTCCTTCTGCTTCCATTGCCTCTCGTAGCCGTGCCTGAAGTTCGAGTTTAACGCCGCTTGTATTCAATCCACGGCTCTCCAACTCCTTCTTCAGTTGCTGGATTTTTAATTCACTGAACTTTGCCATATCCTTGTTGTCTTCTGGAATTTATTCAACAATCCCACTTCTGACACCAATTGTAACGAATTTACTTGCAAATCCTCTTATTTGCAATCCTCCGCTAAGTTCGTATCGCTAAACTGTTGAATAAATAACTCCAATATGTAATAATGCAAAATGGCCTTTATTCAAGTACTTCACAATAACACTTGTACTTTGCAACGAACAGCTTACTTAATAACCAAACTGATTGACAGCTCAAATGAAACTCTACTATTCAAAATAATACTGCTATAGCTCGCTAGATAGCGCTTAATCCAAATCTCAAATCAAACTGAATTACTTCTTACTTGCTTGCCCCGCTTTTATAGTTTACGCTACATACTTCTAGGCTCTTCGATTTCCAGAACTTACTAGTTGTTTCGGCTACAAAATCGCCAGCCACAACTACGTGCACAAATTATTGCTCTCTCTTGTGACAACTCAGATAAGATATATGCATGTGTTTGTGCATTGCCGCTCCGCTGCTCGTATACGTACATATGTGTAGACGCAATTATTTATTCGTTTATGTAGATACATAAAGATTGAATTATTGATGTGAATGTTTGTAGTTTACAGTCTCCCGCGCGCACATAGGCATATAAGTAAATGCATCTGTGTGTGACATCTCTCTGGGCTGCCTTATATATGTGTATACTTGATTTAATTATTAACGTAAATACTGCTTGGCATGGCCTTAGCATCGCCTTAGTGATGGGATAATTTAGTGATGCTAATATCCGTGACAATATAAATATACTTGTACTATTATGTCCGGCTTGCTGCCAGTCTTTTCTCAATGTAAACATATGCCACCAGTCACAATTTTCGTTCAATATTCCACTTCCTTATGCTGAAAGAGTCCGTTCAATATTCCACTTCCTTATGCTGAAGGAGTCCGTTTTGTTGAAGTATGGTAAAATATTAGTAATAATAATCCAATTGTATGTTGATCCATTTAATGGCCTCTAGCTTCCGATAATTATGTAGTAATAGGTAATTGCTCCTTTTCCTTTTGTCGCCTATGTGTGGCCATCAGTTTAAAAAACCTTGCAGGATTTCTTCCAAAACAAAAATTTTCTTTATACTTTTAAACTGGGCAGGACCTTTCAGATCTTTAGCAGGATCTGCCAGTATCTTCCTCCAGTGCGATCGTTTGTAGCATATTTGCTTATTTTGGCAAATTTTCTGCTAACTTGCTGATCGCACTGACAGGATCGCCATGTAAATGAAACAATATTGAGTCGTTGAATGTCATAAGTCTTCTTTATTTGGAAACTACTTTCCTTTTTATACAAAATATTCTTAATCTACAGATACTAATACTTACAAACTATGTTTACAACATTTCTAGTATGCGATGTCAGCATATTGGAACGACCTATTTTAGGCACGTTATTACATATGTTTGTTCGATGTCAATATGACTGACAGACAATTACGTCGGTCAGAGTGACTGATTGATAAGTATGTTGGTCAATGTGACGAATTTACAAAGGTACACAAATATGCATGTGCAAGCATTAATAACCCATTGGTGAACTCCCGATGAGAATGCATAAATATTTGGGTCGGTACATTTAGCTATTTGTGTGGTCTATAAGTGCATGTGTATTTTGTATTGTTAAATGCATTCAGAATGAGGGGCATTTCCCAGTAACGCCACATGAGCTTACAGGTAGCGAGCGGTATATCCGAGTGTCCGGCACCCATACCAGATTGAGGGAACTTAGCTCAGCGATCCCGTTAAGAGATTTGCGGCACTTCTCTACTATCCTGGACTTACATGTGACCGATCCAAGTGCTTTTGGTGCAGGTGATCTACGGCCTCATTTATAGAAACCACATCCGCCCGAAGGACGCTGCAATGATTGGGTAGGCTAAATGACAGATTCCACCAGTGGTGTAGTGAGGTTTTCTTGCGCCCGGGGCAACATTTTTTTTGGAAACAAGGTTTTTCAATTAGTAGAACCATTTTTTTAAGCGGGGTCGCCCCTCGGTAGTGTTTGGCAAGCACTCCGAGCGTATTTCTGCCAAGACAAGCTCTCAGTGAAAATTTATCTCCGTTGCAGATGCCGGCATAAAACAATATGGTCCCGTCCAGGAAACTCTGCTTTTCCGACCACTTGGCGCCCCCCTGTAAGTAGCGCCCGAGGAAAGATGCCCCTTGCCCCCCACCGTCACTACGCCACTGGTTTTCACCCTAGTTGAGGTGCAAAGACACCGCTACCCACCTTATTATCAAGTTTGGAGCCGTCAGTATATATCTGCAACCTATCGCTCAGGTCCATGTGCTCTTTCAACCAATTATCACTATCCGGGATAATAACCTCGCACTTCATATTGAAATATATAGTCGGAGCGCAATAGTCCGACGAAGGCGAATCCAGATACTTAAGGAGGGCTGCATGGCCATCCATATTGTCTCTCCATCCGGATAGCTCTCGCAGCCGCAGAGCAGAAAAGGCCGCACATTGCTTGGTCATTAAATTTATTGACAACACATTAAAAACAGTGTCCAGCGCCTCCGCAGAAGTGGTGCGCAGAGCACCCCCCACGAAAATTGGAGCACTTCTTTGTACTTTCTGGATTACCCGTAGGTTTGATTTGGTATCTAATCTCGTCCACCAGACCACTGCCTCGTATAAAATGATTGGTCTAACCACAACAGTGTAGATCCACAGGGTAATATCCGGTGATATGTAGTCCCAGTCTTCGCGCAATAGTTCCCCTACAGCTGTACAGTGCCACCGTTGCTTCTTTTCACACGGTCCTGATCGTTTTCCCTCCAGGAAAGTTTCATATCCAAAATTACTCATAGATATTTGGCAGAGTCCCTCAGCGTCAAGGTCAGACCCGCTAGCACAGCCAGCAGCAATGCAGGTATCTTATATTTCCTGGTGAACAGAACCAGTTCAGTTTTGGCTGAATTGACCGATAGACCTTTACTCCTGGTCCATTTTCCACCAGTCTCAGCTTAGTTTGCATTATATCTCAATGTCGAGAAAAGCTATGAGTGTGAAGTCCTTGTAAGCCAAGGATTTCTCGATCTGGGAGACAACTGCATGCAAGGCTGTCTCCATGGACCTCCCTTTCAATACGCTGGGATGTCGATAACTTCCACTCTAAGGACTCCATTAGTGTAGATGTGAAGAGTTTATTAACCTCTCGAGTATCTTCAGCGGGAAAAATGTCAGACAAATCGGTTTGACGTCTTTAGGGGTCTGGCCCTGGTGCTTTGAATAGCTTGAACGAAGTTAGAGCCCATTTAATTTTACCCATAGTAATGAACTTCCACTCATACGTTTCATCAGTGTGAGTCTCCGTCTAGTTCATTACTTCATTACGGCAAGGGTGCTCTGCTGAATCCGCCCATGTCCCATCAGATCCTTGCAGGCATCCGGGACACTTTTTGGAACACAAGAGGCCACCTTTCTGAGCCTAGATCCCACAGACACCTTCTCCATTTCGCTACAAAACTTCCGCCAAGAGGTCCTCTTCGACAGCCTTAGCAGTTTCTTATAATCCCCTAGAATCATTTTATATGCATCCTATTTTTCAGCCTCCCTGGAGGCTTTAGCAAGATTGAATGCTTTCCGACATGCCTTGCGTATATTATCTAAGTCCCCGTTCCACCATGGTGGTGTGGTCTTACTCCTAGATTTCTTCCTAGCACAGGCCTTATCAAGAGCCTCCTCGCACGCCTTCGTGAACGAGTGAATCATATTATCCAGCTCTGCAGAGTTCTGGGGTATATGAACACTAAATCCTGAGAACCTCTTTTGAAGCTCCCCACTGTAGATAAGCCAGTTGGCGTTTTTAAGTTTCCTATGCCATACAGTTTTGAGCGCCATCCCGCCAAGGTCGAAGCGGACAAATGATACGAAAAACAGTGGTCATCAAGCACCGTCCAATTTTTTTATCATAGATGCCCCGCTGCCTGAAGTAAGGGTGACGTCCAGAACCTCCTGTCTGCTCTTAGTAACAAACGTGGGTACCGAACCCTCATTACAAATGTTAAAGTTATGATAAATAACAAACTCAAAGAGTGACTCACCCCTCTCGTTCGTGTCTCCACCGCCCCACGCTTCGTGGTGCGCATTGGCATCTCCCGGTAGTAGTAGTGGCCCTTTTGCATCCCGAGCTATCTTACAGAATACCTACCTCCGGAGCCGACTGCTCATGAGGAAAGTAAAAGGACGTCCGTGTAATATCAGTACCACCGACCGTCAACGTCATAGCTGTAGCATCCTCGTCGCTAAACTGGGGGAGAAAAAAAGAATTTTGTTCAGATCTTACCAAGATGCAAGCTCTCGGTTTTTCATGTGCGGCACCACTCACCAACGTCAATCCTGCCGCTTTCAGCCCGCATATCTTACGCCCTACTACCCAAGGCTCTTGGATAAGGGCTATATCAGTGGCCCCACTGGAAAACTGGGGCAGTAGCGCAGCACAAGCTGCTTTGCAATGGTGGAGGTTGATTTATAGGACCCGCACAAGGCTGAGCACCGACCACCTCCACCACTGTCAATTCGCTGTCGTTTTCGGACACTGGCTCTTCTCCAATGTAACCACTAAGCCTGTCCAGCGTTAGCGAGGAAATCGAAGACGCGTCCCCGCCAAAAGTGTCATCAGTCGAACTGGCCGTATTTGGTTCTGCGTCCTCCTCCTCCTCGCTCTCCGCTTTGTCTGGCTCTATTTCCAGCTCCGGATAACAGACCACCTTCAGGTCGTTCGAGTAAATCTCAATCCTCACGGTGTTGAAACCGAATTTAGTAGCGCCATTCGCGCGCTCCAAGAAAACAGTGACTCCTTGTTGATCAAGAGTACCACCTGAATCCTATGCTCCAGCTTCTCCACTAGAGCAAGGTAGCTCTGGGTTGAATGTCCTTTTGACCTCAAGGACTCCCTCTGGATCATCCAGCTTGAATGGAATCCAGACCCTAGCCTTCGGCATAGATTGGATGTCCTTGAAGTCGACAGCCCTGAGAATCGCACCAGGGTAGAACTCACCCAACCTAGCCACCACCTTATTCTACAAGTCGGCTGACCTCTGGTCATCGCAGGCCACTAACTTGACTTGCCCCTGATACCAACCCACCTCTTTGCAAGCAGGTGGATGTCCAGGGTTCTCCCTTACTAAGGCGACTGAAAAACTGGCCATTTCGGTCCTTATCCAGTCCCATTTTTCCTTGAAGATCTGCTCATTTTCAAGATTAGATTCAAAGACCCCACAAGGATGCTACTTTTAGCAACCTCTGCGAAGGAGGGGCCTTTGTCTCTAAAGCTCTTAGCAGTATTCTACGCAACTTCCATCGAACGGTTGCACTTACGAGAGGCCTGTTCCTTCACCGGAGCAGACTTCCTAAAATCAGGGACGATAGTTTTCGCCCACTCGGCAGGTCCAGTCGCCGCCCCCAAATCTCCCCTATAGGAAGTTATGGGCGATGAACAATGCTCCGGCTCCGCGTGAAGCCTTTGCGCACAACTGGGTGTGGCCTGGTTCCCAAAGGGCTCCGTTAGTGACTGGCCTATTTGAGGGGGGCCCAGCTAGGCTGACCATCGGCACGGCAACGCATAATACCACCGGTCCGGCTCACCTTAAGACTACGTTCAAGAACCACTTGCATATGCCAGAGCTATTAAGGAGCTAAGGCGCTAATGCCACTGACTCCTGAACTTAGCTAGCACTCTCTTAGCGGGGTTCCTGTAGTGACTATTACCAGCCGGCACCATCTAGGAGGGTTCAGCCCAAGGATTTTCGCCAGCCAAGTATACATAGGACAAACAGGATGGCAAATAAGAACGAGGTTCAGAGAACACACTAGAAATTAGAACAAAAAAATATCCGGAATCCAAACATTATACCTGAGTCTAACTTCGCGAATCACATGCTCGAAAATGAATGTTCCCCAACAAACAAATATAACACAGTTAGGGTCCTTCACATACAAGTAAAAGGCCGACGTCTAATCGTACTGGAAAACATGGAAATCTACAAACAGAAAACATTCGACGGTAGAATAATAAACGAACAGATAAATACTATTTCTGACACAATATTTGAGCCTTTAAAACTTGTTTACAAGAAAAAAGTTATCACACAGGTGCAACAAATAAACACAAAACAATAAAAGCACCAAAGCAACAAACCCACAAAGAAGGTCAAACGACTAGAGTTACTGACTTTTACCTACCTCAGTCAGACACACAAATCGATCAGTAAATATCCACCCCCGGTTCTGAAAGTATACACAGCACATACACATGAATATACACAAGCATCAATTTGAAAAATACCTGCTCATGTACCTACGAACTATAAATACAAGACAAACGACGGCTTGTCTCGAAACCAAATTTAACAAGGGAAGACGGAAAATCAGATAGTCAAGGAAAAAATTTTATGAAAAACAAATTTCCAACATCGGCTAAGGTCAAACACCCCCACACAATCACCTAACACCTTAACTTTTTCACTCTTGATATAACATTGCGTTTCGCGAAATGTCTTATACATCTATTGTTATCCATACTTTTCTAGTTTTTTCATTCCCATTCAATGGGTGCGACCACTCACAAATTGTCATCAAAGTCTTCTAATGGGAGTCCAAGGAAATTGGCTGTTTCAACAGAGGCAAACCTTAGGGAGATTGGTGTTAAAGGCGTAGGTTCCACATTACAAATGAAAAGATGGTTGGTGTCATGTGCGGACATATCGCATGCAAGACTTATATTACGTACTAACAAGCTTACCTCGTTACGCCGCAAAAAGTAAATATATTCCCGCATTGTCTTCCACACTGGAGCAGACCTTATCGTATATTACTCGTTGCTCATTAGTTAGCTTTAGCTCATTTTCTAATAAAAATTGGTGCAGCTCATGGGTATTATGCGTTGTTTCGGACATTGTAGAAACGGGGTCTAAATCTGATCTAGTGCGGTTAGGTTCAGGCAAACCGAAATCCTTTATATGTGTCTCTGCACCAAATTATCAAGAAGAATAAGGCCTGTATTAAAAATGCATTCAGTAAAGTCCATTTCAGGATCATTACTACTCTGGCGCACATTATGCAAAATATCTTCACATAAATTTTTGCAGAACAAATTCCCTAAATCTGTTGGATCAGAAATTTCGCAATAAATAAGTATGAAAGAAAAGGGCTCTCTCACTTTGTTGGCGCTCTCAGAGACGGTGGCATCAAACAATGTATTCTTGCATTGACTATCATCCTGCAGTAAAAATTGCGCCTGGCAAGCTGCTCCATATGTTGGATATAGTTGACCATCTACTCGACGTAAATCAGTGAAAGATGTCGGTCCTCGAACATGATGTAGTAGTAGTCTAAGATAAAAATATTCTGAGCAATTAGGATGTATGGTATATACTCTACCCAACGCAGTTTCTCGCTTAATTCCGGGCTAATTAGGGATATTCTGTCCACGCTCTACGTTGCCATTTTTTATTAGTCCAAGTGGAATAGGTGGGTACTTCAGAGTAAAGCAAAGTCCTCGCGAAAATCCCAGTAATCTCCAAATACCTTCAGATATGCTTAAATATCTGTCATTCAAAAAATTTTGCTCTTCGTTCTTATTATCTTGAACGAAAAATATGGCTGCGCTTTGTTGACATACTTACAAATATATTTTATTGCTTTCACTGAATGACAGTACTCTACATTTATGTGAGCGGAGAAACATCTGGAAAGAACGGGGCAATATGGAACGATCCATTGGGTGTCGACGTTGTACCCATTAGAAAGTACATGGGTATAGCCACCGTCCGCTGAAGACCTTCGTCTATATTTTGAATATCCATCTTGCCCGACCTTCGTATGCTGTAGGAGCTCGCGTGGGTATCGTTTTGAGCATCGTCCATTAAACATAGAGGGCGATGATAAATTATCAACCCCACATGGGCCGTCGATCATATTTTTAGTAATTATATCATACACATCGGATATTCGTATTTAGAAGAATTTTATCTATTAGCCAAATTAAAATATGCGCGTGAGGTAAACCGCGCTTTTGCATTTCAACAGTAAACATATGGCATCTAACTTTTCCAAAAATATCTTGTTTTGTAATTAAACTCAGGAGTTGGTGTAGTTTGATATGGAATACCAAAGATTATCGAAAAGTAAAGATGTTGCAGGCGCAAACTTCAGTGGAAAGCAGCGGAGCTTCACAAAATTCTAGTAAGTCACTTTCACCACACCAAAAACTTTATCGCAATTTTTAACATAATTTAAGCACACAAAATACACTGATTGTAGTTTTAGAGTGTAAAAATGTAAATTCTGAACACATTAGCTGAATAAAAAGTGTACAAATAGTTATTAAATAACAAATACAGACAGTGGTAGTTAACAAATTCTGCTGTGGTAAGTGGTGAATGTGACCTACTAGAAGTTTTGTGAAGCTTGCTTCACACGATTTTTCGTCCCTGCAACATCTTTACTTTTCGATAATCTTTGGGAATACTATTGACACAATGCCACGGCGCTAACCTGGTCGTTGATTAGGAAACAATTCGTTTTTGATTTTACTCCACTCTGGATTGCAAGTGAATGCTATAAATAAGTCAGGCCTTCCATAATGACGGACGTTCATGCAAATATCGAGGCGATCCAGTAAATGAAGACGGCAAAATTCAGAACTGACCAATATTTTCCTCGTTAACAGCATCCCTTAGATGTATATAATTATCTGCACGCAACGTCTTTTGGTTTGCTCTTATAAAATTCAACCTTTTGGTCATCATTTAAGCAGCCATGCCCACACAGTATTGGTTAAAGATATATCCATATCTATGAAGCGCATTAAAGCTATTTTCGCTAATCATAATTTTATATGCATAAAATTGCATACATGAAACTATTTTTTCTGGGTTAGGTGCCCCACTGCTTTGAGAAGTTTGCGGTATATTTATGCTGTAACCGTCCTGACCATTTAAAAATATGATAGGGTATTGCAAGGGGTCATATGAACGATGAATTTCTGACACACGATGGAGAGTGTTATCGCGGGACTGTAGGACAATATCGCGGGGACCAGCATTTTCGTCAACTATCAATACTGCGACCTCGCCTGTAGTCGGAAAATTATATCGACCACGGTGTTCATTAACAGGGCGTTTGTGGCATGGATTACAACCCCATAGTTATTCGAATTATATGGCATACTCTCCATAGAAGTCATAAAACTTCGAACATACACATTATTTTCAAGCAGAATTTCTTGAATTAATTTCAAAATATCTATTTGAAGAGTTGGTGCAGCATTTTGGCGCAACGAAAGCTGCTCCTCTTGGGAAGAAAAATATATTTGTAAAAATTTTGAAACCATGTTGGGCGGTGGTAATAAACTTCCAATAATATGGTACACTTGTCCATGTACATTGTACATACATCAGCTCGTTGCGAGCAAAAAGTCGTGCATTTGCCAAGAGCGAAATGACGCACTCTCTTTGGCTGTGAGTATATGTGTCTCTTTAGTGCTTCTGTTGGTCCTCTGTAGCTTGGGTTTGGACATCGAAAAGTCTTATGCTTGTATTATTTGGGGGTTTTCATCAAATTTATCCTAAAAATAAAGGGCTTTAGTTTGTGAAAATGGAAAAAATAAAAAGCGCAGGGTGTTTATTTGCGCCAATACTTTCTTCAAAAAAAAAATTCATAAAAATCGGTTTGGTACTTCTTGAGATTAGCCATTACAAACGTTGCCCATATACGCATTTTTATATAATTAGTATAGATGTCGGGGTTTATTCTCGACAAATAAGAGTTTAATATGCTACAATATCCCGAACGAAGATGGCTTAGGGAGGCTCGTGTCTCGCTTGGTAGTGTACTTTCTTCTTCTGCAAGAGTAGGATATTGTACATTGATAACGAGGTGCACCGGACGTGTCCTGGCAAGGCGTTTACCGATGCTTGTCTCGATCAAACGGCTGTGTTGGCAAGTGCCGGATGTCATCATTGCTCTTATGGGGATGTTGCCCTAACCCTCTTGGAGGCGGGGCTAGATCAAGCAGCTGTTTGCTAGGGCTTAGCGGTTTGTGACAATTAAGCAAAAACTGCTAGTTCCCAATTTCGTTATGCTCTTAAATGTTAAGTTCTTTGGCCTCACTATTAGAGGTTTACGCCGATCACTTTATCGTCGGCGGCGGCGTGGGCGGCGCGCCGGCGTACGCCGGTGTTCATACTTTAAAAGCTTGATTTTTCTGTTTAAAAAAATAGTAGTTAGGAAAGGTTTTGTTTATATGTATTTAAGGAAATCTACGTGTTGGCCATTTCGGAAAGATCCAGGGTTTTTGCCTCAAGATCTCGCAGACCGTTCAGACATTTTCAGGGGTGGCTCCTTGCGGAGGGATTGTCCCTCGTTCACTTACTCCAGACAGGCTTCGAAACTAACCCTGGTCTTTGGAATTGGTACTGCTGCGTCTGCTGAAAAGAAATAGGGATACATAAAATAGCCACACTTTTGTCTGCATATCTCGTGCAAAGCGTAGTTTCACCTAGGGTTTACTCCTAATAATCGTCGCGAACACAATTTCTTTAAATCATTTGTGGCTTCTTGGAGGTCATGCACAAAGGTGACTTACGGTTGCTATTGATGGTTTATTAATACTCATGACTCTCGTTGTACAGCGGCTCCAGTGCGATGTGCGAACAGTAGCAATCCCGACCACCAGTCGCTAACACGCCTCTTGACCCTCACACCATATGCCGGCACAGAAGATATAGGACTGCGACTTCGAACTCCTACCTTCATCGACGTTACTTTCCTAGGAGCTCTAGGTGTATCTCCGAAGACTTTCCAACGGATGCTTTTGTTGCGCTTTGCTGTCGAGCACTACCAGAGAAACACCTTGAAACGTTAGGGAGTGAATATTCGACCAAGGATGCCGCCTTCGAAATCATAAGCAATCTAAGTGGAAGTCATTGCGTAATGGGTGAAAATCGTATAATCCTCGGTGCACCTACATAATTAAAATTTTACAAGGACCGTGGATAAATTTTTTAAAATGTAGACCAAAGTTTGCAGACATTTGTGTTCACATCATTGATTTTAATAGTCTTCGTTAAATCAAAACGATATTTTAGAATAAAAGTCGACCGATTTTAAGTTGAAAGGTGTTAACTGCTGTTTTCCGGCCTTATGATATAAGATCTCACTCTGGATGACCGTGTAGGTTCAGTTTTCAGACTGGTTCGACTGTCCACTACGTTAGGGTAGTAGCACACACGGTCATTAGTTCGACTGTCTTGGGAAAGCTTTTGCTTCTCAACTTTGAATGTTCTTGCGAAGGACAAAACCTCCCCTGGTAAATATATGTGCCTACGTACTTACATTTGTAAAAGGAGCCGTAACGAGTACGTGATATTTAAACCTGGTTGATAGGCTATAATCAATGTGATTCACTCCAGGGGACTAGTTTTGGATAGGCCGCCAACTTTAAGAAATGTCAAACCGGGAGACTTGGGTATTGACGGATGAAGTGTGAAAATAAAAATTAACATTTCAGACGCTATTTTGTAGCTTCGGAAATAAACAACAGATGTTTGAATGTAAGCCCAACTTAAGTATGAGGTAAGAACTATTAAAAGGAGTGTATATGCCCCTAGAACCTACTAAAGGATTTTGCATCACTGATTTCGCTTATTTTTTCAGCCAATCGCAATATAAAATTTTTAAAAAATCGGCACCATTTTTGGGTAATTTGCTTGTTTTACCAACTTGCGGACAATTTGAAAGCATGTTCGACTTGAGTCATTTTATTTGAATTCATTGTTCATTATTATTTTTTTGAAAAAATACGCAAAGTGAGCATATAAATTTATTATATAACTTTTTTTTAGTGTTTTGTTTTAATAACTTGGTGAATTGGGTGACGCAAAGTCCGTGTTAAGCTGATATCGAAAACGCCTGTTTTTTCAATAACTTTTGAACAGTTAGAAAGAGTTAAATTTCGCAATTAGTTTCTTATAACTGGAAGTGATGCGCATCCGTTCATACCACTTTCGACGATATCCGACTAATTTTAGACATGAACAATAAATGGTCTCAATAGTCTTAAACGAGTAGAAAATATAGTTTAGCATGACCGATGGCATCCTCAACCTCTTTGGCGGTCATGGTAATTGGTGACGCGCTGAATTTATGTTTATGTGCGTGTTTGTTGGCCCTCCGTCTATCTTTGTCGACCGTATAATGCATTATATATTGTCGGCAGAAACGCTCGCGCATTTTTTCGCATCCGACAGCACTTTATCGCCAAAGGCGATGGAAACTTTGTCATTGTGCCTAGACGGAATCGATAGGGACTTTACGGTGGACAAAAGTTTACCTACACCGGCAGAGAGGTTACAACCTCTTCGCTGCTCGTCCCATTTCGCCCGCTTGTGTTCACCCACAAGCGATTTGATGGGTTGGTTTAAATCCCTTATTTGGGGGTCGCCGGGATCGAGCTTGCTTATAAGGTCACGTTCTCTCGCTAAATTTGCGGCCTCCGCCGGGAAGTGGGCCGAATTTCGGGAATTCTACCGGCGGGAATCAAATGTGCCGAGGCGGATTCAATGACCTTGCGGAAAGCACGCTCCCCTTGGCGGGCATCAGTCGGGATAGGGAGGGCAGCAAAGTGGTTGTCTGTAAACGATTTGTATTCGTCCCACTTTCCTTTTTTAAAGTTTATGAAAGTGCGTTTTTCTGTGACGATGAAGTCGGCGGTACTCTCGAGCGAAATAAGTATAGGCAGGTGGTCGGATGTCAATGTTACCATCGGCTGCCTGTTGACGCAGTTTACGAGTGACGATTGAAATATCCGGCGAACTGTGACAGCTTCCTACCATACGCGTGGGGGCGTCTCCGTTTATTGTGTAGAACGTCGTTTCTTCTATTTGATCTGCCAACATCTCACCCCTACTGCCCGCCCGCAAGTTTGATTGCCATAGATCGTGATGGGCATTGAAATCGCCTAAGATAATGCGATTGTTGCCACTGAGTAAGGCGTTAATATTAGGGCGGTATCCACTGGGCAACAGGTGTCAGGAGGGAAGTAGATGTTGATGATTTCTAGGTTTGCATCGCCTGACCGGACAGATAAGCCTTGACGCTCTAAGACACTGTCCCTGCGGTCGCTGCCGGGATCAAATATATGATATTGCACAGAGTGGTGTATGGTAAACGCGAGACCGCCTCCATTTCCGCAATTGCGATCTTTTCTGTGGACATTATACCCAGGGGCTGATGCTCGGCATTGTTCCCGACTCTACTACGGAGATTGTAGGTATAAGTGGCAGCAGCCACAAGAGTTGGTGGCGCCGTGCGGCGCGAGCAACAGCAGGTACTTGTTGTGGCTTGCTGAGCAGCGGGGCTGCTGGAAGGTAGTGGGGGGGGGGGGGGATGCCATCGGTCATCCTAAACCATCCAAAGCAGTGGGCCCAGACGGGATAGCCATGCCGATGCTTAAAAGCCTAGGAAAAGAGGGTTTCAAATATTAAGCGCATGTCTTCAACCTGTCTCTTTCCTCATTTGTCATACCCGAAAAATGGAAAATGGCCAAGATGGTCCCGCTACTAAAGCCTGGG
Organism: Eurosta solidaginis; assembly: GCF_040869045.1. Classification (NCBI taxonomy): domain Eukaryota; kingdom Metazoa; phylum Arthropoda; class Insecta; order Diptera; family Tephritidae; genus Eurosta; species Eurosta solidaginis. Next base: position 117,543,961 of record NC_090320.1, on the reverse strand, counting down.
AAACCAGCTAAGATAGGAGATTCGTATCGCCCGATATCTCTCCTATCGCCAGTAGCCAAGACGCTGGAAGCCATTTTGCTCGCCTACTTCAAAGCAAATTTGCAGCTAGCCTGTCCACCTCCGTGCTAAATGCCATCAACACCCAGATAAATTGCGGTTTAAATCAAAACCCCCACCATAGAACAGTGCTCGTTGCGCTAGACCTACCAAAAGCTTTTGATACGGTCAACCATGGCACGTTACTGCAAGACCTGGAAGGGTCTACCCTTCCACCATGTCTTAAAAGGTGGGCCATTTTGAACATCCACGTCGATGGCACTACGCTACCGACTGTCCTACACCCCAAAATCTTGGGTGTGACGTTTGATCAGGATCTACGTTTTGGTGAGCACGCAGCCGCAATTGTTCCGAAAATCCAGAGCCGTAATAAAATCCAAATCCCTTGCTGGCAGTACTTGGGGAAAAGACAAAGAAGCGCTTATTATCACAAACAAAGCAATTGGCCAGCCGATTGCCTGCTACGCGTCCAATATATGGTCGCCAAGCCTAAAAACTACCCACTGGAAGAAGCTACAGGCCTGCCAAAATACTGCTCTCAGAATCGCCACGGGCTGTCTTCCATGTACCCAGAACACCATCTACATAATGAGGCGAGAATACTCCCCATCAGGGAGAGAAATGAGATGCTAACCAAACAGTTCCTGTTGAATACCCAGAAAACTTGGCATCCCAACAGACATCTGATTGATGAGCCAACGCCGCCTAGGGGCTTAAGGAGTCATCTCCGTAAGCATTTTGAGGAAATACGGCACCCGAGAACTCAGCCGTATGAAGCAAAAAAACACAAGCAGGTCCTTGGTGAACTCCACAAACAGGCGTCGGACAAGTACCCAAAGCTTTCGGAGGAGGAACGCATACTCCCCAGGGAAACGCGAATCACTCTAGCTCAACTTCGTTCTCGATACTGTAACAGGTTAAACTCTTACCTATCAAATATTAACCCCCACATACAAAATGTATGCCCCCCTTGCAATGTGTCCCCACATGACACCAACCTTTCATTATGGTCCACCCCTGTTGAAACAGCAAGTTTCCTTGGACTCCCGTTAGAGGATATTGATGAAATTTGTGATCGGTCGCAGCTGTTAGATGGGGCGAAGCACTTCTACAACAACAAAAACAACAGTAGAAAATATAGCGGACGCCGCCGCCGGGCCGATATTTTTGACATTCGGCGGCGTCCGGCGCGTTGCTATATTTGCTACTCGTTTAAGACTATTGAGACCATTTATTGTTCATGTCGAAAATTGGTCGGATATGGCCGAAAGTGATATCAACGGATGCACATCACTGCCAGTTATAAGAAACTAATTGCGAAATTTAACTCCTTCTCACTGTTCAAAAGTTATTGAAAAAACAGGCGTTTTCGATGTCAGCTTAACACGGACTTTGCATCACCCAATTCACCAAGTTATTAAAAAAAAACACTAAAAAAAAGTTATATAATAAATTTATATGCTCACTGCGTATTTTTTTCAAAAAAATAATAATGAACAATGAATTCAAATAAAATGACCCAAGTCGAACATGCTTTCAAATTGTCCTCAAGTTGGTAAAACAAGCAAATTACCCAAAAATGGTGCCGAGTTTTTTAAAAATTTTATATTGCGATTGGCTGAAAAAAATAAGCGCAATCAGGTCCTTTAGTAGGTTCTAGGGGCATATACACTCCTTGTTAAGAATAATTGCAAGTGTGGCCAGTACATATTTTCATGATGACACGTATTTAACCTCAATTGCAAGTACGTAACATTCCTCGTGGTCACTTTAGCAAGGCGTGAGCGTGAATAACTATGGCGCTTGTAAAAGAGGAATCGCTATCAAAGTTCATTCAAAACTTTGGGGCAAACACACATAAAGTGGCGAAAACTAAAAAACTAAAGGATGTCTCAGTGCAAGGCGGAGTTTGCTGGCCGAATACTGGACACGGTACCAGACTATACGCGATGAGCTTGGAACAATGCAGGTAACTGAGTCTAATTCGAAAGCGGTGGCTGACGCACTGTCAGAGGAACATTTTGCTACTGTTGAAGCAGCATATTGCGATGCGATAGGTGAACTTAATGATGGCATTGATGAACTTTCAGAACCCACAACTGATAGCTTAAGTCAGTCAACACTGATTCGTACCATCCCTAGTTCGCCGCGAACAACCCTTCCTAAAATCGAGCTACCAAAATTCGATGGCTCATTTCAAAAGTGGCTTAGCTTTAAAGATCTGTTCATCACATGTATAATTTACGATATTTCGCTTTCCAATGTACAGCGTATGCACTACCTAAAGAGCAGCCTGCAGGGTGAGCCGGACGCTATGCTCCGCAGTCTCAACGTGATGGATTCTAACTTTAAGATCGCATGGGATCTGCTCCTACAGAGATACGATAATAAACGCCGAATAGTTAAATCGTACTTACACAACATTGTCAAGATGCCAGCCATGTCATCCGAATCGGACAGATCAATGCGAAAACTGTTGGACACGGTCACTGAAGCCGTACGCGCGTTAGAACAGCTCGGACGTCCAACAACACAATGGGATGATTGGGTAGTATTTCTTGTAACTGAAAAACTTGATCCGGTGACTTTAAAGGATTGGGAAATGAGTTTAGGGCCTCCTAGCGAAATACCAGAGTATGGTGCGTTAACAACCTTTCTGGAAAAACGCATTCAAGGGCTAGAAGCGATGGGATCTGTTTAGGCCCAATGCCTAACTTTCACTTGATTGACGGCGCCCCTCCCTAATGTTTTAATAATATTTCCAGCCACCCACACTCACGCCGCATTTGTGTGCATGCATGCACATGCATGCGTTGCGTACACATGCATGTGTGTGCAGGTTGTCAGCACCCATGCACGTGTACGTAAGGGTGGTTGTGTGTGTGGTTTTTCCCCTCCTTAATCCCAGAGGACATTTCGCGGCTTAGCGGTTGTCATCAACGGCACAACCGGCCTCTTTTTTCGATCAACCGCCTACCGATACGCATCGTCCAAGGATCAACGCTGTACTTTGTTACACAGGTAAAATAACCCTTGTCATCTTTACATTGTACATTTCCGTTCAATTCAATTAAATACATTATTATAACGAGGAATTCCTCTTGGTGTTTTCTTTCTCGTATTTCTTTCGAGTGCACTATCAACCCGAGATCGACCCGTGTGCGCCTACCCATTGCCGGTTTCAGACGCACCCACGCCGAACATTGGTCCATTCTCCCCGAAAAAGGAACCAACGCCAATAAAGATACAGTCCACACTGCGCAAAATTTTAAGAAAAATTATCCTGGTGATACACAAAACCGCGACAAATCCGGTCCTTTGGGGTACATTTTTGGTGATAAGCGTTGACACACATCTTGGTGACACTTTCAACGTCGACATACACTCAACACTTCTCATACAAATATCTTGGTTATACCAGCATTTAGTATATATCTTCGTGGTCTTACACTCTTGGTGGTATTGTTTATTTCGTGGTGGTACACTCCTGGTGCAAGTTATCGTGGTGGTATTTTTTAATTTCTGGTGGCATTACACATCTAGGCAATTTAGCGCAGCAACACAACAACAAGCACTACTTCACGCAGCAGCCACGTAAGTTATATATTTCTTGCCACATTTTTTTTTGGTTAAAACTATAAAATAAAAAGTGCGAAAAAAAATCAATTTACTGCGATACGTGACTTCTAATTAACCGCGAAAAGTTAAAAAAAAAAAATGTTTAGTGCCGAAAAGAAAAATAAGTGCAAACGCGTTGCATTAACTTCGGTTAAGATTCCTTGTGACTATCTGGTCTGTCCCCCCACCAGCGGTAAGGCTCTCCGGACACAGCACAAGGAAGAGGTGGACATAACCTCACATTCATATTAAAAATCTAACGCCAGACGGCTGTGGCAATTTTCATTTTCTTTTCAAGCACTTTAATTTTCACTAGCTCAATCGACACAGTTTTTACAACAGTTTTCACTGAGTTTTTACACTTTTCGTCGAGTTTTTATATCAACGCGCGCACTTATTTTTTATAAGAAAATTGAACGCTCAAGTGGCGAGTGGCCCCCCTTTGCTTCACACAATACACATTGGAGTTGCTCTCCCCTGCTCTCTGTCTTACGGCACAAAAATAATCTGCAAATAAATTAACACACACCTATATATATATATATACATAATTTACGTGCGGGTGGCGAGTAAGCCACATTGTTGTTTTACTTTTTTCGTGGGAAAACCAGACGAATCGGCCAAGTCTGACCCTTATAATTTAATAGCCAGATCAATATATACATATATATATAATTTGCGTGCGGTTGGCGAGTAGGTTACACCATCGCCTATTCTTCCCTTGAAAAAATATCAGACGAGTCGGCCAAGTCTGAAATAAATAAATAAAAGCGACCTTTCAAAGCATTGTTTCCATTTTTTGTTCAAAGAATTAGCTTGTTTTAGTTGGGCAGGAAAGATTTGTTATAAAATGGAACCATATATCCGATCAGCTGAGTTAATCTCAGAGTTTGAACAGCAGTACAGCCTTATTCCAGAGGAAAGTCATAATAAGCACACTCTTGCGATACAGCAAGAAGAGTTGCGCTCCTTATGGAAGAAGGTTAAGTCTGTGTTTGACTCACTGATGGGAGCAGACGATGTCGACGCAAATGATGTGTTGGCCATCCGGAAAAAACACATGTCTACCTACGCAATATATATGCGATGCTTATCCACAATATCTGCTGAGGCAGAGAAATTTAAAAAAGTAGAAAATAGTGCTATCTCGGAGCAAGCACCCCCAGCCGCACCTCGCGGGCATAAGATCCGCCTCCCTCCTTGCGACACGGAGATTTTCAAAGGTGACTATTTATCATGGCCAACCTTTCGTGACCTGTTTACGGCCATATACATAAATAATTCCGACCTACAGGGGGTGGAGAAATTGTTCCATCTGAACAACAAGACACAGGGCGAGGCCAAAGATATTGTAAAAAAATGCCCTCTAACAAATGATGGGTTCGATATGGCCTGGAAAAACCTCTGCGAAAGATATGAAAACAAGCGTATATTAGTCAACACGCAATTACAAATTCTTTTTAATTTAAAGAAGGTAAAGAGTGAGTGTGGGAGCGCGTTAAAGAAATTACATAGCGATATAAACAATTGTCTATCGTCCCTCAAGTGTCACAAAATCGGCACATCCAATTGGGATGCAATACTAACATATTTGTGTTCGACAAAGTTACCGGAAAGTACCCTGGCTCTATGGGAACAAAGCATAGACCAAAAAATGGACATATCTAAATGGGAAGATATGGACAAATTTCTATCAAATAGGTTTCAGACACTGGAAACAGTGTCTAGCTTCACCGGCACTAACGCCCAAAAGGGCCAAAAGCCAGCGAATACTCGGCATACAACCGAAACCCCCATAAAAAGACTTGGTGCCTTCCAAACGAAGGTATCAAAAGCTACCTCAAAATCAACATCAAGGGTTTTTTGCAAAATGTGCAAAGCTGAACACAGGTTACGGAATTGTCCCCGATTCTGTGATCTGACCCCAGTGGAGAGAATCAACTTCATCAAATCCACGGGGGGATGCCTGAACTGTTTATCCCCAGGACACACAGTGACGAGGTGCACCAGTTCGTACAACTGCGCCAAATGCCACTCTCGTCACCACACGCTCCTGATTGCGGATACAGTTCAGGGCGCAATCCATTTAAAGACGCGGATAATATCCCGTGAACTTCAGCACAAGCACAAAGGAGACAGGAGTCGGGGGAACCAAATACTTCTGCGAACCAGAATGTAAATTCCTGTCATGCTCATTCCAGCACAGGCGTGCAATTAGGAACTGCTCGCGTACACATTCATTATAATGGTACCGACTTCTCCGCGCGGGCACTAATTGATTCAGGGTCTGAATGCTCTTTCATGACAGAACGACTAAAACGCAGAATCAATTTGCCGGCAAGGAAAATGCATGCCCAAGTCTCAGGCATCACCAACGCAGTATCTGCTCAAGTGAAAGAGGCATCCACCATCGAGCTACGTTCACCAGTGGACCCATGCTTTAGCTTGACTACTCCTGTTCTAATTTTAGCCAAATTAACTGGGAATCTGTCATCCTGCCATATCGAAACAATGACTATGCAGGCATTCCCAGACTTAGTTTTGGAAGACAAGAGGTTCTACGTCAATGAAGATGTAGACCTCATACTTGGTGGAGACATATATCCCTAAATTATACTAAGCGGTCTAAAAAAGAATGGACTAAATACACTTCTGGCCCAAGAGACAGTGTTCGGTTGGATACTAACCGGTCGTATTGAAGCGCCGAATCCAACAAAGAACATAGTGTCGTTTTACAACGAAGTCGCGCTGGACAACCAACTAAAAGCATTCTGGGAGTTAGAAAATTTGCCAAAAGGCAAAAGCATTAATGCAGATGACGCATATTGCGAACAGCTGTATAAAGAAACAACAAGAAGAAACAAAGATGGGAGGTATGTAGTATCCCTCCAATTCAAGCAAGGCTACTCAGAAGAGTTGAGTTTAGGAGGATCCCTTAAGCGCGCATTCTCACAATATTATCGAAACGAGTCCCGGTTAATAAAAAATCCGGACTTAGGGAAAGAATATATTAGGGTACTCTCAGAATACTAGACGCTTGGACATATGGAAAAAATCAGCAGTGTCCTCGCGGCAGATGAAACAAATAATTACTTTCTGCCACACCACGCCGTTGTCAAAGCAGAAAGTATAACGACGAAAGTCCGAGTCGTTTTCAATGCCTCAAGCCCGACGGCTAATGGCACCAGCCTAAACGACATTCTCCTACCTGGTCCAATACTACAAGCAGATCTCCCAATTCTTATTCTACGTTGGAGACTCTATCGATATGTCTTTAATAGCGATATAGAGAAAATGTATAGGCAAATTTGGATGGATGCCAACCATACCAAATTTCAGAGGATTGTTTTCCGAAAAGACATTAGTGAACCAATAGGCTTCTACGAGTTAGAGACTGTAACGTTCGGAGTTAACTGCGCTCCATACCTGGCCATCAGAACGCTTCTACAGCTAGCTGACGATGTGGAAAATTCCCATCCAACAGCATCGAGCATCCTGCGAGAATGCATGTATGTAGACGACGTATTATCTGGAGGACATACAATAGCGTCAACCATCAGAGCAAGAAACGAGATTCGCGAAGCATTACACTCAGCTGGTTTTCCATTGCGCAAGTGGACATCAAATTGTGAGGAAATCCTTCAGGACATCCCCAAAACGGATCTGCTCAGCGAGGACTTCCTAGCGTTTGAAGAGGCTAGCTCGGTGAAGGCACTCGGAATACGATGGAACGCGCATGCAGACATGTTTTACTTCACCGCAGGAGCTTTAGAGAATGGCGAGAACATCACCAAACGCGCAATCCTATCCGCTATAGCCAAACTTTTCGACCCTTTAGGCTGGCTTGCACCAATGGTCATAGTAGCAAAAATACTAATGCAGAACATCTGGTTAAAGGGCACCGGGTGGGATGAACCTGTCTCCCCAACTACCTTAGAACGGTGGGAAAATTTCACCCAACACTATAGCGAAATAGATAACATTAGGATACCGCGGTGGGTAAATTTTTCACCGGAAGACGACATAGAAATCCACGGCTTCTGTGACGCTTCCGAGAAAGCATATGCGGCAGCGATATACATGCGCGTGAAAAGAAACGATCAGGTTTTCATACACTTACTTTTAGCGAAAACCAGAGTAGCTCCAGTGAAAACCATCTCGCTACCACGTTTAGAACTATGCGGCGCCGTGCTGCTTGCAGAGATCATGGAATCAAAAGCAGCAAAAGTTCACCTCTGGACGGATTCAACCATCGTACTCGCATGGATAAGAAAGCCGCCCTGTTCCTGGTCAACCTTCGTCGCACACCGAATCACTAAGATCATCGATATGGTCGGTAGCAAGGACTGGCTTCACGTGGACTCGGAATCTAATCCAGCGGATCTAGGAAGCAGAGGACTACTTGCATCAGAGTTGGTCAACAATTCGTTGTGGTGGCAGGGACCTTCTTGGCTGCAAGAAAACAATTCCCACTGGCCAGCACAAGAGACCGAATACAAAACGTCAATTGAGGAGAAGAGGGCACAAACATATGCCACGACAAGGGTAGATCAGGTAGATATTCTCGACCGTTTTTCAAATTTACCCAGGGCTTTGAAGGTTCTATCCTATGTTAGGAGGTTTTATAAAAGAACACACCCAAAAACTAAAGCAATGTTCCACGAAAGGTCGTGTATAATCTCAGCCGATGAGATTAAGGCAACGACTCAAGCATTAATACGAGTCTGCCAGAAACAATTTTACGGGACAGAATATTTAAAATTGAAAAATAGGGAACCTATCGATCGAAAGAGTGAAATACTGTCCCTAAACCCATATATCGACAAAGATGATATTATTAGAACAGGGGGCGTCTAGGGGCGTCAAAAGACATGTCTTACAACGAGCGTCATCCGATCATCTTGCCTTACAATTGTAGGCTGTCTCGCCTTACAGTTATGATGGCTCATCATGACTCCCTTCATGGCGAGAACCAGCTCATGCTCCGTCTCATCCGAACCCAATACTGGATACCGAATGTCAAGACCATGATCAGAGTCGTCATCCACAATTGCAAAACCTGCATTATTCATCGAAAGCAGGCACAGTCCCAACTTATGGGGACCCTTCCCTGCGAACGGACTACCTTTACCCGCGCGTTCACCAACACCGGGGTAGACTTTGCGGGGCCTTTCGACATCAAAAGCTACCGCGGTAGGGGATGTCGACTGTCAAAAGGCTACGTATGCCTTTTCGTCTGTTTCTCCACGAAGGCCATCCATTTAGAAGCCACTAGTGACCTTAGTACCCCATGCTTCCTCGCGGCCTTTTCGCGTTTTATCGCGAGAAGAAGATGTCCGAAGAACATCTACTCCGACAATGGTACGAACTTTGTCGGGGCTTCCAGATCTCTACGATTGGAATTCAAAGCCTTCCTGGCAGAAAGCCGAGACAAACCAGTCTCCAAGTATAGCCATCAAGCGTTAACTTGGCATTTTATTCCACCCGGCGCTCCACATATGGGCGGCTTGTGGGAGGCGGGAGTGAAGAGCTTCAAAAGCCACTTCAAAAAGATCGCGTCTCCCCATAAGTACACCATAGAGGAGTTCCAAACCCTTTTGTGCCGGATTGAGGCGTGCCTCAACTCGCGCCCACTCAGTCCAGGGTCGAATGACCCAACGGATCTGGAACCATTAACCCCCGGACATTTCCTAACGGGCAGCCACCTACTGGCTCCGCCAGAACCAGATGCCAGTGAGAGCTCTGCCTCGATGATCAATCGATGGCAGAAACTCAAAGCCCTCCACCACACTTTCTGCAAACGATGGAAGGTGGAATATTTATCCGAACTTCAAAAGCGTGTGAAGTGGAAACACCCCAAACAAAATATACAAGTGGGAGATCTCGTTGTCTTCAAAGAGGACAACTTATCTCCCAACGAATGGAGGTTAGGTAGAGTCGTCAACGTACACCCCGGCGAAGATAACCGAGTACGTGTGGTCGACCTCTTTACCGAGAAGGGTCAAGTCCGACGACCTTTGGTCAAACTGATCCTTCTTCCCACGGAGGAGATAGATTGCGAGAGGACCAAGAGCTCCTCCTAACAATCCCTCCGTTCCTCCCTACTTTCGAAATATCCCAAACCATCCCACTCACTCGTTATTCCATAACGAGTATACCAGAGAAGCCTTTACGCAGACCCTCGGTCTGCCACAGAAATCAAAGGCACTCGGCCCATATTCTTTTTAAATTTTTAAAATTTCAAAACCCAGCGCTCGTTCACCGAAACAAGGCAAATCAACCACCCTAATGCAGATCTCCATCTGTCACCAAACACTTATTGTTAATTTTCAAAATCAAACCCCAATTCACTCGCTCACCGCGAGCGAGGACAACAGAAAAGCCTACCGCAGAAGGGCGAACCGATCTGCCACAGAACACAGCTGCACTCGTTGCCGCGCAACGAGGCACATCGCAAGCCTACCGCTGATGAGAAAAATCATCTGCCCCAGATATTAGCAGAGTTAAAGTCCTTATAGGGTTAGAAATTCTAATTAAGTCCATCCATACATACATATGTACGCTGCCCACTTAAATCTGTTGGCTTACGCCGCCTGGTCACGCTTAAAATGCGTCGTGAACACAAAGATAATCTTTACATATCATCGCCACACAACATAATTGAGCAACGTAAAAATGGTGTAAATTGCGCAACCGCCTTGAACAGTAAAAACGCACAGAAAATAGTAAAACCCATAAATCCATAAAAGTAGGTGTTTAAAAAACAGCCGAGCATGTTTATGGTGTTAAATATGCGAAAGAAGAGATACAATCAGACAAATTCTAAATATTCCCGCGGAAAAATTCCTCCAATTCTTTTCTCCTAGGGAGAAGAATAATTGGGGAACAGGAGTTTCGAATTTTCGACGTCAGCTATTTTGTGAATTGAAATTTCGTTGCGCATTTCTTATTTCGTTTAAAAAATTGAAAAGTTTAATTATTTTTGCAAATTTGTTTGAAACTAAGAAATAAAATATAAACCATACACAGTATTGCATTTCATGTGTTATTCCCTGAAATGAGTAATGAATTTGTGCCACAGCAACATTAACAGAGGAGCATAAGAAGAAGAAGGCAGCGGGATAACACAAATCCGCTGGGGTTGGATGCTTTCGTTCAGCAAAGCAATTTTCTGGGGCCAAGTCGAGATGAGTTCGCATTTCTCCATATGCAGAAATCTATTTAAGCCTTCTTAAAAATCCCTGCGGAATTTCTGGATGGCTGCATCAAATACACCAAGAGCTCTTACGTTGCTTATGATATACTTTTCTACTTAAAATAGAGAATATTGTGGTAGAATGTGCATACATATTTTAGCACAAATTTGTACAAATAAGTGTTCTTTCTTAAAAGAACCAATTTCCTTTAACTATTTTGATGCATTCCCTTTAATTTAACAACTGAAAAAAACTATGAAATGGCAAAGAAATCTCCCTCTCCTCACATTCATAATACCTACTTTTCTCCCATAACCGGTCTCCGCCTTTTCGAACATTGTTCAGAATAGGAGGAAAGAGAGAAGTGAAAAAAACTCGCACGGAATTTTTGTTCAGAATTGGGCTGAATATGAAATGTAAAACCACTTATCAAATACGTATCCCAAATCCAATGCAACCGCCAAATCCACCGGAGTGCGACTTGCTCCATGGAGTGAATGCGCTACAATCACAGCAGCGCCACATTGGACAACGAAAGCATAGGGTGCATGATAGTCTAGCAGTTAGGAACAACACTAAAATCAAAGGGTTTTATATGGGTTAAGCAATAGTAGCTAAAGAATTTTCCATGCTCACCATAATGAGATCAACCGTAGCCCGTTTTGCCATGTGTGCCAAAAGATATGCTTCCACCCCAAAAACCAACGTACTCTATACTTAGCACACAGCGCCACCAAATCGGGAAGGGGACATAGTTCACCATCAGCAGATCCCTTCCCTCCAAATCTGTGTAAGACACGTCCATCAGCAGCAAAGGCCTGCACATTGTCATTGCGTCGATCTGTCACAAATATATGTCCCGATTTATTTATGCATCCAGCATCGACCCACGGTGTGGTGTTTATGATAGAGGCTTTGCAGCAAAACTTCCCTTTTTATACAAATGTTTCTACCCACATATGTAAGTATATTGAAAGGTAATTACAAATCCAATATTGTCTAAAGTATATCTACGGAATTGTATTTGTATACAAAGGCCTTAAGCGTAGACAATATACAATCACAAAATTAGCTACATACGCCCAGTTTATATGTATTTACATATATTATATGGACAAGTATGGAGTATCTATGTAAAATGGTTAGATAGAAATGATATAGATAGATTCAAATGGTCGGGATGCGTTGTATGTGTTTAGAAATTCCAATTTATTTACTTAAATGTTGAGCTTGATGGACTTTTTGAGACGTTGCTGCACTCTTTTTAATCAAAACTCACATCTATATATATTATCACCCAGATGAGTACGCAAATGTTGGAACAATGTATTGGGTCTAGTAAAGGCACGTTTGCAGTATTTACATTTGAATGGTTTTTCACCGGTATGATTACGCACATGACGCCGTAAACTTTCGGCGCGAGTGAAGCGCTTTTCACAGTGATCACATTTATGTAGCTTCTCATCACGGATTAATTTACGTTTTTTTTAGTCCGATTTGATAATGCTTTTACCACAAATATCGCATAGTTGTCGCTCGACCCCTTCGTGGATTGCTTTATGTCTAGACATATTGTAACTAGAACTAAACTTTAGCGGACAATGAGGACACTGGTAGCGCTTTTTTTTTTTCGTCGTGGCTGAGAATATGCAATGTGAGGCTGCATTGTGTCGAGAAGGACTTCCCACCCTCTGAACAAGAGTAAGGCCGTTCGCCTGTATGCGTACGTTCATGTCTCCTTAGCGCAGCAGGCACTCTAAAACTTTTGTTGCAGGAATCACAAGCATGTGGCTTCTTTTTTGTCTTTGATTTGGCTGTGGAATCTTTTTTTTGTTAATTCCCAAGCATTGTTATTCTTCGTACAATTCGCTTCCTCCTCGTCTTCTAAGCTCTGATCTTGTAGCATTTTTTCTTTAGAGCTGCGACTCTCATCTTCTTGAACCTGGTTAATGTGGATTTCATGACTCTTAAAATTTTTTTTCAAAACAGTCAAGGTCTTCCAACGAATGTTCGCATAAATTTGACTTTGATTGGACGAGCTATTTATCTGAAGCTGGTCGGGTTCTACAGTCAATGCTTCATTTTTCACGGATATTGTTGAATGCATTGTATCAAAATCGCCATACTCGATGTTGGCTTCATCTTCATCAATGGGCTCACGTTTAATAAAATTTTCACCATCGCTGCATTCACGTACGGCTTCATCATTTTCAATAGGCTCATTTTTAACAAATTCACTGAAACTAGGTCGTGAATCCTTACATTGTACCATTAGTTGCTCAAGGGTTTGTAAATGGTCCACGGAATCTGATTGTGCTGCCGGTTCATTTACATGATCCATGGCTTCAAGAAGTGGTTGTTGTATTGAAGGATGTTGTAAATTTTTGATAGTACTGCTGACAAAGTTCTTTAACGGAAATAAGTTAGGACCTTTTTTTCTACATCACGTTCCATTGCTGCCTCTATCATTAAAATGCTTGGATCAATACGCTTCTTAGAAGCCAGTTCACATATCCGTGCTTCGGATTGGACACACATTTGTTGAAACTGATATGCACTAAGCAATTGCTCAAGGCATTTGCCACAAATTCTTTTGGCAGCTCGTCGTTTAGCTGCCCTCCCGCTAATTGTGGCACTGTCTTGGTTAACAATTCTAAGATTCGCAAAGCGCCACATTTCTCAATTCTGTGGAAGATTGATTGCCAAGGTTTAGTAGAGGGCGATTTAACGTCATTCCTGCACGTCCGACACATCCAATCAAGATACTGGTCAGTTGAATTCATTTTAGCCGTCTGATTTTTTGTAGCTTAGGAATCTTCAAAATTGAAAAATTAGCAAATGATTGTACTACGGCCACGCGCCGTAGTAAAAAGAATGAAACAACGGAAAAAATCTTTCGATTAGTCCCGTTTGTTTCAATTCTGAGAAATTTACATTCTATACACGGGCTTGTATGAATGTTCGCAATTTTTTTTGTCTTTGCTGCCGGTAAATATCTACCAGTATGCAGACTTTTTAAGAGGAAAATGTTGGTAGACAAAAAAAAATTAAAATAGTAGTAGTTGGTAGATTTTTTACCAAGAAAACAACAGCTATAGTTCTTATTTGTCCCAAACACTTAATAATTTATTGTAAAACAAATAACGCGCATTTCAGAAAATGACACTTTAAACCTCGTAAACAAGACAAAATTACATGTACATTTGTATATACCTATGTACATTGCTTATGCCTATACGACACTCACTTTTTTCCTGTATCGTGAGTGTGAAATACCGACAAACATGCACCAAAACGTCTAATCACAACAACAATATTCCAAAGTACCAAAGGTACTGCCACAAAATAACCGATATCGGCAGGTAATCGTTTCCGTAGAACCTTTTATTTTCGTTCAAATCATTCAAAAGATTTCTCTACTCAAAAAATTTATTTCCTGTTTTAAGTTCTTCAGAAACTTTTCAAAATTGACTGATTTGGCCAGTATCGCCTCCTAATGTTAGTTGGGTGGGCTCGGCAATTCAATTCTTTAAAATTATCACAGTATACGTTTACAGTGCGAAAATACTGAAATATTGGTAGATTTTGGGCCTCGGTGGTAGTAGTAGTAGAAAATGAAAATGGGCCAGAAAAGTTAGTAAACCTACCAATGCGGTAAAGTCCGTGCACAGACGGTCCATATACTTATACCAACGTATGTACATATACATGCCGAGTTTAAATGTACATTATATTAGGGATGCATAAAAAGATGCAAACGGGTACCCAAAAACCCGAGTCTGAGAAACCGGTAACGGAGCCAAATACCCTTCGGGAACCGTGCCTTTTGATAAAGGCCATCAATAAAACATGACTACAAGCGTACTTGGGAAAAGTTGAAGAAATAAGTGAAGGGCAATACAAAAAAAAAAAAATGATTCATTCTACAAATTTTTCTCTTCGTCCAAAACGAAGATTTTTTATTTTTTCTTTACATAGCATACAATTTGCTGTCCAAACATTTTTTTTTGTGGCGGGCAGGGAAGTTGTTGATTTTTAGCATCAACAACACAAATAACAGCGACTCAAAAAAACCCACGCTATACACTTTCTACCCGGTTCGGTACCAGAATGTGCGAACCGAAAAATCGTAAATGCTCATTTTTCTGCAGCACTAGTGTGCCCGTGGCTAACTAAAACGCTAGCGGGTGACACAAAATAAACGAAATAAGGCACTAAAGACCCAGGCACAAAACGTGCGTTGAAAGAGGCCATGCACATGATGTGCGCCAAATACGAATATTTTTATACTGCTACAGATGTTTGCCCCCTACGCACGCGCTACTAAAATTTCCCAAATCTCAACAATACAATTAGGGACCACTCGCCCCTGCACTTTGACATTGACCCGACCCATTGAAACCTATTTCACTCCTTTCAGGAAAATGGGTCGTTTTGCCGCTTTAAAACGTAATGCTGCCACGAACGCAGCGCGTTATTCGTCGGAATGCCGAGTGTGTCTTGAGCGACACCCTATCCGCTTGTGCCCAGCCTTTCGGGCGAAAAGGCCAGAAGAGCGCCTCTACGTAACCATTCGCGAAAGCTACTGCGGAAATTTTCTTGCGCCTGATCACCGCTCCAACGCGTGCCCAAGCCACGGGCGATGCAAACGGTGCGGCGAGAAGCACCACACGATGCTGCACATCGCCTCGATCGACGAAGAGGAGCAGCTATTACAAGAAGCCCGCTCCAAGCCATGGAGCGTCCAAGTGGAAGAGGAGTTAGATTCACCCCGAGAGCGGATAGACGACTCAATCTCGTTATATGCGTCGGACGCTGGAACGGAGACTGGACCTCTTCGTCCACACCGAAACCGAAATGCCAGCCGAACCGGAGCGGAGACGCGGTCTCTTCGCCCGACCATCCCACCTACAGCCAAATCATTTCGACCACTTCTGCAGCACGAGAGGAAGCGGCTCCAACAAGGGACAGCGACAGCACAGCGCCATACATATAACGGCCGAGCGGAGACCCGGTCTCTCCGCCGGCAAACCAGGAACCCCCATCGGAGACGACATCCGCGCGACCGCAGAGCGGAGACAAGGCCTCTTCGCCTGCACCAACGACATCAGCCACAAGATCGCAGCCACGGAGGCAACACGCTGCAGCTCACCACCGTGTCCGCCTTCCGGTCAGGGCTTGTAGCCCAGCATTCAGCAGCCACCGCCACCATGGTACCAACGGTAGCGATCACACCCACCGCGGTCGTGAAGATAGAAGCTGGGGGGCGGCTACACCTCGTCCGTGCCTTGATTGACGGATGCTCCCCCACCACCGTGATCGCAGATGAGCTCGCCCGGTAGCTCCAACTCCCTACCAGCACCATTGGCGGCAAGCAGGATGCCTACTACGCATACGAGGAAGACACGGTCAAAATAAACGAATTGCAACCCATGCGGCGGTCGTGTCCAATTTTCGGCGAATGGCCCCCACGACCAGCGTCGACAGCGCCATCGCATCCCCGTATGCTCATCTCCGTCTGGCGGATCCACACTTTTATTCATCCGCCTCGTACTAGGGACAGACATATATGCGGAAATAATGCTACCAGGGATTCTGCCCACCACATTTGGCCCTTTGCTAGCTCAGAGTACCATCTTCGGTTGGGTACTCTCGGGCACAACTAAGGCCTAACATCAAAATGTTCGGTAACGACCGAAATACATGAATTTTTACACTTTTTATCCTTTTTTATTTTTTGAATTTCTGTTGTACACAGTCGCAAGAGGTGTGCATTGTGAATTCGTACAAGTGAAAAATCTTTCTATCCCTCCATTGCCATACCTACGTGTCAAATCATAGCTGACAGGGAGGACGGCTGTCGCGAAGGGCCAGAGAATGTAAGAAAGGTTTCTTTTTCTTGTGTTCGCCGTTATTAAATTGAAGTGCCATGAATTGCGCATTTGTTTCAAATCAGCTTTTCCTTTAAATTTGTATACAGAAAATCAGACTACAGATTAATACTCACTCGCTGTTCACTATTGTGAACGTTTTATCAAAAATTCGCCACTTGTATGAATTCACAATAGAGGTGTGCGTTTAAAATCCTGTATCATTACAATAAGTTATTTTTTATTGAATTTTCTTCAAACAAAATTCTATGCTTGTTCATTTCCAATGAATTTGTAATAAACGGCAAGAAATATGAACATATATCTTTTTACTTTTTTGCAATCCCTAGCTCTAGGCAAACATGGCTCAGGCTTCTAACCATGACGGGAAAGTGGCGAATGACCGAGGCATCCGCAACCAAGCCCGCACACTACGCAACTCATCGTGCGTGCTGCCAAGCCGGCGGACTGGCCGTCGTTAGGTTAAGTTAGTTATAAGTTTTTTATTTTTTTTCCCTCTTCTTTACGGTCGGTGATCCTTGGAGGACTGTGAGGTTGCGTACCGCAAGGGGGGCGGCATGTTTAGGCCCAATGCCTAACTTTCACTTGATTGACGGCGCCCCTCCCTAATGTTTTAATAATATTTCCAGCCACCCACACTCACGCCGCATTTGTGTGCATGCATGCACATGCATGCGTTGCGTACACATGCATGTGTGTGTGCAGGTTGTCAGCACCCATGCACGTATACGTAAGGGTGGTTGTGTGTGTGGTTTCTCCCCTCCTTAATACCAGAGGACCTTTTCGCGGCTTAGCAGTTGTCATCAACGGCACAACCGGCCTCTTTTCGATCAACCGCCTACCGATACGCATCGTCCAAGGATCAACGCTGTACTTTGTTACACAGGTAAAATAACCCTTGTCATCTTTACATTGTACATTTCCGTTGATCCGACACCATTCTCTGATTTTCTTGATCTTCCACTAGCAGATCCAAAGTTCTACGAGCCGGGTTCCATTGATATAATCATCTGGGCGGATCTCTACGGTCTTCTCTTGCGTGGCGAGATTAAGCGTTCAGCCAACAGCTTCTCTACTGCACAAAGCACACATTTAGGGTGGGTGATCTACGGACACTTGGCCAATGCTTCTACCTTACAACTAAAGACCACGTTTTGTGCCACCACCTTGATCGAGTTAAATCAATTGGTTCAGCAATTGTGGAAGTTCAATGACATTGACGGCGTGGAAAACAGCTGCAATATGACGCAAGACGAGATTTTTTGCGAGAAGTTGTTTGAGCGTACCGTGCATCGGAAACCCTCTGGGAGGTATCAAGTTCAATATCCTTTCAAGGAATCATGTGACCTAACTATACTCTCCGATTCTAAATCATACGCCTTTAAGTTATTTGCATACCAGCAGGCTCGGCTGAAAACTGACCCAAAAATGAATGAACTGTACTCAGCATTCATGGCAGAGTATCTGAACCTTGGGCATATGGAACCAGTTCCAGCCAGTAACAATATGCAGCCAGTGTGCTATCTACCTCATCATGGTGTATATAAGGAATCCAGCTCCACCACTAAGTTGCGCACAGTGTTCAACGCTTCAAAGGAATACAATGCAGGCGTTTCTTTGAATGATTGTCTTCACGTCGGGCCCAAGCTCCAAACAGATTTGAACTCTATCATTTTAAAATGGCGAATGCATCGAATCGTGTTTATTGCCGACATTGAAAAATGTTACCGACAGATTTTAGTGCGCAGAGCTGACGCTGATATGCAGCGAATCATCTGGCGTGACGATCAAGGGAAACCCACTATATTTCGGTTGCTCACGGTCACCTATGGGTTAAACTGTTCCCCATATCTCACCATTAAGGTATTGCACACTCTTGCGGCTGATGAAGAGCCAGACTTTCCGGCAGCATCAAGAGTTCTAAAGGAGTCGTTTTACATGAATGACTGTCTTCATGGCGCTGATACGGTGGATGACGCTATTGAAATAAAACAACATCTACAGAAGTTGCTACAGCGTGGAGGTTTCAATCTTCGTAAATGGTGTTCAACCTCAGCTGATTTTAGGCGACGACGCTATTCTCTTGAGGACGATTCAGACCTTTGCTGTGATTTAAACCTTGATCGCGAAACTAAAGCCCTAGGGATATACTGGTTATGTGACACAGACAGTATCAGCTATAAGGCGAACCTAACGCCCGTATCAGGAAGCATCACGAAAAGGCAGCAACTGTCAGATGTAGCTAAAATGTACGATCCACCTGGGCTTTTAGCACCAGTCGTAGTCAAAGGAAAGGCTATCTGCCAGCAACTATGGTTAACGAGATGTGACTGGGACGACCCAATTCCCGATCCGCTACAACAAGAATGGCGTCGTTTTAGAGAAGAAGTTCCCCAAATCGAGCAGTTGAAAGTGCCCAGATGGTTGCCTATGCTGCAGTAGTGTACCTTCGACTAGAAGACGCAGACAACAACATAAAGGTATCAATACTAACTGCCAAAACTAAAAAGGATAACCATCCCGTGTTTGGAGTTGAATGGTGCTCTTCTCGCGGCAAAATTATCTGCTAAAGTTCTGTCAACAATTACAATGCCAACAATTCAGACATACTGCTGGTCCGACTCTAAAACTACACTCAGCTGGATTCGGTCAAGTCCGGGCAAACATAAACTTTATGTCAGCAATCGTGTAACCCAGATCCAAGAACTCACGCATATAAACTCTTGGAATTATGTACCTACTGCAACTAATCCAGCGGACATTGCCTCCCATGGTGTGGACCCTTCTGAGCTCGCTAATTTGTCATTATGGTGGAATGGAGCCCCATGGTTAAGTAATCCGCACTGTGAGTGGCCTGATCAAAGCAAAATTTCGTGCTATCTGCCAAACGAGGAATTCGTATCACTGGTGATAGTTCCCACTATCCCAACGTCGGCACTCACTGAAACCTTACTTAAAAGGTACTCCAATATAAACACGCTGTTGGCAGTAACGAGCTGGTGTAAGCGATTCATTGCGGCGCAACTGAAGCTGCCACACGCCAAAACACCTTGGTGCACAGCCGCAGAAAGAGCAGTTGCATTGGACTTTTGGATAAGATATGTACAACATATACATTTTGCCCATGAGATTTCTTGTCTTCGCAACAACAAACAAATTAGCTTAAAAAGCAAACTGTTAAAACTGAACCCAATGTTAGACAACAACGGCATTTTACGTTTAAACGGGCGGTTAAAGAATGCAGATATGCCCTTCCATGAACGATACCCATGCCTGTTACCAAAAAGGGACCCTTTGTGTACGTTATTAATTAAACAAGCGCATGACCACACTCTGCACGGTGGCGTTCAAGCCTCGCTCAATTTTTTAAGAAGACGCTACTGGATGATTGATGCTCGCTCAGTTATTAAGAGTTACATACACCGTCGCATAAGATGTTATCGTTTCAAGGGCCTGCCAACCAATCAAATCATGGGGTGCCTTCCCTCTCAACGTTGTAATGTTTCAAGGGCTTTTAGTCACTGTGGCATAGACTATGGCGGACCTTATCAAATTCGCACCACAAAGGGAAGATGCCACAAAAGCTACAAGGGATATATCGCCCTATTCGTATGTTTCAGCACGCGGGCTATTCATCTGGAATTGGTCAGCGATCTGAGCACCGCTACGTTCCTCGCAGCACTCCGAAGATTCTTCGCTCAGAGGGGCTATAGTGCAGATATATACAGTGACTGTGCAACAACTTTTGTTGGGGCAAATTCGGAGCTCCGAGCAGATCTTAACGCTTTCAAACAACAATTTGACGCAGCAGCACGCTATGCGGCAACACTTGGGTTGTCGTGGCACTTCATCCTGCCGGGCTCTCCGAATTTCGGCGGCATATGGGAGGCGGGCATCAAAAGCACGAAGCATCATTTGAAACGAGTTATGGGGACGGCGAAACTGACATTCGAGGAATTTTATACCGTGCTTAAGCAAGTCGAAGCTGTACTTAATTCGAGACCAATATCTGCATTGACTGATGATCCAGAGGATTTTGCGGCGCTTACCCCTGGGCACTTTTTGGTGGGCGGTCCGCTCACAGCGGCTCCAGAACCAACCTTACTAGATATCACTCCAAACCGACTTAAAAGATGGAAGCAGATGCAGCAAATGTACCACCACTTCTGGGCTCGATGGAGCTGTGAATATCTACGTGAATTACAAGTTCGACGTAAATGGTGTCAAACAAGTTCAAATCTTTCGCCGGGCGATTTGGTTTTAGTATACGATGAGCGCTCTCCACCAATTCAGTGGATGTTAGGTCGGGTATTAGAAACGCATCCTGGAGCTGATGGCATTGTCCGAGTGGTTACGGTTCGCACATCGACCTCCACCCTCAAGCGAGCCATATCGAAGCTAGTGGTACTTCCAACTGAAGGTCAATGAGAACCACACGGTGGGCGGTCGTTATATTTCGTCAGTAATATGACGAGGTGGGCGGAATATTAAGAATAATTGCAAGTGTGGCCAGCACATATTTTCATGATGACACGGAAGCCATTAAACATATCTACGGTGAACAGCTGTTTTCGATTGCTTGTCAACTGTTTTCGTTTTTTTTTTCTCTCTCTCATCTCAACCACCAAACCGACTGGATCTGCAGGTGTTAATACTGAGTTACAATATAATACTTTGTATTTTGATGAAGATCCTCTGGGGATTTTGGGGGTAATTTCAGGACGGTTTTGGGGACTCCATCGGGGTCATTTAGGGGTCGTTCCGGGATGTTTAGGGGGACTCCCTCGGGGTCTTTCCAGGATGGTTTTAGCGACTCCCTCGGGGTCTTCCCAGGGTGAATTTGGGTCGTGCCGGAATGTTTTTAGGGACTCCTCGGAGTCATTTGGGAGAATTCTGGGCTGGTTTTGGGGACCCCCTGGGGGTCCTCTCGGGGTCATTTGGGGGTCATTCCGGGATCCATTTGGGGACTCCCTCGGGGCCATTTGGGGGCCATTCCGGTATGGTTTTGGGGACTCCATCGGGTCCTCGCGGGGTAATTTAGGGGTCGTTCCGAGATCTTTTTGGAGACTCTCTGGGGGTCATTTGGGGGACATAACCCCCAAATAACCTCGAGGGAGTCCCCAAAACAATTCCGGAATGACCTCGGGACTGTCCACAAAAAGATACCGGAACGACCCCTAAATGACGCCGGGAGGACCAGATGGAGTCCCCAAAACCATCCCGGAATGTCCCCCAAATGCCCCCGAGGGAGTCCCCAAAACCGTCCCGGAATGATCCCCAAATGACCCCGAGGGACTCCCCAAAACCTCCCCGTAATGATCCCCAAATGACCCCGCGGGAGTCCCAAAAGCCATGCCAAAATTACCGATAAACGACCCCGAGAGAGTCCACATAAACATCCCGGAACGACCCCCAATTTACCCCGAGGGAGTTCCCAAAACTGTACCGGAATGATCCCCAAATGACCCCGAGGGAGTCCCCAAAACCGTCCCGGAATGATCCCCAAATGACCCCGCGGGAGTCCCCAAAGCCATGCCAAAATTACCCCTAAACGACCCCGAGAGAGTCCGCATAAACATCCCGGAACGACCCCCAAATACCCCAAGGGAGTCCCCAAAACTGTACCGGAATGATCCCCAAATGATCCCGGGGGAGTCCCAAAACCATATAGGAACGACCCCCAAATGACCCCGGGAGCACCCAATGGAAACCCCAAAACCATCCCGGAATGTCCCCCAAATGACCCCGAGGGAGTCCCCAAAACCGTCCTGAAATTACCCCCAAAATCCCCAGAGGATCTTCCCACAATAATAGCAAAAGTAATAAATCTTCCATTTTCTCTCGATCGCACAATAACAGAATTCTAATTTAAGTTTATCCGTATAAATTAAATTATCAAGAGCGTTTGACTTATTGAGAATTTGTCAGCGAAAAGGCTTTTTATTTTTTACATAGAATAGCAATTAATTGATAAATTATCAAACTTGAAAAATAACCAAGATGGTGAATTTGTCAAGTGCTCAGAATAGGGCTGTAAGTATGCATATATAAACAGTAAAATGTACTAAATTTGAAAGTAAAAAAAGTATAAATTCAAAACCTATTTTACTTTGGCTATGACTGTGTGCTTGTATATTTAGCTAAGTGCTCTGTATAAGAAAGAAGGTCCATTGTCATTATTAGGTGCAATTTTGCTTAAGAAACATATTTCGCCCGCTTGTGTTTATTCGCACGCTGTCCGATACGCTGGTTAATATCCCTTATTTGGGGGCCGCCAGAGTCGTGCTATCTTATCAGCCCACGTTCTCTCACTACAGTTGCGACATCCGCTGGATTCTTCCGGCGGGAATAAAACGAGTCGGCGCGGATTCGATGACCTTGCGGAATGCACGTTAACCTTGAGGGGAATCAGTCGGGATTGGGAGGGCAGCGAAGCGATTGTCTGTGAAAGTTTTGTAATCTTTCCATTTTCCCCTTTCCCTTTTTGAAGTTGATGAAAGCTTATAACTTATATATAATGATAATATATATATGTATATGAAAGAAGTATAATTTTAACAAGTATGAAATTCATTATTTTGCCAAGAGAGGTAAAATGAAAAGATTAAGGAAGTTAATTCAAAAATTACTCCAATGCGTGATTGGAAAATTGTTTTCAGTTTTTAATCATCAAAAGTAAACAAATTTTGTTATTCTCTTTGTTCTTCTTTATAAAATCTTAAAACTTGATTATCAAAGTTAGAAAATAAAATACTATTTTTGGTCTCCCTTTCTTTTTAATTCAAATGCAAGAACTCTCAAAAATGTTTCTAATTTGTAGTAGGGGTATGTTACACCATGGTGCTATGTTATTTACTAAATATACATTGAAAATTAAATGCCACCAAACATTAAATGATATGAAAGCAAGTATACACTACTTATAAATAAACAACTTATCTGTTTAGAGTGCAAATCTGCTAAGTACCATTTTTTCAAAAATGAATTTTTGATGCAGTTTGATAGATCAGGAGCTAATGCATCAACCTGACATTACAAGAACATCGACAAATTTATGATGAGTTAACTTCCTGACCTTTCAATGAAAACATCAAACAGTCTTTTGCCTACCATGTAAAATTTTGTATATAGGTTAGCAGCTTTGCACTGTGTGTTTTACTGCGTCCTTCCTTGAATAGGGTGAGATGATAAAAAGTCTTTTAATTGGTCTCTTAAATTAAAGGTACTTCTTGTGGCGTTGTTTGAGATGGCGAGCCTTGCATTTGGCAAAGGTACTCGAATTTCACGCCTCCACAAACCCCTTCTTACAATGCCGTTCTCCTCATAGATTGCGTCAGGCGGGCAATAGCTACCATCGTGCATTTTAAGAAAGTTGTGCAACGCGACGGTAGCCTATACTATTTTTTCGGCGGATTCAGGACTCATATTCAATGGGCTTAACAAAATTCTCCAAGGGCAAGCCAAAATACCAAATGCGTTTTCAATTACGCGACGACCAGGAGACAGGCGCTGGTTGTAGTTCAATCATTCTGGAACTAGGTTTGTTCCTAAAATCAATAAATATTAAAGGTGCGAAGGAGAAATTGCAAATTAGTTCTACGAACCTGGATATGGCTTCATTAGAAACGGTTTCAAAGGAAACGCATTATCGCCCACAAAATGGTGTGGAAAACTGACACATGTACCTGGAAGCATTTCATTTTCAGGCAAGTCCAGCTTTCCACCATACAGGTCTTTACCAAACCCGGAATTCCACAGTACTCCGCCGTCGCTTTGGGAACCGAAACAGGTAAAAGTATAGTTCGCGTCACAAACTGCAAGCAGAACTATAGAAAAATTCCCTTTGTAATTGAAGAATTGTGAGCCTGAATTTGATGGGCTAAATATGTTTATATGTTTGCCATCGATTGTTCCAACGCAATTTGCAAATCCCACATTGTATAGAAGTCCGTGGCGATTCGTTTCCACTCATCTTTTTTCGGTACGAACAAATAAATGGGCCCCAGTATTTCCCATAGCGCTTCACATGTTTCTCCAATAATGTCCTTCATAGTGGAAAGTCCAATTTTGAAAGCGGATGCATGGAATGGTTTGCTTCCGCCATGAGCCAAGTAACTAACATGAACACACAC
This sequence comes from Eurosta solidaginis, assembly GCF_040869045.1. NCBI lineage: Eukaryota > Metazoa > Arthropoda > Insecta > Diptera > Tephritidae > Eurosta > Eurosta solidaginis. The sequence continues at coordinate 117,519,067 of NC_090320.1, read as the reverse complement.
TATTACATATATAAATCCTATATTTATTAGGCACACATTTTACCTGAGGGTCAAGTAAAGCCGATATTCAGCAGAAATGGACGGCCGATTTGAGTGCTTTACAAGTTTCTCTTGGATTAAACTCAGCAAAAACTCGAATGTTACCTTATCAATATTATTTCTGAACTCCTCAGGAAAAGGGAATTGATTTTCGAAAAAGCCATGGAGATTGCGATCTCTCATAGCTGGCCGCAACCACCACCTACGATTGCCGTATATACGGTTTAAACACTCCATGGCTTCGAAAATTATTAAAATAATTAAAATTACTTCTATTTATTCCATTTTTTATTTAATTAAAACCCTTCAGCAAGTTTTCTTTAATGGCGTTTTCTCTTCTGGAGATATTACTAGAATAAATGAAATGATATGAAAAAGTGTTACGCTTTTTGTACGCCGCGCAAGGGTTGTAAATATATTAGCCGTGTTTTTTTTTTGCACGCGTGTACGTTTTGTTTGCGCGTGAAAAAATGCCTATCCTCGCTTAGATAATGCTTAGGAGACCCATCTAGCGGCTGTGGTTAAACAACTAGCTACAGCAACAGGGTGTACCGAAAAACGGAGACACAACCCTCTGTTGTATTTCTGTGTATAACATATAGCTGAAGCAGTTGTGATAAATAGTGGACGCGCATAGAATACTTATGTAGAATTAATGCAGAGGGTGAAACATAGACACATATTTCAGTTACATCTGAGTATGGGGAAAGTTTCTCAACGCCATTTTGGATGATTTGCGGTATTACATCACTGCCTAGGACGAGATCTATTTGCGAGGGGGAGTGACAGTTCGAGTCTGCGAGGTTGAGGTATGCCCATTTTGCTTGAAGCTCGCTAGTGAGCTTAAGCGAGGGGAGCATTTTTGTTAGCCGGGGTAATACTATTGCCTCTGCACTTATTCTGGTTTTAAAATCGGGGGATACCAAAGTCAGAGAGCACAATTTGTTTAAGGTCTGAACTACCTTGCCGCCCACCCGTGATATTTCAAATCTAGAGGGTTTGAATGGGAGTTTGTGTCTATCTTGGGCTCTGGTAGAGATAAAGGTTCGTTCAGATCCCTGATCTACAAGAACTCTGAGTTTTAAAATTTCTCCTCTATGCTCTACGGGTACGATAGCCGTGGGTAAAATTATTTCACAATCGCTTTCGGAATAAAACGATTGGACTTGGCTTTTCTGGGAGCATGAAGGGCTTTCGTTCAGGGCATTGGCTTGATCGGGAGTATTACCGGAGGAGGTTGTGGAATTCGCGGTTGTGGCTTGTGAGGCTGTCTTTTGCAATCGTGAGGGTTGTCTTTTCGTGAAGAACTGAGTTGTGCCGATCTTGACATTGATTGCAAGTTTGAGTACTGGAACAGTCTTTCAATATGTGTGACTGAGAGAGACAATTGAAACACATATTGTTTTCTCTCACAAACCTTCTGCGATCAGAGGTCGACAGCTTCTTAAATTTGAAGCAACCTATAAGGGGGTGAGATGAGGTTTTACAAATAGCGCACTTGTACATTGTCCGCTGCTCTGTCATATGAGACTGGGTGTGGGAGGTCGATCTATTTTGAAAGGGATGCGACTGCTGGGGTTTAAATGATGGCCTAGCTTGTGGGGTGGCTTTAAATTTATTTGGTCGCCATTGATCGACTCGCTCTACGACTTCATATCGAGTTGTGAGGAACTGGTCCATTTGGGACCAGTTAGGAAGTTCTCTTCTTGAAGTCAGAGACTGCTCCCATAACGTCACTGTATTTTCAGGGAGTTTAGAGGTCACGAGATAAATAAGTATGGGGTCCCAGTTATCTGTGGACACCTGTTGCGTGGCGAGAATCTGAAGAAAATTATTTACTGAGGATTGCAACTTTTGTATATCCTCACTGTTTTCCGTGGTGATCGTTTTTAAGTTCATCAGCGCCCGTATTTGATTATCGACGAGAACTCGTCTGTTCTCGTATCACGCTAAGGCAAAGTTGTCATCAGTCAAGGGAAATTGGTTGACTATTTGAGCTGCCTTTCCTTGGGTTTTGTATCTGAGGTGATACAATTTTTGCGCTTGGGAGAGTTTCGGGTGGTTAATATAAACGGCTGTGAACATGTCACGAAATGAGGGCCATTTTTCATAACCACCATAAAATGTTTCGGTATCGCAGGGAGGGATTTTTAGCGAAATACCGGAGTTGTCGGATGGACCTGGTGTGACGGTAGGGGAAGCGGGGCATTTGCTTGTTTAAGCAACTGAAGCTGGTCTTCGATCTGGGCTTTTGTGTATTCGTACGCTATGAGGCAGGACCTGTATATGCTATTAGCAGATGTTGGAAAATCTTCGGGCAGGTCCTGATCTGGGGTTTCGACAATCTTATCGAAGACGGTTTGGACTCTATTCCAGAATTTTTCTATGTTTGAGTTTTTTATCTTAAGTGAGGACTCAGTATTGTCTTGGAGGGACGTCGACCTAAACCGAGCACAATATTCCATAAAATTGTCCGTTTCGGATATAAATTTTTTGGGGGCAGACGAGATTTTAAATCTTTTAACTCATTGAGTTTTGGAGCCACCTTTTTTGGTTTCATCGTCACTCATTTTTGAGCTTTGTTTTATGACGCTTAGAGTTGAGAATTAACAAAAAATTTTACTTCAGAGAGAAAACTTTTTTTTTTGAAGAGAGAGTATTTGCTTTTAACTATGTGAGTTACGTTTAAATATTCACGTTAAATTGAAAGAGAGAATACTTTTCAAAACCAAAAAAAAGTTTTTAAGTTAAATTTATTTGAGGGTGAGACTGAGAAAATTTTACCACTGTGCTGCGTTTGCACTATATTTAATATATGTATATGAGGGTGGTTTAAATATACGTGGGAAAAATTATGTGAAATGTATGTATATATACGTATTTAAAGTATCTTGGGGGTAAATTATTATAATTTTGATACGTGAAATTAATTCGTATGAGATTATCTAAAAAGGTGTCTTTTTTTTGTTTTTTGTTTTCGGTGTGACTTAGAGGAGTCTTATTTAGCTTCGATTTGTTGGACTGTAGAGGCTTTGAGGAGAGAGAAATTAGTAGCTTATCGAAATTCTTAATGGGGATTGAGAATTTATAGCGTGCAAATTTAATGCGAGAAAAGTGCTATTACACGCACTGCCTCACTCTTGTACCACTGCTGATATTTTATTTCACCGCTTATGTCGTTTTCTTTCTTTTGTATATCCGTATGTATGTATACGCAAGTATGGAGATTTAAAATATTTTTTGCGTTTTGTATTAATTTAAATGGGGATAAATAAGAAAACTTTAGAGGTTTTGTTATGATAAACAGCAAGAGAATACACTGTATCGATTTAAGAGGGATTAAATAATTTTAGAGCGATATGCAAATGTAATGCCGAAAAAAAAATTATTTGAGAGGTAAAATCGATATGCGTGCCCACTGTATCTAGCTTAGTTTGTCTTATTATGTTTTGCACATATACCGTACTGAGTTTTGCAATATGGGGTTATTGCTGCGTATATATGTGCATATACGAAAAGGTATATGTGTATACGAAGAGGTATATACGAGAAGTTTTGGCGGGAAATAATAATCCTCGAGAGTGAATATTTCTTTAATTTTCTCGTCTATGTTCTTCGCCGCACTGGGAAGTGGGTATTAAACTTGATTTAATACTCACGGTTTTTGGCAAGGCCTATTTATTGTGATTTAGGAGCACTTTTGGTCGCTGGCTGCTTAATGGCGACGAAGGACCATTGCTTAGGGGAGAAGTACAAATTTACCTTCCGTTTTCTGCTTGTGGGATATAGCTGTGGTGAGGTTATGATGCTCGAAGGACCACTGGTTAAGGGGAGCTGGCAATACAAATTTTACCTTTTCTTCTTGTGGGATGTAGCTGATGGACACGGCTGCTGGGGTGATGGCGATGATGTGGTGGTGATGATTATGGTGGTGATAGCGGTGGCACAAGATCCGTTGGTGGACACTGTATCAAACGAGATATGCTGAAGGAATGTAGTAATCTCTATTTGGATTCTGAACACCCAACAAAACGTTTGAATCAGAAGATTGCGTGAGCACTTTGCTTTTCTTTGATTCGGCACAGGTTAAAAACTTTTAATAAGAGAGAGTGAGGGTTTTTTTGGTTTATCAAATTATATTTTTCCACTGATTCAATTGGGTGCACACACGATTTTGTAAAAAAAAAAAAAAAAATCCGAAGATAAACCCCTTTCTTTACGTTACGAAGTACCCTACCACCTTCGAAAAAGCGTCCGACCACCAATTCCGCCTCCAGGGCCAGCATAACGCTGCCGCGTAATACAACTAACGTCAAAATGGCAAAGTCGTCCAGATCGTAAAGGCCAGCACGAAGCTTTATCGCAACCAGGTTCATTCGATTACCTTGGACCAGAGCGCAACAACCACCAACAGTACCAACACGGCGCGCCCAAGACCGCGAACCACAACCAACAACAGCGTCGGCTTCACCGGCAAAGTCAACTTCACCAGCGACAACACGCCGGCAGAGACCCATGGTACGTACGATGATGTGGTGGTGATGATTATGGTGGTGGTAGCGGTGGCACGAGATCCTTTGGTGGACACTGTATCAAACGAGATATGCTGAAGGAATGTAGTAATTTCTATTTGGATTCTGAACACCCAACAAAACGTTTGAATCAGAAGATTGCGTGAGCACTTTGCTTTTCTTTGATTCGGCACAGGTTAAAAACTTTTAATAAGAGAGAGTGAGGTTTTTTTTGGTTTATTAAATTATATTTTTCCACTGATTCAATTGGGTGCACACACGATTTTGTAAAAAAAAAAAAAAATCCGAAGATAAACCCCTTTCTTTACGTTACGAAGTACCCTACCACCTTCGGAAAAGCGTCCGACCACCAATTCCGCCTCCAGGGCCAGCATAACGCTGCCGCGTAATACAACTAACGTCAAAATGGCAAAGTCGTCCAGATCGTAAAGGCCAGCACGAAGCTTTATCGCCACCAGGTTCATTCGATTACCTCGGACCAGAGCGCAACAACCACCAACAGTACCAACACGGCGCGCCCAAGACCGCGAACCACAACCAACAACAGCGTCGGCTTCATCGGCAAAGTCAACTTCACCAGCGAAAACACGCCGGCAGAGACCCATGGTACGTACTCTGTCGGCCATGTAAGTACCAGCAAGGTATAACTTTAGATATAATTACCCTACAAAAATTGCTGGTCACGAAACTTACCCACGCCCATGCAAATGTGACTAGGAATATAACCTATGACTGTATAATAACTAGTCAAACGGCGTAGAAAACTTGCCATGAGTTTCCGGAAAAAGTGTGATTGGCTGCAGCTAAAATTGAGGCGGCCTGGCGATATATAAAAAAAAGGGGATCGTGTAACATCGGTTGACACAACTTCAATAGCAAGGCGCCAGCTGCTTTATTAAAATTATTGCTACGTCAACTGCACATCCCCACTTATATTTAACGAATCGCCAAAAACCCTAGCCGGCTGTGCACGTATTCAACGAGCATTGTGGAAGAACCAAAAGACTGCAACGAGGAATTGCAGGCCCAACTACTAGAAGAACAAACAAGTGGGAATAAACCTTACCACGGTGGTGTCGTGTTGACACAAGCGCAACGTATATAATATCTAGTGAAGTAGGTCGGCGTTTCACAGCCACACTTAGTGAGGAAAGTGTTAGTGATTCCGATACGGATTCGGACGGCACTGAGCTAAATGTTGATGAACACCATTGCAATCCGAAGATAAACCCCTTTCTTTACGTTATGAAGTACCCTACCACCTTCGGAAAAGCGTCCGACCACCAATTCCGCCTCCAGGGCCAGCATAACACTGCCGCGTAATACAACTAATGTCAAAATGGCCAAGTCATCCAGATCGTAAAGGCCAGCACGAAGCTTTATCGCAACCAGGTTCATTCGATTACCTCGGACCAGAGCGCAACAACCACCAACAGTACCAACACGGCGCGCCCAAGACCGCGAACCACAACCAACAACAGCGTCGGCTTCATCGGCAAAGTCAACTTCACCAGCGACAACACGCCGACAGAGACCCATGGTACGTACTCTGTCGGCCATGTAAGTACCAGCAAGGTATAACTTAAGATATAATTACCCTACAAAAATTTCTGGTCACGAAACTTACCCACGCCCATGCAAATGTGACTAGGAATATAACCTATGACTGTATAATAACTAGTCAAATGGCGTGGAATGACGAGAGCATTTTTGCAGGGTAGTTAAAGGAACTTCCAAGTGGTACTTAGAGGGTTTTATACAGCCGGGTAAACCATTCGACAAGGATCGATCTTTTTTCGTCAAAATTACGACATTTTTTAAGAATTATCAACATAAAAGATGAAATGATAGTTTAACTTATTATAGAAAAAAAGTTACACATAAATGATTTCCACTATTTAAGTTTAGCTTGTATTGATTATCTAACCAAAAGAATTACTACATGAACACTTATGTTTTGCAACTTGACAAGATATTAAAGAATGCAACAACAGTTTAGTATTCAAAATTATTTACACATTTTAAAGGTTTGTTCACAAATAAACAGGCAGTTTTGTCTCAGTCAAGTTAAGCAGCAATTACCTGTTAGAACGCTCAAAACTAATTCAAACATACTCCGTTTATTTGTGAATGCATCTTATATACATTATATTGAACAAAACTCTTTAAATATAACTAAAATTGTATTCAGCAATTTACGAGTATAATTCCATTTACCTAATACCTACCTAAGCATTAGCTTTACAAAAAGTAGACCGTAACCGTAGACCATAACAGCAGACCGTAACAAATAATTAAAATTACTTATTAATTTTTCCAAAAGGAGCTTTTCGGCCGATAAATAAAAAGACAAAAACTTTTGCTTTTTCTTATTCTCCTACGCGTTTCGATGTTTTTTATAACATCTTCATAAGGGAGTCTGGTTTATTCTAATAAAACATAAAACGAAAAAACAAACATTCAAAAGTTCTTAATAACTAACATCAAGCAATAACATATTTTCCAACAGTTCACTTAAATTTAACATAATACAATGACATTTGAACTGCAATTAAAATGTTTCCTTTTTACATGTAACATTTATTAACAAAAATGTTCATTCAACAACATACATACATATACAAACTAGCACAATTAAAATTTTCGACTGCGTCCATTGCCTCGTCCGTTGCATTTGATGGCAGTTGTGTATGCGCCGTTTATATTATTTACGTCTTCTTTGAAGTTAAGCGTCTTCTCTATTTTTTGTTGTATGTGTAACCCTTCGAGTGTTTGTCGCGTTCTCTCTCTCCTCTCTATATCTAAAATCTTAACATTATCGAAGTCCGCTGTTTGGCATTTGCTGGTTAGGTGCTCAGCAATAGCAGTAGTCGTTTTCATATTTTTCGCATCTGATTTGTGCTCACTAATTCGGATGCCCAATGATCTCTTCGTTGTACCAATATAAACTTTTTCGCAAACTTCTCCTTCCTTTCCGTTGCATTTTATTTCGTAGACTACATCGTGTTGTTGTTCCTTGTTAATTTTGTCTTTTGTTTGTGTAAATATTTTATTTAGTGTTTGGTTTGGTTTATGTGCTAATGTTATGTTGTTGTTTCGCATAAAATTTTCCATTGATTTGTTGTCCGTTAGTCCTGGTATGTATGTTACACCTGTATATAGTCTCTTATTGTTTTCATTATTCAAATTTGCATTGTTGGTTACATTGTTAGTGCTGATTGTTTTTGTTGTTGCCAGCCATATGTCTATTAATTTATTAGGGTTCGCATTTTTGTATAAAATATTTTTAATTTTTCGGTTATTTTCAGTTATGAACTCCTGATCACTTAAGTCGCGTACTTTCTTTATAAAGTTGATTGCCGTGTTTCTTTTTTGTATCCATGGTTGATTAGAATGATAGTTAATTATTCGCGACGATGCTACAGCTTTTGCATACCAATTCGTTTTCAACTTTTTATCCGATTTTATTATTTCCATATCTAGGAAGGCCAATTTATTTTCTTTCTCTTTTTCTACCGTGAATTGGATTTTTGGGTGTTGTGCGTTAAAAGATTTTAAAATTTCTTCCACTTCCTTTGTTTTAATTATTGCAAATATATCGTCTACATACTTATTTATGTATTTGATATATATGTTCCTGGATTTGAGCTCGGTGATGCTGTCGTCAAGTATTTTGTCTAGCATTATATCTGCTACTGTGGGTGATAGGGGGTTTCCCATAGGCATTCCGTATACTTGTTGGTAGAATTTGCCATCGTATGTAAAATAATTGTTGTCCCTCAAGCAGAATTCGAGGCAAGTTTGAAACTGTTTATTTGATAAAGCAGTGTGTTCTTTTAGTTTTTCCCATTTTCTCATTATTGTTCGAATGGCTAATAGTATGGGAATATTTGTGAAGAGGGAAACTACATCAAACGATATTAGAATTTCATCTTCCGCTATGTTAACTTCTTGGAGGTTGTGTTTTAGTTGGAGGGCATTTTTGACATTGAGGGTACCACATATTATATTTTTTAAGGTCTGTAAAGTCTTTTTTGAAAGTTTGTAGCATGGTACACCTACAGAAGATGAAATCGGTCTAAGTGGAGTTTGTTCTTTATGGATCTTGGGTAGTCCATACAATCTTGGCGCTGTAGCCGCAGTGCAAGTAAGTTGCTTCTTAAATTTTAAAGATATTGTTACGAATATTAGCAAAACTGAGGAGTGCTGCCATCTCCAGGCCGATGCTAAGCAGTGACGTGAATTCACATCAATAATTCAATCATTATGTATCTACATAAACGAATCAATAATTGCGTCTACACATATGTACACATTCCGACGAGCAACATTTACATACAAGGCAGCGAGAGATGAGATGTCACACACATATGTGCATCTGATAAGCGCTAAAAAGTAGACAATTGTAAACAAGTAGAAAATATATGAGAACTATACACACACGAATATAGTTGGTAAGTTCTGGAAATGGAAGAGCCTAGAAGTATGCAGCGTAAACTATAAAAGCGGGGCAGGCGAGTAAGAAGCAATTCAGTTTGAGTTGAGCTATCCATCAGTTATTGATTAAGCACGCGATCTGGTGGCCAATAGTAGAGTTTAATTTGAGTTATCAATCAGTTTGGTTATTAAGCCAGCGAGTAGCGAAGTATAAGTGTTATTGTGAAGTACTTTAATAAAGGCCATTTTTCCATTATTCAATATTGGAGTTATTTATTCAACAGTTTAGTGATTCGAACTTAGCAGAGGATTGCAAATAAGAGGATTTGCAGCAAATTCGTTACAATATGTTTCTCTGCTTGTAAATGTCATTTATGATGTTATTGTTTTTCAGTATTAATTGTTGTGAAGGATCAGTTCTTATTGTTTTGTATGTGTTTTTGTCGCTTAGTAGTTGTTAAATTTTTTGTTTATAGTCTACCTTTTACATTAATACTTTTTGTGTCCTTTGTCTGCGGTTGTAATTATTATATTGTCTTTATGTTATTTTACGAAGTTCTTAGTGTCCTCAAAAACCTTCAATATAAGTTTATCTTTCGGAGTGTTATGGACTTTGTTCTTGTAGGTATTTATTTTTGTAGCCACAGTTCATCTCAGTGCGTCTTTTTGTCTCTCATCTTCAATCCTTTGAATGCCTTGTTCAATTTCAGCGATCAGGTGTATGGGTGAAAACGTTTTCCTAGAAACTGGCAGTGCAAGCAGAGAAACATATGGACTACCCAAGATCCATAAAGAACAAACTCCACTTAGACCGATTTCATCTTCTGTAGGTGTACCATGCTACAAACTTTCAAAACACATTGGACAGACCTTAAAAAACATAATATGTGGTACCCTCAATGTCAAAAATTCCCTCCAACTAAAATACAACCTCCAAGAAGTTAACATAGCGGAAGATGAAATTCTAATATCGTTTGATGTAGTTTCCCTCTTCACAAACATTTCCATACTATTAGCCATTCGAACAATAATGAGAAAATGGGAAAAACTAAAAGATCACACTACTTTATCAAATAAACAGTTTCAAACTTGCCTCGAATTCTGCTTGAGGGACAACAATTATTTTACATACGATGGCAAATTCTACCAACAAGTATACGGAATGCCTATGGGAAACCCCCTATCACCTACAGTAGCAGATATAGTGCTAGACAAAATACTTGACGACAGCATCACCGAGCTCAAATCCAGGGACATATATATCAAATACATAAATAAGTATGTAGACGATATATTTGCAATAATTAAAACAAAGGACGTGGAAGAAATTTTAAAAACTTTTAACGCACAACACCCAAAAATCCAATTCACGGTAGAAAAAGAGAAAGAAAATAAATTGGCCTTCCTAGATATGGAAATAATAAAATCGGATAAAAAGTTGAAAACGAATTGGTATGCAAAAGCTTTAGCATCGTCCCGAATAATTAACTATCATTCTAATCAACCATGGATACAAAAAAGAAACAAGGCAACCAACTTTATAAAGAAAGTACGCGACTTAAGTGATCAGGAGTTCATAACTGAAAATAACCGAAAAATTAAATATATTTTATACAAAAATGCGTACCCTAATAAATTAATAGACACATGGCTGGCAACAACAAAAACAATCAGCACTAACAATGTAACCAACAATGCAAATTTGAATAATGAAAACAATAAGAGACTATATACAGGTGTAACATACATACCAGGACTAGCGGACAACAAATCAATGGAAAATTTTATGCGAAACAACAACATAACATTAGCATATAAACCAAACCAAACACTAAATAAAATATTTACACAAACAAAAGACAAAATTAACAAGGAACAATAACACAATGTAGTCTACGAAATAAAATGCAACGGAAAGGAATGAGAAGTGTGCGAAAAAGTTTATATTGGTACAACGAAGAGATCATTGGGCATCCGAATTAGTGAGCACAAATCAGATGCGAAAAATATGAAAACGACTACTGCTATTGCTGAGCACCTAACCAGCAAATGCCATACAGCGGACTTCGATAATGTTAAGATTTTAGATATAGAGAGGAGAGAGAGGACGCGACTAACACTCGAAGGGTTACGCATACAACAAAAATAGAGAAGACGGTAAACTTCAAAGAAGACGTAAATAATATAAACGTCGCATACACACCTGGCATCAAATGGAATGGACGAGGCAATGGACGCAGTCGAAGATTTTAATTGTGCTAGTTTGTATATGTATGTATGTTGTTGAATGAACGTTTTTGTTAATAAATGTTACATGTAAAGAGGAAACATTTTATGTTAAAGGTAAACGTTATATGTTAATTGTTACGTCTAAAGACAAAATTGCAGTTATAATGTTATTGTATTATGTTAAATTTAAGTGAACTGTTGGAAAATATGTTATTGCTTGATGTTAGTTATTAAGAACTTTTGAATGTTTGTTTTTTCGTTTTATGTTTTATTAGAATAAACCAGACTCCCTGATGAAGATGTTATAAAAAACATCGAAAGGCGTAGGAGAATAAGAAAAAACAAAAGTTTTTGTCTTTTTATTTATCGGCCGAAAAGCTCCTTTTGGAAAAATTTATAAAAATTATACTCTGGCCCAAAATCACTAATAATAAAATTATTTCTATTTCTTCCATTTTTTATTTTATTATAACTAGAATAAATGAAACGATATGAAAAAGTGTTATGCTTTTTGTACGCCACGCAAGGGTTGTAAATATATTAGCCGTGTTTTTTTTTACACGCGTATACGTTTTGTTTGCGCGTGAAAAAAACGCCTATCCTCGCTTAGATAATGCTTAGGAGACCCATCTAGCGGCTGTGGTTAAACAACTAGCTACAGCAACAGGGTGTACCGAAAAACGGAGACACAACCCTCTGTTGTATTTCTGTGTATAACATATAGCTGAAGCAGTTGTGATAAATAGTGGACGCGCATAGAATTAGTGCAGAGGGTGAAACATAGACACATATTTTAGTTACATCTGAGTATAATGCGTATTGAAATTTAGTAGTACTAATTTTATACGTAGCAATTTCAGAGGTGTATTTAAAGTTTGCCGCTTAGCAGTTCATATAAAGTTTAAGCGTAAACGTATATAGAAGTTACACGCATAGGTACCATAATACGGCACACCCTACGATCACGTTGCTAAGCATGTGACTTATTTAGTTCAATAAGATAAAGTCGCTGACGCGGCATACGCGCAACCATCGATCAGGTCACCTTACATTAGTTATGGGAATCGCACGCTAAGCAATTCCTGTCTACACGCGCGAGCAGTTCTGGGTAAAGCATGGGAACTGCAATGTAAACATTTTAGTTAAGCTAAGAAGTTATTTAAGTAAGTTGCAACGTATGTTTGGGGGCAGTAGTTAATTAGCGTGCAAGTGGCACGAATAAAGAATTTGTGACGTTAATCTGAAATCGTTCCTTGTTTCATTTCACAACTATCGGAGGACAGTGAGTTCCTCCGCACCTTTAATTTTTTTACATCTCCCACGAGACGGGAGATAACTGGCGCCCGAGCTTCGGAGTACAGGGTTCGCTTCGCGTGTGTTAAGTGAAAAGTGCACAAAAAAGAGAGAAAATTGAAAATTCTCTAATCTAACAGTAAAAAGTGCAAGAAAAATGGAGAAAATAGAAAATTCCCCAATCTAACAGGGAAAACTGAAAGAGGAAGAGAGGAAATTGAAAATTCTCCAATCTAAACGCGAAAAGAATCCTCAAATGAGACATTGGATTGTGTAGGTCATACGTATATTTTCTTACAGTTCTTATCTTTTCAGCATACCTATGCATGAACGCCGACGAAATGAAGAAGTCGCTGACTGAAATGAATGGCGCCGTGAACGCCATTCTCGCTCAGTTGAGGAAATTCGAGGAACGCCTCAAAAGCGTAGAATCGACAAACGCTGACGAGTCTATACAAGGACTTATCCAAACCCTAGAGAGACTAGAAAGTAGGGTAGAAGAGGTTCGTCGGCAATCTGTCGATAGCGAGGCAACACCAGTAGAAGAGCCTCTTCTGACTCCTCAGACGGAGGAGGATCTCAAAGAAATAGCAAGCTTACCAGAATGCTTGAAAGAACTTCAAGTGTTTGATGGATCTCGGGAGCACTATACCTCCTGGATCCATAGTCTAGAACAAGTTTTAAGTGATTATAAGCCCGTTCGGAAAAACGCCAATATATAGGGCAATTTTAAGGCACATAAGATGCAAGATTAGGGGAGCGGCAGATGCCGCCTTGGTGGCTCACAATATTCTAGATTCGCATTGGAAGAAAATCAAGGAGATTCTCTTCTTGCATTATGCGGACGTTAGGGATATCGAAACCCTTGATTAGCAACTTACCCTCATGACCCAGGGGCGGCAAAAGTTGTCCGAATTCTATGCCCAAATAAACAAGCAATTGTCACTCATGATAAATACGATAAGCACTGATAAATATGTGCACACAGAAACGCTGAAGGCGTTGGCCGAGGGACATAGACGAAGAGCCATGGATGTCTTCATCAGGGGGCTAAACGGCGACTTGCCGACCTTGCTTCTTATGCAGAAGCCAAAATCCTTACCTGAGGCATATTCGTCATGCCTCACGTTCATGAACGTGGATCGGCGAAACGCCTCAAATCTAAACGAGCTCAAAAGTTTTTTCGGTTTAACTTCTTACTATAGGAAATTTATTCGGGACTACGCCAAAATTGGGAAACCGCTCACTAACCTCATAAGGGGCGAAAACGCACAAGTTAAGGCTACGCAGTCCAAAAAAGTGCCAATATCACTAAATAGGGACGCCCTTAGGGCACTCGATGACCTCAAGGAAATGTTGACAACCTCAGAAGTCTTAACACTTCCTAACTTCGAAAAAACCTTTAACTTAACAACAGACGCCTCAGACTACGCTATTGGCACGGTATTGTCGCAGGACTATGATGGTAAAGACAAGCCAATAGCGTTTATATCAAGAAGCTTAACATCCACAGAGGAAGGGTACGCTACAAACGAAAAAGAGATGCTCGCCATCGTTTGGGCGTTAGACAATCTGCGAAATTACTTGTATGGTGCCAAGAAAAGACGTATATTCACCGACCACCAACTACTAACTTTCTCCCTCAGCAATCGCAACTACAATGCTAAGCTGAAGCGATGGAAAGCCCGGATCGAAGAGTACAATTATGAACATCGGCGGGGGGAAATAGCGGATGGTCATTGATTTTAAAAGGTTAAACGCCGTAACGATTACCGATACATATCCCATCCCAGACATCAATGGGACTATTGCCAGCCTTGGCGAAGCCAAATATTTTACCACACTGGACTTAACGTCAGGATTCCATCAAATCCCAATGAAAAAGTGCGACATTCCTAAAACGGCATTTTCCACCATGAATGGACAATATGAATTCCTGCGACTTCCTTTCGGGCTAAAGAATGCGCCCTCTATCTTCCAAAGAATGATGGACGATGTCCTCAAAGAATTTATAGGTCGAATTTGTTTTGTATATATCGACGATATAATTATCTTCAGCAAGGACGAGGCCACCCATTTGGAGGACATCGAAACAATTCTTTTTAGACTACTAGACGCGGGAGTCAAAGTTAACCTAAAAAAAAACACAGCTTTTAAAAAGAAGCGTTGAATTTCTGGGTTATATTATAACCTCCGAAGGAATCCTGCCAGATCCTAAGAAAATAAATTCGATAAGAAATCTGTTGCCACCCTCAAATCTAAAAGAGCTCAAAAGTTTTTTCGGTTAACTTCTTACTATAGGAAATTTATTCGGGACTACGCCAAAATTGCGAAACCGCTCACTAACCTCATAACGGGCGAACACGCACAAGTTAAGGCTACGCAGTCCAAAAAAGTGCCAATATCACTAAATAGGGACGCCCTTAGGGCACTCGATGACCTCAAAGAAATGTTGACAACCTCAGAAGTCTTAACACTTCCCAACTTCGAAAAAACCTTTAACTTAACAACAGACGCCTCAGACTACGCTATTGGCACGGTATTGTCGCAGGACTATGATGGTAAAGACATGCCAATAGCGTTTATATCAAGAAGCTTAACAACCACAGAGGAAGGGTACGCTACAAACGAAAAAGAGATGCTCGCCATCGTTTGGGCGTTAGACAATCTGCGAAATTACTTGTATGGTGCCAAGAAAATACATATATTCACCGACCACCAACCACTATTTTTCTCCCTCAGCAATCGCAACTACAATGCTAAGCTGAAGCGATGGAAAGCCCGGATCGAAGAGTACAATTATGAACTCATCTACAAACTCGGAAAATCTAACGCCGTGGCTGATGCCCTTTCTCGTCTAAAAACCCAAGTAAACCAACTGACGGATTCAATGCCGCCCACATCCGAGGTCGGTAGTCAGAATGCAACCATGGGATCAGATTCCGATACAGTCCATAGCGCAGAACAGGATAACACAGACCTGATCCCCTTCGTGGAAGTACCACTAAATGTTTTCAGAAACCAAATTGTGTTCGGGGGCAGACTTAAAATCTACGAAGAACTGCACCCTGGACACTCACGCCACTACGTAGGAATAGAAAACATTAGTGAAAACGAACCAATTAGCACTTTGAAAGAAAAACTGAACCCAAATGTTATCAATGGTATCAAAATACCGGAAGATCAGTTAGGCCTACTACAGAGAGTTTATTTAGACCATTTTACCAACTATAAGGTACGAATAGCGCAAACCCTTGTGGAGGATTTAAGAAATCCAGATAGTGTGTGTGAGGCAATAACAAAGGAGCACAGGAGGGCTCACCGTAATGCCATGGAGAATAGGAAACAACCTCTTGAGCGTTGCTATTTTCCCAAGATGAGCAGTCAAATTAGGATATATGTATTGGCTTGTGAGACGTGTAAACTCAGTAAGTACGTCAGGCACCCCATAGGCCAGAATTACAGGCTACACCAATCCCATCGCGACCATGCGAGATCCTTCACTTAGATATATTCATTTTAAGGGGGAAAAATTTTTGAGTTGCATCGATAAATTTTCTAAATTCGCAAAGCTTTTTCACATCAGAAACAAAGGAACTGCACCTTAGGCAAAAAATAGTGAAACTTCTGCACTATTTCACCACCCCTAGAATTTTAATCACTGATAACGAACGCGGATTGATTAGCCCTGTTATACAAAGCTTGTTAGAATCTCTAGGAATTCAGCTTTACTGCACCCCAACTCAGAGGAGTGAGGTGAACGGCCAAATCGAGAGATTTCACTCTACGTTACTTAGAAATTTTTAAATGCCTAAAGGCGGAGAATGAAGCCCTCAGGACCAAGGAACTTGTTATCATAGCTATAGATCGCTATAATAATTCAGTCCACTCAGAACTCCTTGACCAGAGCAGAAAAATGAATATCCAAATTAAAGCATTATTGCGGGAAAAGCAAATGGCTCAGATAAAAAGGCACAATAGAAAAAGGATGCTACCGGAGCGTTATGACGAAGGATAAGCAAATAAAGGGAAAGCAAAAACCTCTATACAAGAAAGAAATCGTTTCAAAGGACAATAAAGTTTCAGTCACCACACTTAGTGGGAAAAATATTCATAAACTCCACATTAAAAATATAAAAAGAAGGGGACAAACTACCCTCACACAATAAAACAAACAAATATACAAAATACATGAAAAGAAATTATAAAAGCTCTGGCACCAAGAGAGAGTTTATCTAACAAGAGCGGGCTTGTAAGTGGGACAAATCGTGCCTTAGTAGGCTCGTAGTGCCATCGAATTTGACAAATGGCTACACTACTTCCAAACGGGATTCTGGCGATCACCCCATAGCTTGTACGAGAAATGTTAACACCTCTGGTCCAGGAGAAAAAAGGAAAATTTGAGCTTATGCGCCTAATCCGCTAAGCAAATATTTATTTAATTCTCTGCGCCTAATCCCTAGATGAAAAAGAAAAAAATCTGAGCTTATGCGTCTAATCCGCTAAGCAAATATTTATTTAATTCTCTGCGCCTGATCCGTAGATCAAAAAGAAAAAAAGAAAAATTTGAGCTTATGCGCCTAATCCGCTAAGCAAATATTTATTTAATTCTCTGCGCCTAATCCGTAGATGAAAAAGAAAAAAAAAGAAAAATTTGAGCTTATGCTCCTAATCCGCTAAGCAAATATTTATTTAATTCTCTGCGCCTAATACGTAGATGAAACAGAAAAAAAAGAAAAATTTGAGCTTATGCGCCTAATCCGCTAAGCAAATATTTATTTAATTCTCTGCGCCTAATCCGTAGATGAAAAAGAAAAAAAGAAAAATTTGAGCTTATGCGCCTAATCTGCTAAGCAAATGCATATTTAATTCTCTGCGCCCAATCCGTAGATGAAAGAAAAAAAAGAAAAACAAACTTAAACTTATGCGCCTAATCCGCTAAGCAAAAATAAAACTAAACATTTTTTTAACAAAAACAAATAAACATATAATAATAAAAATAAAATTAAAATATTAATCCAAAGAAAAGAAGAAAAACGAAAAAATTGTTAGCAATGAAAAAGAAAAAAAAAAGAAAACCAACATTTTTCACTTTTTAATTTTCCTAATTTTTTGTTCCTTTTTTATTTTTGAAACCCTTTGTAATAACAGTATAAAGTAAAATTTTTAAATTTTATTTTAATCTTCCCCATATCACAATAATCATAATTTGTAAACCACTGACACATTAACAAATTTACATCGCTAGAAAGGCGAAATAAATTACCAAGTCATCTAATCAAACGAACCGACGAGCAGCTCTTAGCCCAGCACTACATCAACCAAACACTCGAACGACTCGGAGAGTTGATGGGAAGCACAAGCAAGACTAGAGTCACCCGATCCATTGACTGGATTGGGTCGGCATGCAAATGGCTGGCAGGATCGCCTGACGCAACAGATTGGAATAACATCCTCCACAGCCAAAACCAGATAATAGCGAACAACAACCATCCATACAAGGTCAATAGAAAGATATTCACAACCACCGAAGAAGTATTGAAACGAATTGAAGAAGTGGTGAACCGCACCAACTACGTAGTAAAGGAAACAGAAGGAATCGAATTCGAGCAAAGCGCACTTCGCAACATCGTCCTCGTTCGCGAAGAAGTCAATAAATTTGTGCGAGCATGTCAATAGGCAACGCGAGGAATTGTTAATACCAACTTGTTAGACATAGACGAGGTGGACCAAATGCTATCCGAAACAGAAACCCTCCCATACCAGAATGTAATTGAGGCAATCGAATATGGCCAACCATCGGTCCTCACAAACGGGACACTTCTACTCTACGTCCTATCGATGCCGAAAGTGACGGCCAGTAAATACAATCTTCTGATTACCCGCGCTGCAATCTACACTGGTAAACAAGTGGACCTACCGTTCGACAGAATGCTGGTCAATCAAGAGGAGACATACGGGTTGACGAAGGATTGTATGGTTATCGGCTCATCCACAGTATGCAGCTCCGAGTCCTTGATTGCGCTGGAAGAAAACAGCTGCCTGCCACGAATTTTAAAAGGTGGGGCTGCTAGTTGTCAATTTATTAGACGGAAGGGATCCCATATAGAGCTGGTAAACGAAAACACCATTTTAATTTCAAACTACCAGGGCATAATAAGGAGCAACAATGCCACAAATACTATTTCATTTCATTTCATTTATTTTTTAATCTATGATTTCATTAATCTTACAGACTAGATTTACATTCATTCAACTTAAATGATAATAAATTTATTTTATACATAATACGAGTAAAGTTTAGCGCTAAAGGACGCTCTCGGGAGTGCGAAGTCAAGCTCAAGGCTAAAAAAGATCCTGTTATATTCACTGAGGGCTCTAGAGATTGGATCAAAACTGTGAAAATTAGCTCCGATAACTTTCACGTGGAACGGATATTGGGCACGAAGGGTTCTGCTCGGGACATTGAAGCCAATTTGAGCTAGTAGTTCCGGGCAGGCAACCCAACCACATATAAGATCATACACAAACAGCAGAGATTGAATATAACGTCTGGCCGCAAGCGACTTCATGTTTATGAGGGCACAGCGGGCGCGGTAAGAAGGTAATGGTTCTAAAAAATTAAGCGGTTGGAGTGCGAATCGAGTGAAACTTTTCTGTACTCTTTCTAGTCTTTGAGAATGAGAGGAATAAATTGGGTTCCAAATTATGGAAGCATATTCCAGCTTTGAGAGAACTAAAGAATTATATAAAATTTTTCTGGGGTATGGATCTTTGAAAGCTAGCCCATATCGCCGCAGGAAAGCCAAATTGGAATAGGCTTTAGGAAGAATGGAGCTAATATGATTCGCGAAGGTAAAACCAGAGTCAAACATTACTCCAAGATCAACGAATTCCCTGACGCTAGAGAGATTATCATCAGCAATTGAATACGCGGTATTAATCGTATTGAGGTTTCTCGAAAGCGTCATAAAGAAACATTTCTTTATATTAAGGCGTAGATTATTTATAACGCTCCAATTAGTTAATCTATTTAGATCATCTTGTAAAAGACACACATCTGACATGCTCGAAATTGTTCTAAAAACTTTTAGATCATCTGCGTAGAGCAGATATTTTGAACTCCTAAAACAGGTTCCTATATCATTTATAAAAAAAAGAAATAAAATTGGCCCGAGAATACTACCCTGAGGTACCCCAGATGTGGCAATGAATGAATAAGACTTGGTATTCTAAATTTCGACGAACGAAGTTCTATTAGTGAGATAGGACCCAATCCAACGTAAAAAGGTAGCATGGAAACCCAATAGTTCAAGCTTGCCTAATAGTGGGTGACAGTATCAAATGCCTTCGCGAAGTCAGTATATACAACATCAACTTGATGTCCATTTTTGAACGACGAAATGCAAAAATGAGAAAATGAGGCTAGGTTCGTAACTGTGGAGCGACCAATGACAAACCCGTGTTGACACTCATCTATGGAACCTTTTATTACACGCCCTCCCAGCCGTACTTTCTAACATAAAAAACCATACCATGAAAGTCAACTTGGAGTACATCCACGACATCACAATGGAGAATGTTAAGTATCTAGTCTATGTCAATTAAAAAATCAATTTTTCTATCGTTACAGAGGCTATCTCGATTTGCGCAATAGCCCTTATTGCCGGAACGCTGTGGAGATGTTACACAAAGAAACTAGACCTTCCACGGGTTCAAATTCCTACGCATTGTACGGGAAACATTAGCATAAATAGGATCCCCAAAGGCAAATCTGCACCCGAATTTTATCGCTCAGATCCTAGCCTGCCAGTCACAAGCGTCAGTACTAAATATTCACCAGAAGGTCGGAATCACTCCTTACAAAATTTCTCCCCCTCACGCTTTTCGACATTTGATCTACGAGACGCAGATCTTTAAAGGGGGAGGAGTTACACGCATAGGTACCATAATACGGCACACCCTAGGATCACGTTACTAAGCATGTGACTTATTTAGTTCAATAAGATAAAGTCGCTGACGCGGCACACGCGCAACCATCGTTGAGGTCACCTTACATTAGTTATGAGAATAGCACGCTAAGCGATTCCTGTCTACACGCGCGAGCAGTTCTGGGTAAAGCATGGGAACTGCAATGTAAAAATTTTATTTAAGCTAAGAAGTTATTTAAGTAAGTTGCAACGTATGTTGAGGGCTGTAGTTAATTAGCGTGCAAGTGGCACGAATAAAAAAGTTGTGACGTTAATCTGAAATCGTTCCTTGTTTCATTTCACAAGTATCGGAGGACAGTGAGTTCCTCCGCACCTTTAATTTTTTTACATCTCCCCCGATACGGGAGATAACTGGCGCCCGAGCTTCAGAGTACAGGGTTCGCGTCGCGTGTGTTAAGTGAAAAGTGCACAAAAAAGAGAGAAAATTGAAAATTCTCCAATCTAACAGTAAAAAGTACAAGAAAAATAGAGAAAATTGAAAATTCCCCAATCCAACAGGGAAAAGTGAAAGAGAAAGAGAGAAAATTGAAAATTCTCCAATCTAAACGCGAAAAGAATCCTCAGATAAGACACTGGATTGTGTAGGTCGCACGTATATTTTCTTACAGTTCTTATCTTTTCAGCATACCTAATCATGAACGCCGACGAAATGAAGAAGTCGCTGACTGAAATGAATGCCGCCGTGAACGCCATCTTCGCTCAGCTGAGGAAATTCGAGGAACGCCTCAAAGGCGTAGAATCGAGAAATGCTGACGAGTCAATACAAGGACTTAGCCAAACCCAAGAGAGACTAGAAAGTAGGGTAGAAGAGGTTCGTCAGCAAACTGTCGGTAGCGAGGCAACACCAGTAGAAGAGCCTCTTGTGACTCCTCAGACGGAGGAGGATATCAAAAAAAAAAAATAGCGAGGTTACCAGATTGCGTGAAAGAACTTCAAGTATTTGATGGATCACGGGAGCACTATACCTCCTGGATCCATGGTGTAGAACAAGTCTTAAGTGATTATAAACCCCTTCGGCAAAAGCCGATATATAGGGCAATTTTAAGGCACATAAGATGCAAGATTAGGGGAGCGGCAGATGCCGCCTTGGTGTCTCACAATATTCTAGATTCGGATTGGAAGAAAATCAAGGAGATTCTCTCCTTGCATTATGCGGATGTTAGGGATATCGAAACCCTTGATCAGCAACTTACCCCCATGACCCAGGGGTGACAAAAGTTGTCTGAATTCTATGCCCAAATCAACAAGCAATTGTCACTCATTATAAATACGATAAGCACTGATAAATATGTGCGACTTGCCGACCTTGCTTCTTATGCAGAAGCCAAAATCCTTACCTGAGGCATATTCGTCATGCCTCACGTTCATGAACGTGGATCGGCGAAACGCTATTTACCGCCCCCACAGGCATTAAACAGAAGTGGCCGAATGTTCGGTGATTCGTACCAAATTCCATCACAGCGATATTTTCCTCGCGGCAGCACAAACTACTCTGGCACACCGCAGAATCCAGCCCCGAACCATTCAAGGTACAATAATCCAACCCACTCCAATGGACCGACATCAAAGTCAGAGGGGATTCAACTCCCCATAGGCTAGGTCAGGGCAAACTAGGAATAGCCACCAATCTGCGCAAAGCTGGCGCAACAACAGTGACCCCACACGGCTTTAAGAGTGGATGCCGGTGCATCCTCTCAAACCCGCCAGATAGGAAATTCCAGGTTCTCTAGGTACGACGGGCCAAGGAAAAGTCAGTTTCCAACAAAGTTTTCAAACAACGAAACAAACAAAAAACAAAAATTGTTTCATCTAGTGGCCGTAGACGAAGAGGAAGGAGAAGATGCCTCCAGTGAACAAAAAGATTCAACAGTTGACCAACTAAATTTTACAATGGCAGCCTCGTGTCCGGCGTACCATATTTAGAGTACGTCACTCAGGGTAAAGGTATACTAGAGTTCTTAGTTGACACCGGCGCAAACAAAAACTACATTAGCGAGCGTGTAGCTTTAAACACTACCCCAGTGGAAAAACCATTCCAAGAAAGTCTGCGGAAACTTTTTTCAGTTTGTTGGTAGGGATCTGCCGACTACATTCTTTGTCCTTCCCGGTCTAGAATCATTTGACGGGATAATAGGGGATGATACTCTGTCAGAAATTAAAGCGGTGTTAGATAGGGAGCTCAATACCCTCATCCTTAAACCAGACATCCTTCTGCCTCTTAAGCGAAAGACTGCGCAACAGGTTAACTCCATTAATATAGACATCCCCCTTGACAACTATGTCACCGAACGTACGAAAAGCAAGCTATATGGGACACTAGAAAAGTACGAAACTTTATTCGGTCCAGTCGACCAATCCACGGAAATTCAAACCAACCTCCAGGCTGAGATAAAAACAGTAACCGAAAACCCCATTTACACCAAACGCTATCCCTACCCCGTCAATATGCGTGGAGAGGTCGAAAGACAAATTCAGGAACTGCTTTCACAAGGCATCATCCGTCCGTCAAAGAGTCCCTATAACTCCCCCCTATGGATTGTCCCAAAGAAATCTGGCTCGGATGAAGAAACGAAAAAGCGGATGGTCATTGATTTTAAAAGGTTAAACGCCGTAACGATTCCCGATACATATCCCACCCCGGACATCAACGGGACTATTGCCAGCCTTGGCGAAGCCAAATATTTTACCACATTGGACTTAACGTCAGGATTCCATCAAATCCCAATGAAAAAGTGCGACATCCCTAAAACGGCATTTTCCACCATGAATGGAAAATATGAATTCCTGCGACTTCCTTTCGGGCTAAAGAATGCGCCCTCTATCTTCCAAAGAATGATAGACGATGTCCTCAAAGAATTTATAGGTCGAATTTGTTTTGTATATATCGACGATATAATTATCTTCAGCAAGGACGAGGCCACCCATTTGGAGGACATCGAAACAATTCTTTTTAGACTACTAGACGCGGGAGTCAAAGTTAACGTCAAAAAAGCACAGTTTTTAAAAAGAAGCGTTAAATTTCTGGGTTATATTATAACCTCCGAAGGAATCCTGCCAGATCCTAAGAAAATAAATTCGATAAGAAATCTGTTGTCACCCTCAAATCTAAAAGAGCTCCAAAGTTTTTTCGGTTTAACTTCTTACTATAGGAAATTTATTCGGGACTACGCCAAAATTGCGAAACCGCTCCCTAACCTCATAAGGGGCGAACACGCACAAGTTAAGGCTACGCAGTCCAAAATGTGCCAATATCACTAAATAGGGACTTCCCAACTTCGAAAAAACCTTTAACTTAACAACAGACGCCTCAGACTACGCTATTGGCACGGTATTGTTACAGGACTATGATGGTAAAGACAAGCCAATTGCGTTTATATAAAGAAGCTTAACAACCACAGAGGAAGGGTACGCTACAAACGAAAAAGAGATGCTCGCCATCGTTTGGGCGTTAGACAATCTGCGAAATTACTTGTATGGTGCCAAGAAAATACATATATTCACCGACCACCAACTACTAACTTTCTCCCTCAGCAATCGCAACTACAATGCTAAGCTGAACCGATGGAAAGCCCGGATCGAAGAGTACAATTATGAACTCATCTACAAACTCGGAAAATCTAACGTCGTGGCTGATGCCCTTTCTTGTCTAAAAACCCAAGTAAACCAACTGACGGATTCAATGCCGCCCACGTCCGAGGTCGGTAGTCAGAATGCAACCATGGGATCAGATTCCGATACAGTCCATAGCGCAGAACAGGATAACACAGACCTGATCCCCTTCGTGGAAGTACCACTAAATGTTTTCAGAAACCAAATTGTGTTCGGGGGCAGACTTCAAATCTACGAAGAACCGCACCCTGGACACTCACGCCACTACGTAGGGATAGAAAACATTAGTGAAAACGAACTAATTAGCACTTTGAAAGAAAAACTGAACCCAAATGTTATTAATGGTATCAAAATATTTATTTAGACCATTTTACCAACTATAAGGTACGAATAGCGCAAACCCTTGTGGAGGGCTTAAGAAATCCAGATAGTTTGTGTGAGGCAATAACAAAGGAGCACAGGAGGGCTCACCGTAATGCCACGGAGAATAGGAAACAACTTCTTGAGCTTTGCTATTTTCCCAAGATGAGCAGTCAAATTAGGATATATGTACTGGCTTGTGAGACGTGTAAACTCAGTAAGTACGACAGGCACCCCCATAGGCCAGAATTGCAGGCTACACCAATCCCATCGCGACCATGCGAGATCCTTCACTTATTTAATTCTCTGCGCCTAATCCGTAGATGAAAAAGAAAAAAAAGAAAAATTTGAGCTTATGCTCCTAATCCGCTAAGCAAATATTTATTTAATTATCTGCGCCTAATACGTAGACGAAACAGAAAAAAAAGAAAAATTTGAGCTTATGCGCCCAATCCGCTAAGCAAATATTTATTTAATTCTCTGCGCCTAATCCGTAGATAAAAAAGAAAAAAAGAAAAATTTGAGCTTATGCGCCTAATCCGCTAAGCAAATGCATATTTAATTCTCTGCGCCCAATCCGTAGATGAAAGAAAAAAAAAAAAAAACCAACTTAAACTTATGCCCTCTATCTTCCAAAGAATGATAGACGATGTCCTCAAAGAATTTATAGGTCGAATTTGTTTTGTATATATCGACGATATAATTATCTTCAGCAAGGCCGAGGCCACCCATTTGGAGCACATCGAAACAATTCTTTTTAGACTACTAGACGCGGGAGTCAAAGTTAACCTAAAAAAAACACAGTTTTTAAAAAGAAGCGTTGAATTTATGGATTATATTATAACCTCCGAAGGAATCCTGCCAGATCCTAAGAAAATAAATTCGATAAGAAATCTGTTGTCACCCTCAAATCTAAAAGAGCTCAAAAGTTTTTTCGGTTTAACTTCTTACTATAGGAAATTTATTCGGGACTACGCCAAAATTGCGAAACCGCTCACTAACCGCACAAGTTAAGGCTACGCAGTCCAAAAAAGTGCCAATATCACTAAATAGGGACGCCCTTAGGGCACTCGATGACCTCAAGGAAATGTTGACAACCTCAGAAGTCTTAACACTTCCCAACTTCGAAAAAACCTTTAACTTAACAACAGACGCCTCAGACTACGCTATTGGAACGGTATTGTCACAGGACTATGATGGTAAAGACAAGCCAATTGCGTTTATATCAAGAAGCTTAACAACCACAGAGGAAGGGTACGCTACAAACGAAAAAGAGATGCTCGCCATCGTTTGGGCGTTAGGCAATCTGCGAAATTACTTGTATGGTGCCAAGAAAATACGTATATTCACCGACCACCAACTACTAACTTTCTCCCTCAGCAATCGCAACTACAATGCTAAGCTGAAGCGATGGAAAGCCCGGATCGAAGAGTACAATTATGAACTCATCTACAAACCCGGAAAATCTAACGTCGTGGCTGATGCCCTTTCTTGTCTAAAAACGCAAGTAAACCAACTGACGGATTCAATGCCGCCCACATCCGAGGTCGGTAGTCAGAATGCAACCATGGGATCAGATTCCGATACAGTCCATAGCGCAGAACAGGATAACACAGACCTGATCCCCTTCGTGGAAGTACCACTAAATGTTTTCAGAAACCAAATTGTGTTCGGGGGCAGACTTCAAATCTACGAAGAACCGCACCCTGGACACCCACGCCACTACGTAGGGATAGAAAACATTAGTGAAAACGAACTAATTAGCACTTTGAAAGAAAAACTGAACCCAAATGTTATTAATGGTATCAAAATACCGGAAGATCAGTTAGGCCTACTACAGAGAGTTTATTTAGACCATTTTACCAACTATAAGTTACGAATAGCGCAAACCCTTGTGGAGGACTTAAGAAATCCAGATAGTGTGTGTGAGGCAATAACAAAGGAGCACAGGAGGGCTCACCGTAATGCCACGGAGAATAGGAAACAACTTCTTGAGCGTTGCTATTTTCCCAAGATGAGCAGTCAAATTAGGATATATGTACTGGCTTGTGAGACATGTAAACTCAGTAAGTACGACAGGCACCCCCATAGGCCAGAATTACAGGCTGCACCAATCCCATCGCGACCATGCGAGATCCTTCACTTAGATATATTCGATTTCAGGGGGAAAAATTTTTGAGTTGCATCGATAAATTTTCTAAATTCGCAAAGCTTTTTCACATCAGAAACAAAGGAACCCTGCACCTTAGGCAAAAAATAGTGAAACTTCTGCACTATTTCACCACCCCTAGAATTTTAATCACTGATAACGAACGCGCATTGATTAGCCCTGTTATACAAAGCTTGTTAGAATCTCTAGGAATTCAGCTTTACTGCACTCCAACTCAGAGGAGTGAGGTGAACGGCCAAATCGAGAGATTTCACTCTACGTTACTTGAAATTTTTAGATGCCTTAAGGCGGAGAATGAAGCCCTCAGGACCAAGGAACTTGTTATCATAGCTGTAGATCGCTATAATAATTCAGTCCACTCTGTAACGAACAAAAGACCAACAGATATTTTTTTTAATCGCTCACAAGCCTCCAACTTTCAAGAACTCCTTGACCAGAGCAGAAAAATTAATATTCAAATTAATGCATTATTGAGGGAAAAGCAAATGGCTCAGATAAAAAGACACAATAAAAAAGGATGCTACCGGAGCGTTATGACGAAAATGACGTCATATACGTGAAGGATAAGCAAATAAAGCGAAAGCAAAAACCTCTATACAAGAAAGAAATCGTTTCAAAAGACAATAAAGTTTCAGTCACCACACTTAGTGGGAAAAAAAAATTCATAAACTCCACATTAAAAATATAAAAAGAAGGGGACATACTACCCTCACACAATAAAACAAACAAATATACAAAATACATGAAAAGAAATTATAAAAGCTCTGCCACCAAGAGGGAGTTTATCTAACAAGAGCTTGTAAGTGGGACAAATCGTGCCTTAGTAGGCTCGTAGTGCCATCGAATTTGACAAATGCCTACACTACTTCCAAACGGGATTCTGGCGATCTCCCCGTAGCTGGTACGAGAAATGTTAACACCTCTGGTCCAGGAGAAAAAAGGAAAATTTGAGCTTATGCGCCTAATCCGCTAAGCAAATATTTGTTTAATTCTCTGCGCCTAATCCGTAGATGAAAAAGAAAAAAATCTGAGCTTATGCGCCTAATCCGCTAAGCAAATATTTATTTAATTCTCTGCGCCTGATACGTAGATGAAAAAGAAACAAGTAAGGAAGGTTAAGTTCGGGTGTAACCGAACATTACATACTCAGTTGAGAGCTATGGTGACAACATAAGGGAAAATAACCATGTAGGAAAATGAACCGAGGGAAACCCTGGAATGTGTTTGCATGACATGCGTATCCAATGAAAGGCATTAAAGAGTATTTTAAGAGGAAGTGGGCCATAGATCTATAGATGGACGCCATTTAGGGATATCGCCATAAAGGTGGACCAGGCCTGACTAGAGAGTTTGTTTGTACGATATGGGTATCAAATGAAATGTGTTAATGATTATTTTAAAAGGGAGTGGACCTAAGTTCTATAGGTGGACGTCTTTTCGAGATATCGCCATAAAGGTGGACCAGGGGTGATTCTAGAATTTATTTTGTACGATATGGGTATCAAATAAAAGGTATTAATAAGTATTTTAAAAGAGCGTGGGCCTAAGTTCTATAGGTGTACGCCTTTTCGAGATATCGCCATAAAGATGGACCAGGGGTGACTCTAGAATTTGTTTGTAGGATATGGGTATCAAATGAAAGGTGTTAATGTGTATTTTAAGAGCGCGTGGGCCTTAATTCTATATGTGGACGCCTTTTCGAGATATCGCCATAAACGTGGACCAGGGGTGACTCTAGAATTTGTTTGTACGATATGGGTATCAAATGAAAGGTGTTAATGAGTATTTTAAAAGGGAGTGGGCCTTAGTTCTATAGGTGGATGCCCTTTCGAGATATCGCCATAAAGGTGGGCCAGGGGTGACTCTAGAATTTTTGTGTACGTTATGGTGTAAGATGACCCTCGTGGTCATCTGTATGTCCATTGTGTCGGACGGGAACCTTCACCCAAACGGTGTGCTGCTGTCGCAATTGAGCGAGTACTTCCACTTGTTGCGCACTCACGTTATAGCTTTTGCTATATTCTTGTATACTCACGGCAGGGTTATCGAACACGGAAATGAATGTATTACGGCTAACACTCTTTTGTATTTTTGATGTTCATTTATTTAAACTATATTGTCACACTATATGTGTATTTTTTTATTAAAATGTTTTAGCGGAGCTCTCACAAAAATGTCTGCTTAGTTTCAAACGCGCACAATATCTGGCGTCATTCAATTTGACGTTTTGTGAGGTAACCCTCACTGTGAATGTTGCTTTGACAGGCAACCCCTATTGTGAATTATTGTTGTGTTCCATAAGCATTGCTTGACCTTATGGTCACGCAACACTTACCGTACGGTTACCTTACATCATTCCCCTTTGGAAAAGAAGAATTGGCCAAATTCTTCTGTCCCAAAAGCGATGTAATTAACTTTAAAAGTTTAAGACTGTTAAACTAAGTTTAAATCTACATCTATGTTTAGATCTAAATTAAGAATTAAATTGTAAAGTCTAGTTCTAAAGTAGGACTTAAATTTAGTTTTTATAATTAGAAAACAAAAATTTTTTTTTTGTGTTTTAATTCTACTGTATACATTCAGTTCTTAATTTTTAATGATTGCTTAAATTTATTTGATTTCATTGTTTTTTTTTTCAGGTTTGGAAGAAAAACATTTTATTTCTAATTTAACAATAGATATTAACTTTAAATAATCTTGAATTTAAAAATTTAATTTAATTAATTTTTCTTATTCTATTTTTATGTACTATTTTTTTCTTTTTCGTTTCGTCATCAATTAACGTGACGTTTACGCCGTCAATACCTATTACGGTATACGGACCAATATAGATACTACTATGCTTGTCGCGGGGTTCTTTTTCAAG
The DNA here is from genome assembly GCF_040869045.1 of Eurosta solidaginis. Lineage (NCBI taxonomy): Eukaryota > Metazoa > Arthropoda > Insecta > Diptera > Tephritidae > Eurosta > Eurosta solidaginis. The sequence continues at coordinate 117,489,541 of NC_090320.1, read as the reverse complement.
CAATACCTTGTCAAATACCTTGACAGATATTGGTTGTGAACTTTTGTTATATCCGGTTTGATTTTTTAATTTGTGTTCTGTAACTGTTTTATTCGCTAATTCGTGAGTTTTTTGAAAATGAAATTTAACTTCTTTCGAATAGTTTTCTATGTTATAAATCGGGTCTATTTTATCGGTTTGCAGTTCTTTTGGTAAATTAGCTGCTTTGCCAAAGACTAATTCATATGGTGAAAATTTATTATCGAATACTGTGTTTGTTGTTGTGTTATGAAGAAAAGTGAAATATTTCAAGTAAACATCCCAGTCGGAAAAATTGGGATTTAGAAAAGATCTTAAATATTCATTGAATACTCTATGATTTCGCTCTACTGTGCCAAGAGTTTCATGATGGTACGCTGTGGAAAATTTATGTTCTATTTTTAATAGTTTTGTTAACTCTGAAAAAATTTCATTTTTGTATTCGGTACCTAAATCAGTTTTAATTGTTTTCATAATGCCATATATTAGTATGAAATTTTCAAAAATAGCTGATGCGACCGTTTTTGCACTTTTGTCAGGTATCGCAATCGTTACTAAGTATTTGCTGAGATCGCATATAATGGTGACAGCGAACTTGTTACCATTATCGGATTGAGGTAGAGGTCCTATAGTGTCAATGACAACAATGTCGAATGGCTTACATGGTGTTTCGGTTAGGACTAAATTTTCTTTTGTTTTTGGCTTAACCTTATTCAAAAGACATTTTTCGCAGTTTTTAACAAATTTCGCTATATCGTGCGTCATGCCTTTCCAATAATATTTGGTTCTAAGTTTTGCATACACTTTTTTGCTACCGAAATGTCCTCCTAAAATTGGGTCGGTATGGTAAATTGTTATTAATTGTTGTTTTTTGTCTTCGTCTGTCACAGTTTCTACGGGTTCGGTTAGGACGATTTCTAAATGTTTTAAAATTTTATTCCCAGTGGTTTTCAGATCTGATATCGAAAAATATTTAAAAAGATTATCATTTTTTTGCAATTCAATTATATTAATATTGCGCTTGCCAGCTTCTTTTTGTAGCTTCAAAAGTAATTCATCTAAATGTATTATTTTGTTAGCACACGCAACCTTAATTAACTCAATCTTTTTGTGTTTTAGATGCGCATTTAATTCAAAATTCGTAATTTTACCACTTTTATCATAACTTATTTGGGATTTTACTCTGGGTATTTTCTTTGAAAATTTGTTTAAAAAATTATCATAAACTTGTAATTTTATGTTTTCTTTTACTTTTTCTTCTTTGAGTATTTCTTGTTGCATTAATTGTTCTTGTTTTGTCTGTGATCTTGTCTGTACTGCTAAAATTGATGTTCCTGAATTTTTAATTTCTTCTATTGTGATGCGAGATAGTGCATCTGCTCCTACGTTCGTTTTACCTTTTATGTATTCAATAGTGAAGTTGTATTCTGCCAGTTCAAGTCTGATACGTGAAAGTTTTGAAGAGGGATCTTTCATATTAAACAAGTAAACTAATGGACGATGATCGGACTTGACTGTAAAGTGTGTGCCATATACGTATGGTCTGAACTGTTTTATTGCAAAAAATATAGCTAAAAGCTCTAACTCAATTATTGATTTCTTTTGTTCTGAATTATTAAATGATTTGGACGCGAAACAAATTGGTAAGTCAATGCCATCTTTATTTTGACTTAAAATGGCACCACAACCAATTTTTGAAGCGTCGACAGTAATTATAAATTCCTTTTTGAAGTCTGGGTATTGGAGAATTTGAGGAGAAATTAAAGATTTTCGGAGTTTTTCAAATGCTATATCACATGATTGATCCCATTTAAATTCTACTCTTTTCCTGCTAAGTTTATTTAAAGGTGCTGCTATGGAAGCAAAATTTGGTATAAACCTTCTGTAATAATTGGCGAATGCCACGAATCGTCTTACTGCATCTTTATCGGAAGGTTTCGGATATTTCTTTATTGCAATTATTTTGGAATCGTCTGGAAGTAGACCTTTTGACGAACATTTGTGTCCTAGGAAAGTGACTTCTGAACGCATGAAGTTGCATTTTTCGGGATTGAGACGCAAATTAAATTTTTTGCATGTTTGAAAGACTTGTTCTAAATTTTTAAGATGGTGAGCTTCGCTACACCCAATGACTATAAGATCATCGACATATAAAAAGGCTTGGTTTGGAGAAATTCCTGAAAAGGCAATTGACATCATTCTTGAGAATGAGTTCGGAGCTACGTTTAAACCGAATGGTAAAACTTTCCATCGAAAAGCACCACGATCAGTGCTGAATGAAGTGATGTCTCTAGAATCTTTATTTAATGGGATTTGGTGAAAACCTGAATACAGATCCAATGTAGAAAAATATTTGGCTCTGCCTAGATTATCAAGAATATCGTCTATTCGTGCAAGTGGGAATTTGTCTGCTATCAATTTTTTGTTTACGGCTCTAAAGTCAACATACATCCTGTAGGATTTCTGTCCATTTGGATTTTTCTTTGGCACAAGTATCAATGGACTATTATAGTTGGAATAGCTGTGTTCTATAAGATCGTTTTGCAATAAATTATCAACTTGTTTATTAATTTCCTCTCTCTGACAATATGGTAAACGGTAATTTTTTATGTAAACAGGATTTGTATCTGTCAATCGTAATTTCTGTTCATAAAAGTTGTTAAGCGTCATTCGATCGGTCTTTAGTGCAAACACGTCATTATATTTTAGACATAAATCGAGAAGTTTTGGTTTGGCATAATTTGGCATTTGTTTTTCTAAAATTGATTTTAATTCCTCTGACCTTTTCGAATCTTTTGAAAGATCATTGATTTTATACACGTTATAGTTGGTGATTTCATCCGTAAGTATGTTACAATTTCTTACGTATTTTACCTCGTCGGTGACGTTTAATACCTTTATTATCGGATTGTTAGTGTCAACAATACACTTTGCGGTGAACACACCACTACAAATTTCCTGTGCGTCTATGAAAACTGGATGTTTAGATTTTTTCAGCTTAAATAAGCGATAAACTTCGCATCTAGGAGGAATTATCAATGTATTATCGGTTGTATTATGTAAAATTGAAATTTTATGAATATTTTTGCCAATGCCAATTGTTATGCTCTCGTTTGCATAGTCTATGATGCAATTGTATTTTTTCAAAAAGTCTTTGCCTAAAATACCATCTGACGGTATGTTGAATTTGTCATCTACTACATTTAAAGTATGTGGAATTGAAAAATTTGAATAAAAGAGTTCTGTTTTAATGGTACCCAATGTTGAAACTGTATCTGTCGTAACACCCGTTATATTTATAATATTGTTGTTATTTATAGAAACATTTTGTTTTAAACTTGAAAGTTTTATAATTGATATATCAGCCTGTGTATCTACTAAGAAAGTGCATGTTTTAAAAGAGTCATTGCAATTCAGTTCGATAAAATCTGAGTAGTTCAGGTTTAAACAATAAATTGATTTATTTTGAAAAACGTTATTTAATTCAGATTCTGGTCCCCCAGTGTTCGCTCCTGAGGGCCGTTGGCGTTTAAAGTGCGTACACTAGCGTTATTTGTAGTATTTGAACGTCGATTGTTGTTGTTACTGTTGTTATTGCTGTTGTTTCTGTTTACGGGCCTGCTATTGTTATTTCGAAAATTACCATTACTTCGCGAGCCATTATTATTGTTGTTATTATGCCTATAATTGCTATTGTTGTTTCTGTTAAAATTGTTGTTGTACCTCGAAAAGTTGTTCCTATTATATTGATTTGACCTGAAGTTACCTCGAAAACTATTATTTTGCCTGTTATAACGTGATCTAAACGCTAGTACCTGCCTTTCACTTGTTTGGTTATTTTGTTCTACGATCATTTTCGCAACTACATCCTTAGAATCAGTAAACGTAGTTGACGCTAAAATTGATTTTACAAGATCTGAGCGAGTGTTAAGCCGACAAACGTTGACGGTTTGTTCGACTGCCATTTCGTGCGCTTTTTCCTGAGTCATTCCTTCTATAACTAATGATCGTTCTAAAGCATCGGAGAGTTCCTCAACACGTTTGGCGAATTCAGTATGATTATTATTAAAAACTTTTAACGATGCAATTTTTCCTGCAACAACTTTTGAGTTGTCAGGTTTTATTCTACCTTTTAATGCATCTTTTATTTGTTGAATTGTTGTTACTTCATTTGGAATTGCCTCACGCGCTTTCCCTTCTAACTTGGATTTTATAAACGAAATGAAAGTATTTGTCAAATTTTCTTCCGTCAAATCTTCTATAAAAACTATTTTATCTATAAAGGATGCAAGTGAAAGCGGATCGCCGCTGTAGTTTTCTCTAATTATGGATGCACACATAGTAATAAAAGTTTTCTTTTGCTCTGAAGTCGCCATTGTTGGTTGTTCTTCGCTAATTGTGTCTAAATTATTATTGTGGAGTGAATTGGAAAATCCAGGGAAATCCTCAAGAAAAGATACGTGACTTTTTTTAATAATACTAGCTTTGTATGCTGAAGTTGTCGATGCGTCAGATAATTCTTCCTCAGTGTCAAAATCAGAACTTGATTCGCTTTCTTGTATTAATTCAGAAAGATCTTTGGGTATTTTTATATTGCAGTTAATTCTAGAAAAACATTTAGTGAGTTGTTCTCTGCACTTTGATAAACTTTCGATTATTGAACTAGGCTTATCTCGATTTTCAAAGTATGAATTTACTTGTATTATGATTTGGTTATAGCTTTTAATTAAAGCATCTTCATATTCTATTGATTTTTTCGCTGAGATAGATCGGTTATTTAAAACTCGTTTAGTAACTTTAGTGAAATTAGAGCGTAAATTTTTGAAATTGGAATCAAAATCTGACATTTGACAACTGACATCTGAAAACTTTATTACATTTATTGAAAATGTTTACCTCTGTGGCAGAAAAAAAATGTTTCATGAAAAAAAATTCGGAAAAATGTTAAGATTAACGCTGTAGGCACTGTTTATACAAGAATGAATTTGAAACTATTCATTCGCTCAGTAATTGTGGTTTGTAATTTAAAAAAATTTTTTTTTTGTTTAAAAATCAGAGAATATTCGAAATATTCAAAATCGATGAGTTAATTGGTAAATGGTAAAGATTCGCATATTCGAAAGGCACTGTATTTAAGACTTATTTTGTAAATGCAAGTGAATGTTGAAATATTTTAACCGCATTGTATTCGTTTAATAATGCCAAGAGAAAAGAAACTGTTGGAATATTTGAAAGACACTGTATATAATACACAGTTTGAAAAGAGTCGCAAATGTAAGATATGTTGAAATATTTGGAATACACTGTATTCGTGTGATGCTTCGAAGGAATTGTTAACTATTTGAATGGCACTGTATTTGTTGCAAAAAAAAAATATGTAAATGTTTATGATATTCACTATGTTCAATTTCCGAAGAAATAATTGGAAAAAGGGAAATTAAGCTTTCACCGATAAAATAAATTTTCACCATTACCATTATGTGACTGTAACCTGTCTATATTGATATTTAAAGTCAATGAGAATTTCAAAATTGATTAGCTTTGAATAATTATCGCAAACTTTTGGCGAAAAGATTTGATATTTTTGGTATTATACATATAAAATTTATGTATAATTTGCGTTTCAAAAAGGTTTTAAAAAAATGTTTAAATTTGAAAAAATATTTTTCCGATTGTATTTATTACGAAGCAGTGTTCGCATTTAAAATAAAAAATTCAAGTTCCATGTTAATGTTTGAAAAAGAAAGAATATAGTAATATATGCATGATAATTTGCATGTGGTGGCCGTATATTTGAAATTACTATGTTTAATGTACATTTGAATTTTTCGAAATTTGAATGTTTATATTTCAATATAATAATTTTATGTATGTAAGTAATTTGAAAAATTCAATTTCTTAATTTAATTAGTTTAACATGTTATTGTCTTTAAAGTAGAAAAAGTATGTTGCTACATGCGTAGTAAACAAATGTTTAAGAAAAGTATGTTTATAATCAAAAGTGTCAAATTGTGTTGCTACATGCGTAGTAAACAAATGTTTAAGAAAAGTATGTTTATAATCAAAAGTGTCAAATTGTGTTGCTACATGCGAAGGCTACATGTGTATTACGAAAAATTGTTGCTAAGTTTATAGTATACATGTATATATATTGAGAAAGCCAAACTACCTACGTATGTACAAAGTTAAAATTTTATATACGTATATATTAAGGTACTGTACCGCCCTTTTTCTGCTTTGCTTGCTACCTTTGCTTGTATACTGCTGAAATTTGTTGTTGTTGGTGTTGTCTTCCTTTGCTGCCGTTACCAAGTGAATCTTTTCCGCTTCTTGCCTCTCTTTCTCTCCTTCTAATTATTCTCGGAATTTTGGTGAATTTTAGGATGATGAGTAGGATAAGTAAATGGCGTGTCGGTGATGTTTTACCGCTATTAACGGTGCTTATTAAAGGCGTCACTGGTGGTTGTATTTTTAGTTCCTCCGTTATGGCGTGGTACAGCCAGTTCAAAAATTAATATTTCCATATGCATGTATGTATGTATGTAACACTACAAAATGTCGTAGGTTTTGTGGAATTTCCAAATTTATGTTTATTAAAAATTGTATTTTTAAATTTCTTTTAGATTTGTCCAAAAAATGTATATATTTTATATAGTCCATTTTGCCATTTGTGGCTTTTTGTTTGAAATTTTAGGTATTTTTTCCGTATTTTTTGAAATTTTTGTAATTTTTCCTTTCGAAGTTTTGTATATTTTTGTAGTATTTGAAGCTTTTGTAATTTTGTAGTTTTTAAAATTATGTAAAAAATGTTTATTTGTAGTTTTTTCTTTGAAACTTTATAACTTTTTTTTTTGTTGGCTTTGAAATTTTATGATTTTTTTGTAGTTTTTATATTTAAAATTTTTTTTTGTAGTTTTTTGAAATTTTTATATTTTTTTGTAGTTTTTGAAATTTTGTTATTTTTTTGAAATTTTGTATGTTTTTTGAAATTTTGTAATTTTTGTAGTTAGATTTTGTTGTTTTAAATTATGGATTACTTCATGTAATTTTTTTGAATTTGTTGCAATCAGCTTTGTGTAATTTATATCATTTTATGTAAAATTTTTTTTGTATGTATGTACTTTCTTTTTATTACAACCACCACCGCATCACAGCTACCACGCACATATTTTATTTTAAATATCTTTATTAAATTTATTTTGTACTACGGGGAATTTTTTTCTTCCCCGGTGCCACCTTTTGCCGCAGACATGGCCACGGTCGCCATGTAAGATGACCCTCGTGGTCATCTGTATGTCCATTGTGTCGGACGGGAACCTTCACCCAAACGGTGTGCTGCTGTCGCAATTGAGCGAGTACTTCCACTTGTTGCGCACTCACGTTATAGCTTTTGCTATATTCTTGTATACTCACGGCAGGGTTATCGAACACGGAAATGAATGTATTACGGCTAACACTCTTTTGTATTTTTGATGTTCATTTATTTAAACTATATTGTCACACTATATATATATTTTTTTATTAAAATGTTTTAGCGGAGCTCTCACAAAAATGTCTGCTTAGTTTCAAACGCGCACAATATCTGGCGTCATTCAATTTGACGTTTTGTGAGGTAACCCTCACTGTGAATGTTGCTTTGACAGGCAACCCCTATTGTGAATTATTGTTGTGTTCCATAAGCATTGCTTGACCTTATGGTCACGCAACACTTACCGTAGGGTTACCTTACAATGGGTATCAAATGAAAGGTATTAATGAGTATTTTAAAAGGGTGTGGGCCTTAGTTCTATAGGTGGACGCCTTTTCGAGATATCGACATAAAGGTGGACCAGGGGTGACTCTAGAATTTTTTTGTACGATATGGGTATCAAATGAAAGGTGTTAATGAGTATTTTAAAAAGGCGTGGGCCTTAGTTCTATAGGTGGACGCCTTTTCGAGATATCGACATAAAGGTGGACCAGGGGTGACTCTAGAATTTGTTTATACGATATGGGTATCAAATGAAAGGTGTTAATGAGTATTTTAAAAGGGAGTGGGCCTTAGTTCTATAGGTGGATGCCTTTTCGAGATATCGCCATAAAGGTGGACCAGGGGTGACTCTAGAATTTGTTTGTACGATATGGGTATCAAATGAAAGGTGTTAATGAGTATTTTAAAAGGGCGTGAGCCTTAGTTCTATAGGTGGACGCCTTTTCGAGATATCACCATAAAGGTGGACCAGGGGTGACTCTAGAATTTGTTTGTAGGATATGAGTATCAAATGAAAGGTGTTAATGTGTATTTTAAGAGGGCGTGGGCCTTAGTTATATATGTGGACGCCTTTTCGAGATATCGCCATAAACGTGAACCAGGGGTGACTCTAGAATTTGTTTGTACTATATGGGTATCAAATGAAAGGTGTTAATGAGTATTTTAAAAGGGAGTGGGCCTAAGTTCTATAGGTGGACGCATTTCGGAATATCGTTATAAAAGTGGACCTGGGTTGACTCTAGAATGCGTTTGTACAATATGGGTGTCAAACGAAAAGTGTAATAAGTGTTTTAAAAGGGAGTGGGCCTTTGTTCTATGGGTGGACGCCTTTTCGGGATATCGCCATAAACGTGGACCAGGGGTGACTCTAGAATGCGTTTGTACAATATGGGTATCAAATGAAAGTTGCTAATGAGTATTTTAAAAGGGCGTGGGCTTAGTTCTATAGGTGGACACCTTTTCGAGATATCGCCATAAAGGTGGACCAGGGGTGACACTAGAATTTGTTTGTACGATATGGGTATCAAATGAAAGGTGTTAATGAGTATTTTAAAACGGCGTGAGCCTTAGTTCTATAGGTGGACGCCTTTTCGAGATATCGACATAAAGGTGGACCAGGGGTGACTCTAGAATTTGTTTATACGATATGGGTATCAAATGAAAGGTGTTAATGAGTATTTTAAAAGGGAGTGGGCCTTAGTTCTATAGGTGGATGCCTTTTCGAGATATCGCCATAAAGGTGGACCAGGGGTGACTCTAGAATTTTTTTGTACGATATGGGTATCAAATGAAAGGTGTTAATGAGTATTTTAAAAAGGCGTGGGCCTTAGTTCTATAGGTGGACGCCTTTTCGAGATATCGACATGAAGGAGGACCAGGGGTGACTCTAGAATTTGTTTATACGATATGGGTTTCAAATGAAATGTGTTAATGATAATTTTAAAAGGGAGTGGGTCTAAGTTCTATAGGTGGACGTCTTTTCGAGATATCGCCATAAAGGTGGACCAGGGGTGACTCTAGAATTTATTTTGTACGATATGGGTATCAAATAAAAGGTATTAATGAGTATTTTAAAAGAGCGTGGGCCCAAGTTCTATAGATGTACGCCTTTTCGAGATATCGCCATAAAGATGGACCAGGGGTGACTCTAGAATTTGTTTGTAGGATATGAGTATCAAATGAAAGGTGTTAATGTGTATTTTAAGAGGGCGTGGGCCTTAGTTATATATGTGGACGCCTTTTCGAGATATCGCCATAAACGTGAACCAGGGGTGACTCTAGAATTTGTTTGTACTATATGGGTATCAAATGAAAGGTGTTAATGAGTATTTTAAAAGGGAGTGGGCCTAAGTTCTATAGGTGGACGCATTTCGGAATATCGTTATAAAAGTGGACCTGGGTTGACTCTAGAATGCGTTTGTACAATATGGGTGTCAAACGAAAAGTGTAATAAGTGTTTTAAAAGGGAGTGGGCCTTTGTTCTATGGGTGGACGCCTTTTCGGGATATCGCCATAAACGTGGACCAGGGGTGACTCTAGAATGCGTTTGTACAATATGGGTATCAAATGAAAGTTGCTAATGAGTATTTTAAAAGGGCGTGGGCTAGGTTCTATAGGTGGACGCCTTTTCGAGATATCGCCATAAAGGTGGACCAGGGGTGACACTAGAATTTGTTTGTACGATATGGGTATCAAATGAAAGGTGTTAATAAGTATTTTAAAAGGGAGTGGGTCTTAGTTCTATAGGTGGACGCCTTTTCGAGATATCTCCATAAAAGTAGGCCAGGGGTGACTCTAGAATGTGTTTGTACGATATTGGTATCAAATGAAAGGTGTTAATGAGTATTTTAAAAGGGAATGGGCCTTAGTTCTATAGGTGGATGCCCTTTCGAGATATCGCTATAAAGGTGGGCCAGGGGTGACTCTAGAATTTTTGTGTACGTTATGGGTATCAAATGAAAGGTATTAATGAGTATTTTAAAAGGGTGTGGGCCTTAGTTCTATAGGTGGACGCCTTTTCGAGATATCGCCATAAAGGTGGACCAGGGGTGACTCTAGAATTTGTTTGTACGATATGGGTATCAAATGAAAGGTGTTAATGAGTATTTTAAAAAGGCGTGGGCCTTAGTTCTATAGGTGGACGCCTTTTCGAGATATCGACATGAAGGAGGACCAGGGGTGACTCTAGAATTTGTTTATACGATATGGGTTTCAAATGAAATGTGTTAATGATAATTTTAAAAGGGAGTGGGTCTAAGTTCTATAGGTGGACGTCTTTTCGAGATATCGCCATAAAGGTGGACCAGGGGTCACTCTAGAATTTGTTTAAACGATATGGGTATCAAATGAAAGGCGTTAATGAGTATTTTAAAAGGGAGTGGGCCTTAGTTCTATAGGTGGATGTCTTTTCGAGATATCGCCATAAAGGTGGACCAGGGGTGACTCTAGAATTTTTTTGTACGATATGGGTATCAATTGAAAGGTGTTAATGAGTATTTTAAAAAGGCGTGGGCCTTAGTTCTATAGGTGGACGCCTTTTCGAGATATCGACATGAAGGTGGACCAGGGGTGACTCTAGAATTTGTTTGTACGATATGGGTGTCAAATGAAAGGTGTTGATGAGTATTTTAAAAAGGAGTGGGCCTTAGTTCTATATGTGGACGCCTTTTCGAGATATCGCCATAAACGTGGACCAGGGGTGACTCTAGAATGTGTTTGTACGATATGGGTATCAAATTAAAGGTATTAATGAGGGTTTTAAAAGGGAGTGGCCCTTAGTTGTATATGTGAAGGCGTTTTCGAGATATCGACCAAAATGTGGACCAGGGTGATCCAGAATATCATCTGTCGGGTACCGCTAATTTATTTATATATGTAATACCACGTACAGTATTCCTTCCAAGATTCCAAGGGCTTTTGATTTCGCCCTGCAAAACTTTTTCATTTTCTTCTACTTAATATGGTAGGTGTCACACCCATTTTACCAAGTTTTTTTCTAAAGTTATATTTTGCGTTAATAGACCAATACAATTACCATGTTTCATTCCTTTTTTCGTATTTGGTATATAATTATGGCATTTTTTTCATTTTTCGTAATTTTCGATATCGAAAAATGGGCGTGGTCATAGTCGGATTTCGGCCATTTTTTACACCAATATAAAGTGAGTTCAGATAAGTACGTGAACTGAGTTTAGTAAAGATATATCGATTTTTGCTCAAGTTATCGTGTTAACGGCCGAGCGGAAGGACAGAGGGTCGGCTGTGTATAAAAACTGGGCGTGGCTTCAACTGATTTCCCCTTTTTCACAGAAAACAGTTATCGTCCTAGGAGCTAAGCCTCTACCAAATTTCACAAGGATTGGTTAATTTTTGTTCGACTTATGGCATTAAAAGCATCCTAGACAAATTAAATGAAAAAGGGCGGAGCCACGCCCATTTTGAAATTTTCTTTTATTTTTGTATTTTGTTGCACCATATCATTACTGGAGTTGAATGTCGGCATAATTTACTTATATGCTGTAAAGATATTAACTTTTCTTTTAAAATTTGAATTTAAAAAAAAAATTTTTTAAAAAGTGGGCGTGGTCGTTCTCCGTTTTTGCTAATTTTTATCAAGCAGACATAAAGTCATAAGAGTAACGTTCCTGCCAAATTTCATCATGATATCTTCAACGACTGACAAATTACAGCTTGCAAAACTTCTAAATTACCTTCATTTAAAAGTGGGCGGTGCCACGTCCATTGTCCAAAATTATACTAGTTTTCTATTCTGCGTCATAAGCTCAACTCACCTACCAAGTTTCATCGCTTAATGCGTATTTGGTAATGAATTATCGCACTTTTTCGATTTTTCGAAATTTTCGATATCGAAAAAGTGGGCGTGGTTATTGTCCGATATCGTTCATTTTAAATACCGATCTGAGATGAGTATCCAGGAACCTACATACCAAATTTCATCAAGATACCTCAAAATTTACTCAAGTTATCGTGTTAACGGACAGACGGACGGACGGACGGACGGACGGACATGGCTCAATCGAATTTTTTTTCGATACTGATGATTTTGATATATGGAAGTCTATATCTATCTCGATTCCTTTATACCTGTACAACCAACCGTTATGCCATCAAAGTTAATATACTCTGTGAGCTCTGCTCAACTGAGCATAAAAAAGAAAAATTTGAGCTTATGCTCCTAATCCGCTAAGCAAATATTTATTTAATTCTATGCGCCTAATACGTAGATGAAACAGAAAAAAAAGAAAAATTTGAGCTTATGCGCCCAATCCGCTAAGCAAATATTTATTTAATTCTCTGCGCCTAATCCGTAGATGAAAAAGAAAAAAAAGAAAAATTTGAGCTTATGCGCCTAATCCGCTAAGCAAATGCATATTTAATTATCTGCGCCCAATCCGTAGATGAAAAAAAAGAAAAACCAACTTAAAATGATGCGCCTAATCCGCTAAGCAAAAATAAAACAAACATTTTTTTTTAACAAAAACAAATAAACAAATAAAAATAAAATTAAAATATTAATCCAAAGAAAAGAAGAAAACGAAAAAATTGTTAACAATGAAAAAGAAAAAGAAAGAAAACCAAAATTTTTCACCTTTTTAATTTGCCTAATTTTTTTTTCCTTTTTTATTTTTGAAACCCTTTGTAATAACAGTATAAAGTAAAATTTATAAATTTCATTTTAATCTTCCCCACTAATCATAATTTGTAAACCACTGACACATTAACAAATTTACATCGCTAGAAAGGCGAAAATCCTAAACTAAAGCAGTAACGCTAGTTTAATGATAACCAATCTAATTTTAAGAATCCCGCTTACTAATAATACCTTCCTACTATCAATAATATTTTTCCTCTTTATTAAATAGATAACCGTAACTTACTTAAAACATAACAAATACTAACTACATTAAATTAAAATTAACATCTTGCGTTGCAGATTCCCACTTCTGGCATCAGCCATAAGCGCACTACACATATTTAACTACAAGGCCCCAATAATAACCATCCAGAGCGGAGATGGGTGGATCATAGGGGGCTCATTCAAACTCATACACGTCATCGACCTACAAAAATATACCAAGATGGTGACTCAAATGGATAAATTAGCAAGTCATCTAATCAAACGAACCGACGAGCAGCTCTTAGCCCAGCACTACATCAACCAAACACTCGAACGACTCGGAGAGTTGATGGAAAGCACAAGCAAGACTAGAGTCACCCGATCCATTGACTGGATTGGGTCGGCATGGAAATGGCTGGCAGGATCGCCTGACGCAACAGATTGGAATAACATCCTCCGCAGTTAAAACCAGATAATAGCGAACAACAACCATCAATATAAGGTCAATAGAAAGCTATTCACAACCACCGAAGAAGTATTGAAACGAATTGAAGAAGTGGTGAACCGCACCAACTACGTAGTAAAGGAAACAGAAGGAATCGAATTCGAGCAAAGCGCACTTCGCAACATCGTCCTCGTTCGCGAAGAAGTCAATAAATTTGTGCGAGCATGTCAATAGGTAAAGCGAGGGATTGTTAATACGACATAGACGAGGTGAACCAAATCCTATCCGAAACAGAAACCCTCCCATACCAGAATGTAATTGAGGCAATTGAGGCCAACCATCGGTCCTCACAAACGGGACACTTCTACTCTACGTCCTATCGATGCCGAAAGTGACGGTCAGTAAATACAATCTTCTGATTACCCGCGCTGGAATCTACGCTGGTAAACAAGTGGACCTACCGTTCGACAGAATGCTGGTCAATCAAGAGGAGACATACGGGTTGACGAAGGATTGTATGGTTATCGGCTCATCCACAGTATGCAGCTCCGAGTCCTTGATTGCGCTGGAAGAAAACAGTTGCCTGCCACGACTTCTAAAAGGTGGGGCTGCTAGTTGTCATTTTATTAGAAGAAACGGATCCCATATAGAGCTGGTAAACGAAAACACCATTTTCATTTCAAACTACCAGGGCATAATAAGGAGCAACAATGCCACAAATACTACTAATGGCACATACGTAATTAAATTCAACAACGAGACAATCAAGATTGGCGATCAGGAATTTTCCAGCAATGAAGCTGTTACGGCACACGCCCTCCCAGCCGTACTTTCTAACATAAAAAACCATACCATGAAAGTCAACTTGGAGTACATCCACGACATCACAATGGAGAATGTTAAGTATCTAGGCTATGTCAATGAAAAAATCAATTTTTCTATCGTTACAGAGGCTATCTCGATTTGCGCAATAGCCCTTATTGCCGGAACGCTGTGGAGATGTTACAAAAAGAAACTAGACCTTCCACCGGTTCAAATTCCTACGCATTGGACGGGAAACATTAGCATAAATAGGATCCCCAAAATCAAATCTGCACCTGAATTTTATCGCTCAGATCCTAGCCTGCCAGTCACAAGCGTCAGTACTAAATCATCACCAGAAGGTCGCAATCACTCCTTACAAAATTTCTCCCCTTCACGCTTTTCGACATTTGATCTACGAGACGCAGATCTTTAAAGGGGGAGGAGTTACACGCATAGGTACCATAATACGGCACACCCTACGATCACGTTACTAAGCATGTGACTTATTTACATCGATGAGGTCACCTTACATTAGTTATGGGAATCGCACGCTAAGCTATTCCTGTCTACACGCGCGAGCAGTTCTGGGTAAATCATGGGAACTGCAATGTAAACATTTTATTTAAGCTAAGAAGTTATTTAAGTAAGTTGCAACGTATGTTGAGGGCTGTAGTTAATTAGCGTGCAAGTGGCACGAATAAAGAAGTTGTGACGTTAATCTGAAATCGTTCCTTGTTTCATTTCACAAGTATCGGAGGACAGTGAGTTCCTCCGCACCTTTAATTTTTTTACATCTCCCACGATACGGGAGATAACTGGCGCCCGAGCTTCAGAGTACAGGGTTCGCGTCGCGTGTGTTAAGTGAAAAGTGCACAAAAAAGAGAGAAAATTGAAAATTCTCCAATCTAACAGTAAAAAGTACAAGAAAAATAGAGAAAATTGAAAATTCTCCAATCTAACAGGGAAAAGTGAAAGAGAAAGAGAGAAAATTGAAAGTTCTCCAATCTAAACGCGAAAAGAATCCTCAGATAAGACACTGGATTGTGTAGGTCGCACGTATATTTTCTTACAGTTCTTATCTTTTCAGCATACCTAATCATGAACGCCGACGAAATGAAGAAGTCGCTGACTGAAATGAATGGCGCCGTGAACGCCATCCTCGCTCAGCTGAGGAAATTCGAAGAACGCCTCAAAGGCGTAGAATCGAGAAATGTTGACGAGTCAATACAAGGACTTAGCCAAACCCAAGAGAGACTAGAAAGTAGGGTAGAAGAGGTTCGTCAGTAAACTGTCGGTAGAGAGGCAACACCAGTAGAAGAGCCTCTTGTGACTCCTCAGACGGAGGAGGATCTCAAAAAAAAATAGCGAGGTTACCAGATTGCGTGAAAGAACTTCAAGTGTTTGATGGATCTCGGGAGCACTATACCTCCTGGATCCATAGTGTAGAACAAGTCTTAAGTGATTATAAACCCGTTCGGCAAAAGCCAATATATAGGGCAATTTTAAGGCACATAAGATGCAAGATTAGGGGAGCGGCAAATTCTGCCTTGGTGTCTCACAATATTCTAGATTCGGATTGGAAGAAAATCAAGGAGATTCTCTCCTTGCATTATGCGGATGTTAGGGATATCGAAACCCTTGATCAGCAACTTACCCCCATGGCCCAGGGGTTACAAAAGTTGTCTGAATTCTATGCCCAAATCAACAAGCAATTGTCACTCATTATAAATACGATAAGCACTGATAAATATGTGCGACTTGCCGACCTTGCTTCTTATGCAGAAGCCAAAATCCTTACCTGAGGCATATTCGTCATGCCTCACGTTCATGAACGTGGATCGGCGAAACGCTATTTACCGCCCCCACAGGCATTAAACAGAAGTGGCCGAATGTTCGGCGATTCGTAACAAACTCCATCACAGCGATATTTTCCTCGCGGCAGCACAGACTACTCTGCCACACCGCAGAATCCAGCCCCGAACGATTCAAGGTGCAATAATCCAACCCACACCAAAGGGAGCTTTCAGACCGACATCAAAATCAGAGGGGATTCAACTCCCCATACGCTAGGTCAGAGCAAACTAGGAATAGCTACCAATCTGCGCAAAGCTGGCGCAACAACAGTGACCCCACCACGGCTTTAAGGGTGGATGCCGCTGCATCCTCTCAAACCCGCCAGATAGGAAATTCCAGGTTCTCTAGGTACGACGGGCCAAGGAAAAGTCAGTTTCCAACAAAGTTTTCAAACAACGAAACAAACAAGAAACAAAAATTGTTTCATCTAGTGGCCGTAGACGAAGAGGAGGGAGAAGATGCCTCCAGTGAACAAAAAGATTCAACAGTTGACCAACTAAATTTTACAATGGGAGCCTCGTGTCCGGCGTACAATATTTAGAGTACGTCGCTCAGGGTAAAGGTATCTAGAGTTCTTAGTTGACACCGGCGCAAACAAAAACTACATTAGCGAGCGCGTAGCTTTAAACACTACCCCAGTGGAAAAACCATTCCACGTAATCTCGGTGGGGGGAAGAATCAAAATCGACAAGACAGTCTGCGGAAACTTTTTTCAGTTTGTTGGTAGGGATCTGCCGACTACGTTCTTTGTCTTTCCCGGTCTAGAATCATTTGACGGGATAATAGGGGATGATACTCTCTCAGAAATTAAATCGGTGTTAGATAGGGAGCTCAATACCCTCATCCTTAAACCAGATATCCTTCTGCCTCTTAAGCGAAAGACTGCGCAACAGGTTAACTCCATTAATGTAGACATCCCCCTTGACTACTATGTCACCGAGCGTACGAAAAGCAAGCTATATGGGATACTAGAAAAGTACGAAACTTTATTCGGTCCAGTCGACCAATCCACGGAAATTCAAACCAACCTCCAGGCTGAGATAAAAACAGTAACCGAAAACCCCATTTACACCAAAAGCTATCCCTACCCGTCAATATGCGTGGAGAGGTCTAAAGACAAATTCAGGAACTGCTTTCACAAGGCATCATCCGTCCGTCAAAGAGTCCCTATAACTCCCCCCTATGGATTGTCCAAAAGAAATCTGGCTCGGATGAAGAAAGGAAATAGCGGGTGGTCATTGATTTTAAAAGGTTAAACGCCGTAACGATTCCCGATACATATCCCATCCCGGACATCAACGGACCTATTGCCAGCCTTGGCGAAGCCAAATATTTTACCACACTGGACTTAACGTCAGGATTCCATCAAAACCCAATGAAAAAGTGCGACATCCCTAAAACGGCATTTTCCACCATGAATGGAAAATATGAATTCCTGCGACTTCCTTTCGGGCTAAAGAATGTGCCCTCTATCTTCCAAAGAATGATAGACGATGTCCTCAAAGAATTTACAGGTCGAATTTGTTTTGTATATATCGACGATATAATTATCTTCAGCAAGGACGAGGCCACCCATTTTTAGGACATCGAAACAATTCTTTTTAGACTACTAGACGCGGGAGTCAAAGTTAACCTCAAAAAACACAGTTTTTAAAAAGAAGCGTTGAATTTCTGGGTTATATTATAACCTCCAAAGGAATCCTGCCAGATCCTAAGAAAATAAATTCGATAAGAAACCGCTCACTAACCTCATAAGGGGCGAACACGCACAAGTTAAGGCTACGCAGTCCAAAAAAGTGCCAATATCACTAAATAGGGACGCCCTTAGGGCACTCGATAACCTCAAGGAAATGTTGACAACCTCAGAAGTCTTAACACTTCCCAACTTCGAAAAAACCTTTAACTTAACAACAGACGCCTCAGACTACGCTATTGGCACGGTATTGTCGCAGGACTATGATGGTAAAGACAAGCCAATTGCGTTTATATCAAGAAGCTTAACAACCACAGAGGAAGGGTACGCTACAAACGAAAAAGAGATGCTCGCCATCGTTTGGGCGTTAGACAATCTGTGAAATTACTTGTATGGTGCCAAGAAAATACGTATATTCACCGACCACCAACCTCTAACTTTCTCCATCAGCAATCGCAACTACAATTCTAAGCTGAGGCGATGGAAAGCCCGGATCGAAGAGTACAATTATGAACTCATCTACAAACCCGGAAAATCTAACGTCGTGGTTGATGCCCTTTCTCGTCTAAAAACCCAAGTAAACCAACTGACGGATTCAATGCCGCCTACATCCGAGGTCGGTAGTCAGAATGCAACCATGGGATCAGATTCCGATACAGTCCATAGCGCAGAACAGGCTAACACAGACCTGATCCCCTTCGTGGAAGTACCACTAAATGTTTTCAGAAACCAAATTGTGTTCGGGTGCAGACTTCAAATCTACGAAGAACCGCACCCTGGACACTCACGCCACTACGTAGGGATAGAAAACATTAGTGAAAACGAACTAATTAGCACTTTGAAAGAAAAACTGAACCCAAATGTTATCAATGGTATCAAAATACCGGAAGATCAGTTAGGCCTACTACAGAGAGTTTATTTAGACCATTTTACCAACTATAAGGTACGAATAGCGCAAACCCTTGTGGAGGACTTAAGAAATCCAGATAGTGTATGTGAGGCAATAACAAAGGAGCACAGGAGGGCTCACCGTAATGCCACGGATAATAGGAAACAACTTCTTGAGCGTTGATATTTTCCCAAGATGAGCAGTCAAATTAGGATATATGTACTGGCTTGTGAGACATGTAAACTCAGTAAGTACGACAGGTACCCCCATAGGCCAGAATTACAGGCTACACCAATCCCATCGCGACCATGCGATATCCTTCACTTAGATATATTTGATTTCAGGGGGGAAAATTTTTGAGTCACATCAGAAACAAAAGAACCCTGCACCTTAGGCAAAAAATAGTGAAACTTCTGCACTATTTCACCACCCCTAGAATTTTAATCACTGATAACGAACGCGGATTGATTAGCACTGTTATACAAAGCTTGTTAGAATCTCTAGGAATTCAGCTTTACTGCACCCCAACTCAGAGGAGTGAGGTGAACGGCCAAATCGAGAGATTTCACTCTACGTTACTTGAAATATTTAGATGCCTAAAGGCGGAGAATGAAGCCCTCAGGACCGAGGAACTTGTTATCATAGCTGTAGATCGCTATAATAATTCAGTACACTCTGTAACGAACAAAAGACCAACAGACATTTTTTTTAATCGCTCACAAGCCTCCAACTTCCAAGAACTCCGTGACCAGAGCAGAAAAATGGATATCCAAATTAAAGCATTATTGAGGGAAAAGCAAATGGCTCAGATAAAAAGACACAATAAAAAAAGGATGCTACCGGAGTGTTATGACGAAAATGACGTCATATACGTGAAGGATAAGCAAATAAAGGGAAAGCAAAAACCTCTATACAAGAAAGAAATCGTTTCAAAAGACAATACAGTTTCAGTCACCACACTTAGTGGGAAAAAAATTCATAAACTCCACATTAAAAATATAAAAAGAAGGGGACAAACTACCCTCACACAATGAAACAAACAAATATACAAAATACATGAAAAGAAATTATAAACGCTCTGGCACCAAGAGGGAGTTTATCTAACAAGAGCGGGCGTGTAAGTGGGACAAATCGTGTCTTAGTAGGCTCGTAGTGCCATCGAATTTGACAAATGGCTACACTACTTCCAAACGGGATTCTGGCGATCTCCCCATAGCTGGTACGAGAAATGTTAACACCTCTGGTCCAGGAGAAAAAAGGAAAATTTGAGCTTATGCGCCTAATCTGCTAAGCAAATATTTATTTAATTCTCTGCGCCTAATCCGTAGATGAAAAAGAAAAAAATCTGAGCTTATGCGCCTAATCCGCTAAGCAAATATTTATTTAATTCTCTGCGCCTGATCCGTAGATGAAAAAGAAAAAAAGAAAAATTTGAGCTTATGCGCCTAATCCGCTAAGCTAATATTTATTTAATTCTCTGCGCCTAATCCGTAGATGCAAAAGAAAAAAAAAGAAAAATTTGAGCTTATGCTCCTAATCCGCTAAGCAAATATTTATTTAATTCTCTGCGCCTAATCCGTAGATGAAAAAGAAAAAAAAGAAAAATTTGAGCTTATGCGCCTAATCCGCTAAGCAAATGCATATTTAATTCTCTGCGCCCAATCCGTAGACGAAAGAAAAAAAAAAAAAAAGAAAAACCAACTTAAACTTATGCGCCTAATCCGCTAAGCAAAAATAAAACAAACATTTTTTTTAACAAAAACAAATAAAAATAAAATTAAAATATTAATCCGAAGAAAAACGAAAAAATTGTTAACAATGAAAAAGAAAAAAAAAAGAAAACCAAAATTTTTCACCTTTTTAATTTCCCTAATTTTTTGTTCCTTTTTTATTTTTGAAACCCTTTGTAATAACAGTATAAAGTAAAATTTATAAATTTTATTTTAATCTTCCCCACTAATCATAATTTGTAAACCACTGACACATTAACAAATTTACATCGCTAGAAAGGCGAAAATCCTAAACTAAAGCAGTAACGCTAGTTTAATGATAACCAATCTAATTTTAAGAATCCCGCTTACTAATAATACCTTTCTACTATCAATAATATTTTTCCTCTTTATTAAATAGATAACCGTAACTTACTTAGAACATAACAACTACCAACTACATTAAATTAGAATTAACATATTGCGTTGCAGATTCCCACTTCTGGCATCAGCCATAAGCGCACTACACATATTTAACTACAAGGCCACAATAATAACCATCCAGAGCAGAAATGGGTGGATCATAGGGGGCTCATTCAAACTCATACACGTCATCGACCTACAAAAATATACCAAGATGGTGACTCAAATGGATAAATTAGCAAGTCATCTAATCAAACGAACCGACGAGCAGCTCTTAGCCCAGCACTACATCAACCAAACACTCGAACGACTCGGAGAGTTGATGGGAAGCACAAGCAAGACTAGAGTCACCCGATCCATTGACTGGTTTGGGTCGGCATGGAAATGGCTGGCAGGATCGCCTGACGCAACAGATTGGAATAACATCCTCCGCAGCCAAAACCAGATAATTGCGAACAACAACCATCAATATAAGGTCAATAGAAAGCTATTCACAACCACCGAAGAAGTATTGAAACGAATTGAAGAAGTGGTGAACCGCACCAAATACGTAGTAAAGGAAACAGAAGGAATCGAATTCGAGCAAAGCGCACTTCGCAACATCGTCCTCGTTCGCGAAGAAGTCAATAAATTTGTGCGAGCATGGCAATAGGCAAAGCGAGGAATTGTTAATACCAACTTGTTAGACATAGACGAGGTGAACCAAATCCTATCCGAAACAGAAACCCTCCCATACCAGAATGTAATTGACGCAATTGAGGCAACCATCGGTCCTCAAAAACGGGACACTTCTACTCTACGCCCTATCGATGCCGAAAGTGACGGTCAGTAAATACAATCTTCTGATTACCCGCGCTGGAATCTACACTGGTAAACAAGTGGACCTACCGTTCGACAGAAAGCTGTTCAATCAAGAGGAGACATACGGGTTGACGAAGGATTGTATGGTTATCGGCTCATCCACAGTATGCAGTTCCGAGTCCTTGTTTGCTCTGGAAGAAAACAGCTGCCTGCCACGACTTTTAAAAGGTTGGGCTGCTAGTTGTCAATTTATTAGACGAAACGGATCCCATATAGAGCTGGTAAACGAAAACATCATTTTCATTTCAAACTACCAGGGCATAATAAGGAGGAACAATGCCACAAATACTACTAATGGCACATACGTAATTCAATTCAACAACGAGACAATCAAGATTGGCCACCAGGAATTTTCCAGCAATGAAGCTGTTACCGCACACTCCCTCCCAGCCGTACTTTCTAACATAAAAAACCATACCATGAAAGTCAACTTGGAGTACATCCACGACATCACAATGGAGAATGTTAAGTATCTAGGCTATGTCAATGAAAAAATCAAGTTTTCTATCGTTACAGAGGCTATCTCGATTTGCGCAATAGCCCTTATTGCCGGAACGCTGTGGAGATGTTACACAAAGAAACTAGACCTTCCACCGGTTCAAATTCCTACGCATTGGACGGGAAACATTAGCATAAATAGGATCCCCAAAGGCAAATCTGCACCTGAATTCCTGTCTACACGCGCGAGCAGTTCTGGGTAAAGCATGGGAACTGCAATGTAAACATTTTAGTTAAGCTAAGAAGTTATTTAAGTAAGTTGCAACGTATGTTGAGGGCAGTAGTTAATTAGCGTGCAAGTGGCACGAATAAAGAAGTTGTGACGTTAATCTGAAATCGTTCCTTGTTTCATTTCACAAGTATCGGAGGACAGTGAGTTCCTCCGCACCTTTAATTTTTTTACATTTCCCATGAGACGGGAGATAACTTAGATGAGAAAAAAAAACAGCTATTTTGTTCTATTCTAAAAGGCACGTAAAGTATTTCGTTCTTTTGTGAAAATTGTTGCCTACTCGCAACGCAAAAGCGTTACACTTTTTTAGATAAACAAATTTACATGTTTGGCGAAAATAAACATCAGGTGACTTTTGTTGACAAATACGCCATCTTGCATCATTGATTGTGGCGCTGTTACTGTCACGCATAAGCTTGTGTTAAACGCATCTTTAAAAAAGTTGTCATTGTGTCACGGCCTTCAATGTAAAAGTGATTAAGACAATAATTGGTGACCAAGTTATCTGTGACGACTAACTAATCGATTAGGTAACGAGTACCTGTCTTATAAGGATATTGTGTTTACATCAAATAAGAAGACTTTAGGCTATAGTCACAAATAGAATTAAAAGCCAAATTAAACTTCCTTAACCCTAGCGCCATAGTCGTATCCATATCCATAACCATCTCAATGTGATCGATTAATGGTGCCTTAACCTAACAATCGTGAAAATTTCATAAAAATGGAGAAAACGCAAAAAATTACAAACATATTCCACAAAAAATAAGTCTCTTAGTCATAACGTATCCAAAACAATGAAGAAAAACTAAAAAAAGTTATTAAATTCACCAACTCAAATATATTTAGGTGATGGATATGGCGAGAAACCAAAAACCAATTGATTGGCTATGGCGTTAGCATTATGGTATGGCACCATTAATCGATTACATTCCTTTCCATAAGGTAGGTTCGATCAGCTGATTTATCTGGCTTTATGGATATAAGTCACCATTAATTCGCCCTTAAGTAGGTTGACTAAAACAAAATTTTTTAATAATCGTGGTCGATTATGGTCAGGTTGACCGAAGCAGTAATCTATCAGACGTGAATGTACTGACACTCGTCATTGGTAATAACTGTGTACCAGCCTTAAGGAAATAATCACTGAATGGATTGCTGTCAGCGCCATCTAACAGTCGAACCGATTACGCAAACAGAAAATGTGATGTATAAAAATATAAATATGGTAACGCTGCCTTTTAAACAAAAATTTTGTGATCAGCCAATCATGTGCTCGCTTTGATTTTTGCTTAGCCCTCTGTAGGCCGATATTAGTAATTTTATCATATGAAATATGTAGAAATGTGTCAATGTGGCAACGCTATAGAGAGAATGAAAAAATAAAATCGTTGTATAAATTTGCACTAATGATTGCACCTACCCTCTTAAGGATATAATGGGATGTATCAATTCACTTTTCTAAAGAAATAACCACGAAAACTTTCTAATTTTGACAATATAATAGAATTACAATTTATTTTGCGTTTTGGGGAAATTAGCATTTATAATTTCACAATTTATATTTTTATTAGAGGCGTTTGTATAGTTAGACGGATGACGATTAACTAACTTAAAAGCGGTCCAGTACATTCGTTGGATCGCTTACTTCTTAACTTGAAGAGAGAGGATGTAAATAGGTATCTGGAATATGCAGAGTTAAGGAAACGGTAATATAATTTAGTTGCTACAGGGTGCATGAAGGATTTTGTACAATGCAGATAGATATTTAAGAAGTAAATATTTAAAGAATGGGTAAGTATTTATGAAATGTATATACATAATTAAAAAAGGGTAAGTATATTACAAATTGAAGGTAGGTAAGTATTAAAATGTAATTATTATATATATTAATATTTGTATATGTATATATGTAGGTCCGGGTACTTGATGGAGTTTGATTCATGTCTTCAACACGGCGGCCGGCCTGCGGAGCTGAGGTATGTAGGCGCTCGTCGAGATCCTCTGAGGTTCCGTCGACTTTGTTGAAGATTCTTCGCTGATGTAGAGAATTGCTATGGCGGCAGTTCTTAAGATGGGAGGAGGCAGAGCTTGGTAATGTTTCGTGTGACTATGCCTGCTTGGGTGCGGGCGTCTACCACACGCACCCGTTGATCGGGGGCCGCACGGAGTTTGATAACTCGACCCAAGCGCCATTCATTTGGGGGCTGTAGGTCGTCTTTGATAACGACCATATCTCCTTCGCGAACATTTTTTTGGGTATGTTTCCATTTATATCTCTTATGCAAGGTTTGTAGGTAGTCGCTCTTCCAACGTGAGCTGAACTGGTGGTGCAGAACTTTTAATCTTTGCCATTTCGTAGTAGGGGATACGTTTTTGGCATTCAGTTCTGGCAAGGAGTTTAAGGCGGCTCCTCGAAGAAAATGTCCAGGAATTAGGGCTAATAAGTCGCCTGGATCCCGTGACATGGGAGATAGAGGGCGAGAATTAAGCACTGCTTCGATTGGAATGAGGAGCTTTTTTTCTAGCCAGGGTTTTTCTAGCCAGGCCAACACGATGGAGGAATCTGACCAGAATGTCAGCTCGTGGGGTTGCATCTTCAATTGAGATTGAGTTTGAGCTATTAATTTCAATAGTAACACGGCTCCGCAGAGTTCAGGTCGTGGCAAGCTAACTGTTTGCAGGGGTGCGACTTTGGTTTTTGCCACAAATAGGTGGGTTGAGACAGAGTTCTCATCTTTCTGCACTTTAATGTAGACACATGCGGCAAATGCTTTTTCGGAGGCATCAGAGAAACCATGGATTTGGATGCATTTATCGGGGGAGAATTGCACCCATCGGGGCATGGTTATACTGCTTATGGCTGGGAGACTTTCACGGAAGATGTTCCACATGTAAAATGATTCCGGTTTGACTTCTTCATCCCAGCCTGTTCCCTCTATCCAGAGATGTTGGAGCAGGATTTTGGCTAAGATCATTATTGGGGATAGCCATCCTGTCGGGTCAAAAAGTTTCGCTACGGCTGAGAGTATTTGTCGTATTGTATTTGACTTAGAATCAGGAATTGGGTCGTATGAGTACGAAAACGAGTCAGTTAATACGTTCCATCTTATTCCCAGAGTTTTAGTGGAACTCGTGTCGTGGATTTGAGGAATTCCGCATCTAAGACATCAGAGTTTGGGATTGATTCGAGAATTTCTGTTCTGTTTGCAGTAATTTTTGTCAATGGAAAGCCAGCCGATTTTAGAGCTTCGATAGTTTGAGTCATAGAGTTGTGTGTAGACTGTATGTCATGCCCGCCAGAGAGGACACCATCTACATAGGTTTCTCGTAGTATGATGTTTTTGGCGAGTGGGTATGTTTCTGCGCAAGCGAAATATGGAGCGCAGTTAACACCGAAAGTGACGGTTTTTAATTAAAAATTTTCTATCGGCTTGTGTTGGGCTTTTCTAAAAAGAGTTCTTTGAAAGTCTTGGTCTTCTTCCTTAACCAATATCTGGCGGTATATTTTTTCTATGTCGCCATTGAAAACGAACTTGTAGAGGCGCCAATTGAGAATTATTGACGGCAAGTCCTTTTGGAGAATTGGGCCTGTATATAGTACATCATTCAGAGAGTTTCCTGAATGTGATGTCTTAGAGGCATTGAATACGACACGAAATTTTGCCGTTTTGCTGCCGGGCTTGAGGACAGCGCGATGTGGAAGGTAAAACGAGAAGTAATTACCCTTTTGGATTATTTCCGTAGGAGGGGCGGGTTCCATGTGATCCATTTCTAAGTACTCGGTCAACACTTCCGAGTATTTGTCACGCAGGTACGGTTTTCTTTCCAGGCTTCTTTCTACGCTGATGTACTGCTGCTGTGCCGCTGGGCGAGAGGGTCCAAGGGCTAATGATTTTGGGAAATCGGGCTTAAACGGCAGTTTTACAACATAGCGCCCATCCTCCATTCCTGTGGTAGTGGTGCTATAGAGGGCCTCACAAAATTGGTCTTCCTCGGATCTGGAAGGAGTCGTGGGTATTTCTTCATGTTCCCAGAAGCGCTTGAGCAGGCTGCTGAGATCCGGTTCTGTTGCCTCACTGACTTGAGTGGTGAAGGTAGAGACTAGTTCCCGGCCTGGTCCGCTGAGTACCCATCCGAATATCGTGTTTTGGGCTATAAGAGTTTCTTAGGAGTTTCGTTGTAATCCTTCGAGTAGGATTTGTGGGATAATATCGCTCCCAATAACCATATCGATTTTTTAGGGGGTCAGGCAGTTAGGGTCATCGAGTTGGAGGGAGCGGAATGCATCTAAGCTGACTTTGGAGACTTTATTAGCAAAATGGCATTGGTCCTTATCTCTTTGCTTAAATCGGAGGAACAAGGAGTGATATCGCAAATTTTGTTGGACTTCTGCACTATAATTCCTCCCATACCCGAGATTTCGAAGTGTACATCTTTTGTGGGGAGTTCTAACAGTTTTTGGATTCGGGATGCCAAAAACGTTTTTTGAGAGCCTTGGCCGATAACCGCATGAATTTTATGGTACTCCCCCGCGTATTGTATAGGGACGATTGCCATGGGGAGTAGGATTGTTTCGCAGCTACCGGAGAAAGGTGATGACACTATATTGAGAGTGGGATCCTGAGGTTGCTGCGCCGGTGCTTGATTCGCTACTTAACTTGACGTAGATGGTTGAGCCAAATTTTCCAGAATTGAGGTGGTGCTTGGGATACGGTTCTTTATATATTTCGGTATATTTGCTAAAGACTAAAGAGGGTCTTCAGCTGATTATCAACCAATATTCTTCGGTTTACGTTCCGAGCTTTGAGGGCGTCCCATGCTAGCTGGAAGCTGTCTTCCGTTAGGGGGTATTGTTTTACAAGTTGGCCTGCTTGGCCTCTCGTTTTCTGCCGTAGGTGATATAGTTTTTGAGCTTGATGATTGCGTAGACTGCCGTAAACATATCCCTGAATACCGGCCAGTCTTCGTATACTCCGTGGAATATTTCAGTATCACAGGCAGGTACTTTGACGTATACTTGTGATGAGTTAGAATTATTTGTGGGTGGACTTGGTTGAGATACCTGTGGGGAGGGTCTCAACAATTGCATGGCGTCCATAATTTGCGACATGGAACTTTCGTAGCTTTCAGAGCACTTTTGATGTTTTTGCTCTATTGCGTCGGTGGACTCCTTATGGAACGGGGAAAAGGATACATTTTTATAGGAATCTACGGGTGGTTCCCATAGTCGTTCGAGTTGTTGAGTTTTTACTTTTAGGAGAAATTCTGTTTGGTCACCTATCAGGGTTGCTGACCATTTAGAGTAAAAAGCCCTCATCCTATTACTTTCGAAAATGAAAGTTTCAAGGCTTGCATCTGATCCGCTTGCGAGGAGAGATTCAGTTTTATTTTCCAATCCCATTTTTCCACTTTGAGTAATACACGAAATTTAATTTATTGGAAAGAGGTAAAAAATAAATTGAGTATTGGGCGGGGAGCTCACAAAATTATTTTTGATATTTTGTATTGACTTTGTTCCACTGTAAATAATTTAATTTTTGCTACACTGTACTTTTACACCGCTTTTGTATCTAGTAACAGTGATTGAATTGAGAGTGAGCAATGTGGGTGGCGCTTACGTATATACGTATATGAGTACGGCAACCGTAGATAAATTAGACTGGCCCTTTTTTATAAATTATTCAACCCGAAAATCTTATTTGAGAAAATATTTTAACGAATATGTACTCGAGCAGGAGACTACTATTAAATTGTTAATATGAGTAAGTATTTTATGTTTAGGGTTTTATTGGGTCACTCTAGTAATGGTGCTTTATTATACGTTTCTCTGTTCTGTCTTAGCGCGTCTAAGTGCAGTTAGCGGATTTTTTGGAAATTGAAGACTTACAGCTTGTCTGCTGTTACTAAGGCTTTTTTTGGGAATGTACCTTCTGTTTTACTGAATGTTTTTGTTGATGTGGTGAAAGGGAAGACTTTGTGCTATTTTTTTTTGTTCTGAATTCAATTGCAATAAATTTTTTGGTTTTTGTTTTTTTTCATTAAAACTTATGCACAGTTATATTTTCAAATGAATTATTATTGTTTATATTGTGCTTAATAACCTCTTTTTATGTTTCTCTTTCTTAACTTTAGTTTTCAGGGTTTTATTTTTCAAGTACGGCACTGTAAACCTTTCTTTTTCTTTTCAGGTTTTTTTGAAACACCCCACTTCTTTCCTTTTTCAGGTGTTTTTTTTTTGTCACGGTTCTGGTGCACCACTTTTGCAGGTCTATTTTAATTTTTAGGGACACCCTAATGCGCACTGTATATAGAGGTATAAGTTTGTTTATATTTAAAACTTCACAAACTATTTTTATGTTTTGACTCCAACTGTATATACTGTATCGTTTTTTACTTTTTTCTTTAAATTTACTTATTTGCAGACACATTTTTTTCCAAATTCGCACCACTTTATTTATATAGGTACTCCGCACTCACCAGATTTATTGAAATTTTTTGTTTTCCATTTTAGGTGCACTCCACTGACAACTGTATATATGTATTTTTCTATGCAAATTTGTAAATTCTGTAACTTCTATCTTCGATGGTTAATAAAGCACCAGAAATGTCCGAATTAATTATATCAGTACTTTATTTTTCAGTGCTCAATCCAACAATGAACCGGAAGTCCACCATCTTCTCTTTCTTCCATTTCTTTCTTTTACAGTGATATATTTTTGCTTATTCTATTAATTAGTTCCCATGGTTGTATTTTTGCTTATTCTGTTACATTAGTTGACATGGTTGCATTTATGATCTTAAAACTCGGCCAACCTGAAGCTGTATCGACCTCGATACATTATCTTAATTTCTATTTTCACTGTCGTACATTTCTTAATCTGATACAATTCGCTATTTGTGTTCAGAGTTACAGCCCGCACTATATTGACCTTGATACATTATAACTTAATTTTTCTCTTCTCTATCGGTCATTTCTTAATCTAATACCTAATCTAAATCTAATACCTAATCTAATACAATTCGCTATTTGTTTTCAGAGTTACAATTCTATATTTTTTTCTTTAGGTACACGCTAAGCCATACTGTATGTATGTCTGTATACATATATGAATCTTTAATTTTATATTTTTTCACGGAACTGTGTTTAGTATATAAGTTTAGATTTTATGTATTATTTATTTCTTTGCACACTTTTGTTTTTAGCGCGTCGCGAAACCCGATATATTTATGTTTAGTTTTATATTTAAATTTTGACTATTTCTTTTTTAGGCCACTGGCTCACTTCAAGGACCATGTATAAATTTGCACTAATGATTGCACATATCCTCTTAGGGATATAATGGGATGTATCACTTCACTTTTCTAAAGAAATAACCACGACAAGTTTCTAATTTTGACAATGTAATAGAATTACAATTTATTTTGCGTTTGGGGGAAATTAACATTTATAATTTCATAATTTATATTTTTATTAGAGGCGTTTGTATAGTAGGCCGATGACGATTAACTAACTTGAAAGCGGTCCAGTGCATTCCGTTGGATCGCTTACTTCTTAACTTGAAGAGAGAGGATGTAAATAGGTATTTGGATTATGCAGAGCTAAGGAAACGGAAATATAATTTAGTTGTTACAGGGTGCATGAAGGATATTGTACAGTGCAAGTAAATATTTAAGAAGTAAATATTTAAAGAATGGGTAAGTATTTAGGATATGTATATACATAATTAAAAAAGCGTAAATATATTACAAATTGAAGGTAGGTAAGTATTAAAATGTAAGTATTGTATATATTAATATTTGTATATGTATATATGTTGGTCCGGGTACTTGATGGAGTTTGATTCATGTCTTCAACAATGGTCATTAGAGAAAATATAGCGACCAAAAGCGGAAGAAGTTAACCTTAGCTTTTTTAATTCCAAAGTAGCGAGGTTAAACCAAAGAGGATAAATTATAAATAGAGACGTCACTCGTTACTCGAAGCCATTTTCTCGATGTTTTCTATGGGTAGTCGCTGGCGTTTTTTTTTGTTTTTTGGCGAGATGTGCATAAAATATCTTCTATATAATTTTGGGGGGTATTTGTGTTTATTTTACCGACTGTATTTAATTAATTAGTTAGTTATCTTTCCAAAAATCACAACTGCAAAAGGTGCCTACACCGCATGGATAAATGGCAGACAATTCAAAAAGGCTCCCATAGAAAACATTCGGCAACAATTTTTTTATTTAGAGCGAATTACTCGCCACTCGTCGCAAACTGGTGGCTTTTATCATAATTTATCCTCTTTGGTTTAAAAGTAGTCAATTTTAGCTGAAGTTAAACTCGTGTTGCAAAACTGAGCACTATAATGGCAAAGGTGATAATGGTACATCATGGTAGAAATGGGCCAACCAAGAACGATGGATCAAACCATGGCTCAATTATATGGTTGGCTCATCTCGTCAGCTGATTGTATCTTTTCATTTCACTGGTATAGGAATTGTTAAAAGGAGATGGAATGTACAAAATTTAAATAACCCATTGACAATGATTTACGCCGTTGTGGTCAATTTTTGATAAAAAATATTATCTTATCTATCTATCTATATTATTAGCCGACTTTTTTTTACACGCGTATACGCTAACGTTTTTGCGTAAGAAAAACGCTTATCCTTGCTTAGATAATGCTTAGGAGATCCATCTAGCGGCAATGGTTAAATGACTAACTTCAGAACAGGGTTTACCTAAAATCGGAGACACAAACCTCTGGTGGCCATAATGTATAACATATAGCTGAATCAGTATAGATGAAGAGTGGACACGCATAGAATACATAGAATTAGTGTAGAGGGTGAAACATAGACACATATTTCAGCTACATCTGAGTATAATGCGTATTGAAATTTAGTAGTAGTAATTTTATACGCAGCAATTTCAGATGTGTATTTAAAGTTTGACGCTTAGCAGTCCATATAAGGTTTAAGCGTAAACGTCTATAGATGTAAAAAAAAACACGGCTATTATATAAAAATTTATTAATATATTTTTTAGTTTATATATATATATGGAGCAGCCACATTAATAAAATATCAACCAAAAAAATTAAATTTTCAATATTTATTTTTAATTATTATAACCAAACATAACATATAATATAAACATTTTACCGTAATTGTGCGGTCACGCCTCTTGTTAAATTTTAGTCACGTTTGTTCAGGCGTCGGTAACTTTTTCACAATTTTTTCCCATTTCGTACCTATTTATGTGATTGTGCATTCCGCTCCCACTTATAGGATGTAAGCATAGCACAGTCCTGCTCACACACGTCACAATGCGCGTCAAATGGCGGTCATATTTTCGGTCATTTCACTCTACATTTTTGAGTCATTTGACAATCAATTTTACTGCGATTTTACCATTTATATAACCGCCATATAACTTGAATTTTGCCTGCCGATTTACTGTAGCTGGAGCAGCCACATCAATATTTATTTTTAATTATAATAACCAAACATAACATATAATATAAACATTTATTTAAAACATATATTAGATTTAGTAATTTTTTCCAAATAAACAATATTATATATGAGGCGCCTGGATGCAAAACCAGATATTTAAAAATTTTAAATAATATTTAAAATGCGACAATATCGCATCGCCTATCAACATTATAAAAACCCGTATTGAAAATTCATAACAATTTTAAAATTTTCAGCTTTTTTGTGCTTTTCTAAGTTTTACATATCATGGATTCATCTGGTTTTGCATCTTGGAGCCTCATATATACATGAAATTGCAACTTAAATTAATACATTTAATATGAAAAAGAAGTAATACTTTAATAATGACATAAAAAATATATTAATTGCTTTGAGCTGCAGCAGCTAACTTTATATTTGGACAATTCAGAAGTGTGTTATATTCATGTAAAACTTGAGTTGTTTCCATGGTTTCGAATACAAAATTTAATTATTTGAATCAATTTAAGTCTACAACTTAAAGCTAAGTAGAAATTTAGATTACATTTACTCTTTTTTCAGATTAAGAATATTAAAAGGTGTCGTGGAATCCGATTGTTGTCTTAATTGAATTTGAAAGTAATAAATTAAAGTAAAATATGAACTTCAAAATGTAGGACTAGTAATTCAGTCAGACTTATTATTGTTCTAAATCTAATCATTCAAGCAATAATTCTGCAACCCTTAGCAGGAGTATTGATTGATTTCAAGTCTAATTCCGACAGCAATAGGATCACGACATACCTTATTATATATGTACATGAAATTGCAACTTAAATTAATACAGTTGATATAAAAGAAAAGTAAGTATTTTAATAATAAATAATTTCGCTTAATTGTTTTTGTTTTCCAATTGAAATATTTTCCTGCGCAAGCACATTGCTAACCTGTGTTGGCAAAATATATGATGATACTGTCTTCGATAGACAGTAGGACGAGCCGCTACTCGGCGAAGTAGAGATGACCGTTGTGTCGGTGGCAGCAGTTACAACAGCAGTTTCTGACTTTGCACCATCGGTACAGAGATATGAATGCTTCTCTGCCTTTTCCAATTGCTTGGCGCCAGCAATTTTTGCAGTTTGTAAAGCTTTAGCTGTAATGCAAATAAATAGATGGGTTAAAGTGGTTTTCGTATGTTATTCAATAACTCACCCTCTAATGCCATCATCACAGCCTTCTCATCAATTTTGAATATGTGTACTGTTTCAGTATTCCCACCCAGTTCGTTTGGTGCAATATTTTCAATTTGATGTAACATTTTCATGTCTCGTATATCATGAATATGTATACTATCCGTTAGGCAGACAATTAGTTGCACCCGATTCATTCGTATACTGAGCATATTTGATCCGTAGACGCAATGGCAGATATTTTGATCCTTTTTGAAGTGTAACATTTGTAAACAGTTGGGTTTCTCTGCTGTCACCATCACCACTAGAGAGCTATTGAAGAGACGCTCCGACCAAGATAGTATGTTGCGAATGACGCGCATAGATTTCTTCCACCTTGTCACAGTTATTGATGGAGAAAATGCGAAGCCATCTTTACCATCTAATACGTAAATTGAACTGTAGAGGAAGAAACCTTTTATAAAATTTAGTAAAATCAAAAAACGATAGCTGTGCTAAAAAGGGGTAAAGTATTGTATGTTAAAGAACAGCGAAGTCACAGCGGCTGTGTCCTGGTGAAAATTGAGTTTGAATAGGTCTCGTTCTCATTCTTAGAAACATGAACGAACTCGTAAGATATTAAAAATCTTCAACGCTTTTTTTGCAATAACTTAAAAAGAAAAACTCATATTCAAATTTCTGTTCAACTTCTACATATGAATAGCTACCTTTACCACCAGAAGGAGTCACTATTGCTTCTACGCCTATGCCATTGTTTCCTACATCGATGAGCTTTGTAATAAAATAAACAGCTATCTCCCCAATCTCTCCCTCACTAGGGTAGATACCTTGTCGTTGGTGTGAGGGCTTAGCCGATCTCCATAGCGCCCGAATATGAGGCGGAGCTGTTTAGGACTGGCATCTACGCCGTTTCGCCGTTGTCGGTGACCAAGAACCGCCAACCCCCTAATCCAGGGTGTTATGCGGACCATGCCTATTGGACAATTTGCAGCCAGGGGATAAATTCGGCTGTATTCGAACGGAGCCTTCCCGAAACCGGACCACCTCGGCAAGTATTGATGGCCTTACCACAGTAAGGGGCGCTGCTGTGGCTGACGGTTCTTTCCCAGTATAATACTGGACCACTGAGCCCGCCTTGTCGGGCAGGTGGTAGTACGACCAAGATGAACGACTAATTACCAAATTGTAATAAGGAGGATGATAAAACGACTGAGTCGCAAGCCAAGGACGACGAATACGCATTAAGCGATGTGTCGGACTCGGCGAGCGAGAGTAGTGCTGATTCAATGAACTCCGTGTTGGAAAAGCACACAAATGAGTAGAAGAGTGGAGAAGGCTACGGAGCAGAGGAAGTAAAAGAGCTTTCTCGCAGTACCATGCAGCACTAAGAATTGTCCAACGCCTGGGAGCAATGGTCGACCCAACAGAAGTGGAAATCGAGCGCTTGGAATGGGCCCATGAGGCGGTAGAAGTAGGTCGAAGGCAGTTCAAAAGGTTTCCTGCTAGAAACCCGCGGTTCTGCAACTGGTACGAGGAGGAAGAGCGTCGAATGGCAGAATGAAGAGGCAACGTTCGGCGGAAGGCGACAAGCCTGCTTTCAAGAGGCAGAAAGAACCCAGTCCCAGAGCCGCGAGGCAGCGCAGTCGCATAGACAAGACAAGTAGGCCCAAAGCTGTAAGACAGATGATCCCCAATAGCGAGGTTGCAACTACCTCGAAAGCTGCGAGTCAGAGGGAAGTTCCAACTACGGAAGTTGGAGATAAGCCAAAGGGAAATAACGCTAAGACTCCGGCTTTCTCGGAGGTGCCAAAGGGAGTTAACACTAAGACTCCGGCTTTTGTCGGGAAAATGAGGAATATGGCAAATCAGTCACTGACTGTGGCGCTGGTTGATCATAGCAGTCCTTTCGGACAAATGACTACTGAATGGTGCAGATCTGTAGAAATGGAACTTATTAGCACAATGCTTAAGATGATGCGGGAACAACCAAGTAAGCCCCGTCCAACCTTTGATTCGGGGGGATTGTATAATGGTGTGAAGATGATAGCGTGCGACAACATCGCGAGTTTGCGGTGGCTGGAGGAAGTGGTTCCAAACCTCAACAGGCAAGGCACGAACGCGCGGTTTGAGGTGGTGGATAAAGTGCAAATCCCCACGGTACCAAAAGTTAAGGTATGGATACCATGCGTGATGAAGTCGGAGGATACACTGCGACTTCTGCAGAATCAGAATCCGAACATACCGACACAGGATTGGAAGGTATTTACTGTATCTCGGCCTACGGAGGAAGGTCAGTTCTACATCTTCCAAATAAACAAGCAAGCGGAGGATATATTGTACACGCAGCTTGGAAAAGTGTCCTCTGGTACAGGCAAAATTTATATGCGACTCAGGAAGAGAAGTCTCTAGGATAAAAATCCTAACACGCTGGAAGTGGGCGAAGTGGAAAGGACTTCAAAAGCTTAAGGAAAAAAAGACAGGTGGAGGTAGCCGACGTCACCACGAAGGTGTTAGAAGAGGACCAACAGCCAGATGGTGCTGTGAGTCGAACAGAGGAACACCCGGCACAACAGATACAAGAGGCTGAAGGGGGCTTCGAACACTCTAAACCAAAAGGGAAAGGGGAGGACGACGACGTTACGACGAAGGTGCTGGAGGGGGACAAACAGCCCAATGGTGCTTCGAGTCCTACAGATAAACCTCCAACACACTAAAGTGGCGTCGAGCGAACTCTTCCTAACCCTTGAGGAGGGTTCGTTTGACGTAGCTCTGATCCAGGAGCCGTGGCTCTCATCGGGAGGAAATGTTTCTGGACTAAGCGCGCGCGAATTTGGCGTTTACTATGCGTAAACTGAAGGACGGGTGCGAGCTGTAGTAATGGTAAGGAAACAGTTGCATTCATATATGCTGCCTAATTACACCACTGAAGACCTCGTAGTGTTGGCCGTTGAGCAAAGGAATAAGCAGGCATTTATCCTGGCATCCTGCTGCATGGCCCATGCTGCAGAGCTTCCACCGATGGAGTGCAAGAAGCTAGTACAGGACGAAGGGCGCAAAGCGCGGTTGGTCATAGACGCGGATGCAAACGCGCACCACAATTCGTGGGGAGGAGCAGATACGAACGAGAGAGGCAAATCTCTATTTTCTTACATCCTGCAAACCAATTTGCAGATAGCCAACAGGGGAAATGTCTCTACATACATTGTTCCAACATCCAGCAATATTTTGTATATTATACTGAGCTCCCAGCGTGATATATCAAGGTATGATTGGATGATTCTTGATAGACCATCCTTCTCCGACCATGCGTATATCAGCTTCAGCATCCCCCTAAAGAGGGTACAGAAGGGACGCATTTTTAGAAACCCTAGGTCAACAAACTGGACTAAATTCCAGAAACAGGTAGAAACGAAACTGGGACAACCCAAAGAGGTTGCCAATGTGGAAAAACTGGAGGAGTCTAATGAATTCCTAACTAGGACGCTTATGACTGCGTATAACAAAGTGTTGTGATTACTGACATTTAATGGTAAGGCGGAGGTGGCATGTGGCATGGTTGCAAGCCCCTGCTAGCTCGTCGAATGGGGTGGGGTTTTGCACACCTGCCTTACCCGCAGTTATCTCTACAAAAAAAAGTGGTTCATGCCTAGAGGTGAGTACATAAATAATGGGAAAGTAGGAAATGGAAGAAAAAAGGAAACGAGGCCCTTCCAGAGTCAGGGGGAGTCTACCCACCCTCTTCGCGTATCTTACGCGAAGCCATGGGCGCCGTGCTGACTCCTCTAATTTTACGACGTCCCCAATACCTGACTCAAGTTCGTCTGTCTAAGGGTCCTTCACGTCATTGTCCATCCCACTTCCCCACTTCTTACCTGGAACAACACCCACACCAAAGAGTTGAAAAGTTAGCCTTCCATTACCGAAATAAATTTAGCTTCAACCTTTCAAATTTGCCAACGTTATAAACATTATTTTATTCAATTTTAAAGTCGCAAACAAAATAAATAGATGATACCCTAACCACTAGTCTTAAATCTAGGTGTGAGAAAAAATTATCGCAAACAAAGGCTAATAAAGTATTTTAACAATTCTATTTAGCAATACAATATATCTATTTAAAGAAGAGCTTGACATCTTCAAATACCTTGTCAACCATAATTCAAAAAAAACAATCCAGTTGAAAGCAAAAAAACAAAAAAAAATAGTCGAATTCAAACAAATTATGTGAACGATATTTAAGGTTGTGTATAACTCGTCACCCCCTAATGTATTCCGTATTAGGAAGATACTTTGCTTCTACAAAAAAAAAAAAAAATCATTGTCATATCTTTCCTTCTAATAAACCGCAGAAAGATCTATCGGTATGTATATACATATAATAAAGAAACCAAAGCAGCTAAAGTTAATGCAAATTCCTGACCTAGGCTAAGGTATTATGTACATAGGCATATATATAGGTCAATGCTTGCATACGTACACCTATATGTAAAGAGACGGATATGATAGTTTTTTTTCTTTGTTTTTTTTTTTCTTCGTTTTCTCACTCACCTGATCTCAGTACATCAGCATTGCAGGCGCCTTCAAGCCTCGCGGTAGCGGGCGTCGATTGGGCCACAAAATTACGCGGCCGAAAAAAAAAAACACAAAAGGAAAAGAAAAACAATCACACAAAAAGTATGTGAGTGCAATAAAAATTTGCTTACAGCAAAAAAAGTATTATTGGTAGCTGGCATACAAAAGTGTGTGGAGACAAAATTGTTACGAGCTCCAAAAAAAAAAAACCCAAAGAAATCTGTGTGCAAAGAAAAAAAAAATGACAACGAAAATATCAGAAAAAAACTAAAACCCGAAGGTTAGCTCAGGAGCCAACAAAATGTGCTTACGTGTGACCAACCAAAACAAAAAAAAAAACGAGAAATGTGAAGCCACGCGTTCCTAGCTAAAACACAAAGGAAATCCTTACAGAAATAAAGGAAATAGTGATGTTTAAAAAAAATTTTGAAATTAACCAATGGTTATAAATAAAATAAAAAAATGGTTATATGCGGCAAACAATAAAAAAATGTGTTCCCTCGGCCCTCCTTGGCCTTTGGTGGTGGTGACGTTGCTGGTGTTGCTGTCGGCGTTGCTGCTGGTGGCGATGCTGTCACTGCTGCTGACGTTGGCTGGCTTCCTCTGTCGAACGTTGGCGTTGGCGTGGGCGCTGCCTTCGCTCAGTTAATGTCGCTTGCAGGCCACGATTACTCTCTAGCCTGGAAGTTTCTCTCTCTTTCCCCGCTCTCTATGACATTCCACGGCAATCCAATGCGCTACATATGTCGTTGGAACATATGTGTTCCAGAATTTCCAATCCCTTTAAAAAATGTTTAAAATGCGGGTAAGTATATGCCTTAGCCCCTTCCTAGGTCCTGCCCCAAAATCTATAAAAGAAACAAGAAGCAAAAAAAACGAAAAATTGTCTACAGGCTGAATATCATGTCTCGTTGTTTCCTTTATTGCTTCCTGCACCTATGTATGCATGCCCAGCCATACCCTATCTTTCCAATCCCAATTGGCACATAATGCAGTAAGTATGGACATACATACATACATATATGCATGCAATAAAGCAAACCAAAGAAAAAGTTCTTTCTTTCTATTTTCACCTACTAATCTCATTTCAACTTCAAATTTTTTTCCAAATCAATTATCTTTTGTCCCTTTAACTAATTTCAAGTTAATTTTATAGCGTTTTCTTTTCTGTAAAAAAAAAGGTTGCCCTCATGTTGCCTTCTTAAAGTCTACCTTTTGATCTAGCCACCTGCCGCGATGCATAAATGGCTCTTCTTCGTAGTTAATGGACCCCTTATCTTATTCGGTGGAAAATATTTTTTGAAAAGAACAAACAAACTCACAGGGGAGCTGGGAAAAACCAACAGGGCGACACCATTTCCAGAAAAGAAAACTCCATTAATTTGATTCGGATTTTTTTTACTTTAACTTAAATTAACTTCTGCTACTCAAAAATTCAAACTCAAAACAAATTCGGATTAACAAAAATTGTTTTCTTTTTAATTTTTTTTTTGGGTTTATTTAATTTTTTTTTTTCATTTTACACAAATTTTATTTCAACAAATTTCTAATTTCCAAAAATTTTAAAATTTTATTTTTTTCTCTACCTATTTATTTTTCTATTCATTTAGTTTCTTATTAAATTTTAGCCTGCCTTTTAAAGAGATTATTTTTCCTTCCACTTATGTGTTATACAAAAAAAATCTTTAGATTAGAATTAAGTTGAAGAAAAATTAGCTAACTTTTAATTTATGTCAACTGAGGGAATAATTTTTATAATTTTACCGTGGCGAAAAATAATATTGCTAAGGTTCAACTATCTGCAAAAAAAATTCTTTTGCGTCATTTGGCCAGGCTATTTACTTGAATTTTCATTTCTGGAAACGGGAACCTTCACTCAATTTGGGAGTACAAGAAATGGTACATAAAATCGAAAGGTGTTAGGCTTTTAAATTTTTTTTAACCTTTAATTTTAAAAGTGAATGTTTTTCTCAAATGAAAATGAAATAGTTATCAAATTTAAATTTTTAGGAACAGACACAAAAGGATTTTTTTCTTTTAGGGAATTTAGTTAAATAAACAGTATATTAGTACTTACCGGTGGCAGGATGTCCAACGGACTTTGCTTCTCGTTGTTATACTTTACAATTGTGCTGATTGAACGGAATTGAAACCGTTTTGCGAAAATTACGGGGTTTTTTTTTTTTGTTTTATTAAAAAATGAAGTTTTTTTCTTTTTTCCACTTGACCGGCACTATACTTTACTTTAGCTTTTCCGCGGCACGCCCACGCACTTTAAATCCAACTTTTGCAATGATTTTCTGAGCTTCAGCTCGATCGTGCGCATACCCCGATTCGTATCTAAACGGAATTTCCTACCTTTCACTCAATTCACACCCACGCATGTGCAGTTGCATTTCGTTTTTGCGCATGCACACATTCATACCTGTACATGTAGGCCTCCTTCCACTAATGTTGCGCAACACGCGCAGATACCTGGTTGAGATACATTTTGTCGATAAGGGTGTAACGCAGGAACAAGTACGGTTGCCGGTGACATATGTATCTATGTATCTTGAGGCTAGCGTAACAGGCTCGCATCCGCCGATGGGGCTTGCTCCATGGAGCGTGTGCGTAAAATAAATTCATACGCGGCCGATTATGTGTCTTTTCTTTCTGCTACCCCAATGTGTGGCCTCGACCCACGACTTAATGCCGGGCAAAAAAAAAAAAAAAATCTTCCAAGTCAGTTGTAGCTGTGTATGTGCAACACGTACTTGCTACACGTACATACAACATCAATATTTAAGTATCTGTTAACTGACTATCTCACAAATTCACTCATAATTCTAGGTTTAAAATAAAAAAAAAATATCACAGTTTTAGTAGTCTGTCAATATTGTTAGTAAAATATATCACAGTTAGGATTAAGATCGTAGAAAAAAAAATATCACAGATTGCTGACTATTGCTAATTGGCTAAAAAAAATTTAAAAAAATAAATAATTGCATAAATAAATAAGAGGGGTTTAATAATTACTAAATGGTCAAATGGGTGTATAAAAAAATCACTGGGTGCAAAAATGCTAAAGATCCTACGTCTATAGAAAGGTGGTCAGATATGGGAATCGTCGAGCATGCAGATAAATAATTATGTCGTCCGAAGTAGAAGATTAGTAAGGTATTTGACAATCCCATTGTTAACATTTAACATTCAACGTGCCACGTCTAACATGCAACATATAACCTTTACTTTGTACATATATCCTTAGCGTTGTATACCCCGATTCTTTTCCCACTAGCATCCCCTAGCTCGTACATTGAATTTCCTATTGTTTTAAGCACTATACATTTGACTTGCTTGGGTGCCAGTTTGGCATTATAGTTGTCAATCTGGGAGCTCTGTTTAAAATTCCGGCGGTATACCACTTGTCCTATTTTAAATCTAACGTCCCTACTTCTGGTATCATACACTTTCTTACTACACTCGTATGCTAACTTCAGCTCCTTATTAATTCTGTCCCTCAGTAACTGCAATCTATCACCGGTTGTCTCCACCTCGCAATCAACATCCTTCAGCGACCCCAACTTTCGGTATAGCTCGTATGATGCTGCATGCAGTATCATAGGCATACCGAAAGTGGCATGATAAGGCGTCATGTTGATAGCGGAGTGGACAGCACTTCGAAGTGCAAACGCCGCATCACTAATATGTCGGTCCCAAGATTTTTGGTTTTCGTTAATGAATGATCTTACGATCTGGAGAACCGATCGATTGACCCTCTCTGCGGCGTTCCCTGCGGTGAATAAAAGGCTGTCTTGATATGGGTAGTACCATATTTCCCTAGGAGGGTGGCGAAAGTTCCTGAAACGAATTGTCTTCCATTGTCCGAATGGATGTATTCGGGTACCCCGAATATATGGAAGACTTCTCGTTCCAGAAATTTCACCGCCTTCGCTGAAGTTGCTTTGCGCATAGGTTTCAAGAATACAAACTTGGTAAAATGGTCTAAACATACAAACACAAAAACATTACCATCAGACGTACGAGGATACGGACCCATAAAATCTACAAATAAACGTTGAAAAGGCCGTGCGGTTACATGTTGCTTACCCATAAGGGGCTTGTGAAAAGCAGTTTGTATCTTGCTTTCTGAGCAGACTTCACATCCCTTAATAAAGGTACAAACTTCTGTTACCATTCCTGGCCAGTAATATCGTTCGCGTAAACGAGACAAAGTTTTGTGGATTCCACCGTGACCAGCTGAAGGTGAGCTGTGAGCAGACTCTACCAGCCCTGCTCGCAGCTCCGACGGAACCGAAAGCTTCCAGGCTTGGTCCGCTTGAAGTACATCCCCCCGGTCAGACTGTGTCCGTTTATATACGTATCCGTCAGATACACATAAGTCTGGCAATTTATCCTTGTTGTCCGTCACTGTTTTTTGTAGCTCACGGTATTCGTCTGAGTCAAAATACGGCGAGTCTAGACATAAGTCCATGACTGTGTCACTTGGTCTTATTTCTTCCATGTCCATTCTGGAGAGAGTGTCCGGTACAACGTTTTGTGAGCCTCTTCTATGTTCGATGTCAAAATCGAAACTTTGGAGTTTTAAACTCCATCTAGCAAGTCGTCCAGCAAGGTCTTTTTGGTTCATAAGCCATTTTAAGCTCGCGTGGTCCGTTATTATCGTGAAGGGCAAGCCCTCCACATAAGGTCGAAAACGTTTTACGCTTAGAACCGCTGTGTAACATTCCTGTTCTGTTACACTGTAGTTTTTCTGTGCTTTGTTCAGTTTTGCAGACATGTAAGCAATTGGTCTTTCGTTATTGTCTTCGTCGAGTTGGAAAAGAACCCCGCCCACTCCGTCTGTCGATGCATCACATTGGATGTAGAAACGTCTGTTAAAATCTGAATGCGTTACGACTGGAGCCGATATTAGGCTCCGTTTGAGTTGTTCAAATGCCCGTCTAGCGTCATTAGTCATAGTGAATTTCTTTATCTTTTCCTTGGTGAGGCAGTCGTGCAGCGGAGCTGCAATAGTCGCGTAATCTTGTATGAAGCGTCGGTACCAGCCTGACATGCCTAGGAACCGTCGTAACTGTTTCGGGGTTTTCGGCTCGGGAAAGTCCCTCACAGCTGCTACCTTGTTTGCATCAGTTCTAATGCAGCCGTCACCTACAACATAACCAAGGTATCGAACTTCTTTATAACAAAATTTGCTTTTCTCTACGTTTATCGTTAGGTTTGCTTCGCGAAGACACCGAGCGACCTTTTCTAACAAACATATATGAGACGAAAAGTCTTCAGAACAAACTAACAAGTCATCAAGGTACACAAACACACAGTCACGTAACGAAGCGGGTATAACCTTGTCCAATAATCGACACATTCTTTGTGCCGCGTTGCACAGTCCGAAGGGCATAACGGTAAATTGGTAGAGGGGTCTCCCCGGCACTGTGAACGCTGTCTTCTCCCTCGACCTTTTTTCCAACGGAATCTGCCAGAAGGCGTCCTTCAGGTCTATGGCTGATATATACCTAGTATTTTGTAGCCGGCTAAGTATTCCGTCGATATGAGGGAGTGGATAGGCGTCCTTGACGGTTCGCTCATTTACCTTACGCGCATCCAGGCAAAGTCGATTCTTAGTTCCCTTAATAACAAGTGAAACTGGTGAGTTCCAACTACTATTGGATTCTTCGATTACCCCCATACTAAGCATTCGATCTAATTCGGCGTAAACTAACTTTTGAATTGTTGGTGAGATGGGGTAGTGGCGTTGTTTAACAGGTAAATTCTCATCGCGTACCTCT
The DNA here is from genome assembly GCF_040869045.1 of Eurosta solidaginis. NCBI lineage: Eukaryota > Metazoa > Arthropoda > Insecta > Diptera > Tephritidae > Eurosta > Eurosta solidaginis. The sequence continues at coordinate 117,446,009 of NC_090320.1, read as the reverse complement.
ATCACATGTTCTTCTAATCCGGTGCGGCCTAATCCTAAGACAGCGAACGACGGGAATTGTGCCTTTACCCTCTCTAAAGCTACTGTCTGGTATGGGGATAACACATGTTGTACAGCGTCGGAGGACAAATCCCCCTCGGCCGGAGCGAGCTCTGCTACTGTCGTGTGGGTTGGATGAGCTGTGGGGCCTCTATTAACTACGTTCAGATTGAAAACCTTCCAAAAATCAATTCCTAAATATACTTCCTGTTGGAGCCCTGGTACTATTAAAAACTCTAAGTCCCTGCACATCTCATCCCACATCACTGGTAATACTACCACGCCTGTCACTGGTGTTTCTTCTCCGTTTGCCGTCTTAATAAATTGATGCGTTATTGGCAGAATCCTTGCTTCGTGCCCTTCTAAAAACTTCTCACTATTTTTCCCCAGACAACATGATCCTGCTCCCGAATCTAACAAAGCTAATGTGTCTTTACCCCCTATCTTGGTTTGCGCAAAAAATCTATTGTCACCCTTTAAAGTGACTATTGTCGAAATTATTTTGCTCCTGATTCTTCTAAACATCTTTCTCTTTTCTCTCATCTTTTGTATCTTTTTAAAATTTCTGCTTCTTCTTCTTTCTATTATCTCCTCATTAAATATTCTCCTCCGGGCCGCCTCATATTCTAGTTTCTTTATATGTAAACTCTTCAATTCTCTCCTCTTTCTTACATCCAAACTGTTTTGATTCTTTCATTATTATTTTCTCTTTTTAAAATTTTCATTGTTTGTTGTCCGGGCGCTCCTTCTCCTGGCTGAGTACCCCGGTCATTTCTGCCAGATTCCCGTTTCCCTTAGGAGGTTTGAACACACAAAAAGAGCTGTCTCCCCCACACGAAAAGCAGACCACGTTGTGGAAGCTAGATTTGCATCGCGTCTCCTTGCTAGCTTCCAAAGGGTTCTTAACAAAATGGTCAACCGGCATTCCACAAGAGAAGCACAACATTAAGTGGAAAGGTGAGGGACAGAATGAGTTTATAGTCGGTTTGGTACCGGTTGTAGACGTTGTGGTAGGTGCACTACGCGGTGCCAGGTTTTGTGTCCTGTTATCAGGTAGCTGACCACTGTTCGACCTAATTTTAAATGGGTTCCCTATCGCTTCAAGTGGCCTGGAACTACCCATCTCTTTTGGGAACTGTACGTCGGGGTAGACCAGTTCGCTTACCGCCCCTTTAGACCTACTTTTGTTTTCCTTTATAACCTTTTCGGCACGCCGGCTTTCAGCCTTTAGCTCGGCTAGTGTGTCCATTTTCGAGGAGAATTTAAGGTTAGCCAGGTATGGCTTTAGGTTCTCCTTAATTATTCCCACTAGCTCCTTTTCAGGAATTCTCTTCCGAAGCCTGAACGTCAAATTATGTACTTCCCCATAAAATTCATCAAATCCCTCATGTACCAACTGTTTTCGTTCCATGATTTGCCGAATCACCTCGTAGTCGGACTCTGCGGTTTTGAAATGGGCTAGCAGTTCTGCCTTCAGGTCCATGTATCCGAAGTTTGGATCTTCTGCATGGTCTTCCAACACCTGCCAGTACCATTTCAAAGCCGCGCCCGACACGAGGCAATGGAAATCAGTAACCAGCTGGTGATGAGTGATTTGATGCTGTACCCTCATCTTCTCAATACGGAATAAGAAACTTTCGACCGAAATCCCCTTATCCGTGCCGTCAAACTTTATGTGCCACTTCTCCAGGTCCATTTTCTTCCAACGCTGTGGCTCCTGTGTGGCCTGACTTCCTCCGTCCGTTCGTCGTTCTCCGTTGTTGGTGTTGTTGCCGCCTCCATCTGAATTTGTTTGGCCTCTGTTGTTCGGCGTCGATGCTTGAGTGGAGCGGTGGTCCAATGCCTGTGCTGCGGAGGTTTCGGTCTCGGCTACTCGGCCGCTGAGGTTGGCTACATAGGTCTTGATATTTCCGAGTTCGTTTGTCCACTGCGCCATTAGGTCGCCTTGCTGCGCCATCATGGCCATCAAACGACTTAGTTGTTCGGTGTTGGTATCGGTGTTCGCCATCCTATTTCCTGATGCTGCCGCAATCCCAGCTGCCGGAACTCCTGGCATCTGATTCCCTACTGGACCAACGCCCCCCTCAGCACCGCGCTGTTCGTCGTCTACCATATCTAAAATTTCTTCGAGCTTTTTCGAAAAGTTCAGGCTCTCTTCGGACCTATTTGCCACTACCTGGCTCACAAGGGACACACTAGCTTCGCGTCCGCTCCCTCCTTCGAAAGGGCCGAAAATCCTATCAGTGCACTGGTTAAAGTAGTCTACAGGGACGAAATCTACCGGGTGTTGAATACCTGTATAAATTTGGTTGAACAGTGACCCAACCACCTGATTTCCAAAGGAACGCGCAAAGCCACGAGTGATACGCCTGTCTCCGCTGAACAGGCCCAAACCACCAAAAACTCTCTCCTCCCTGTTGTCTCCGTCAGACATGTACCCAGACGCACTCTACGGATTCACACAATCTCAAACACGCAGTAACCGCAACCTAAATTTAAAAATGACTTTAAATTTTCCTTCCAAAGAAAATTAAAGCAACTTAAACAAAACGGATTGAAAATCAGAACCCAAAAAAAAATTTTTTAGAGGAAAAAGAAGTTTCACAAACAAAAAAAAAATTCAAGTAAAAAAACTTAACCGATAACTCATAACAATTTTACTAAACTAATAAAAGAAAATTACGAAATTAAATAGCAATTCAAAAAAAAAAGGCAAAACAAGGGAGATTGACTAGTGCTTAAAAAAGAAACTAAAGCGATTGAACGAAAACTAAAAATTTTTGGGGTTTTCTCAAAATTCAAAGTAAAGATTTGATAGCAAGTGTAACTTAAAATAAACAGAAGTTCCCAAAAAAAAATCAAATAATTCAAGTGGGATGGCAAGGAAGAAATAATAAAAATGAAAAAAATATTAAAAAAAATTTAATTATAGGAATTAGATTTAAATATTTTTGCGAAAATAAACATAAAAAGGTATAAATTCAAGAGTAAAACTTCGATTGAAAAACAACTTTAGACTTAAACTAGAATAAAATAATTCAAAATTTCGATTCAAGGGTAAAAACGAAATGTTAAACTTTCGAAATTAGATTAAAACTAAAAGTAAAAAAAAAACAAAGCAATTTGGATAATGAAATTCAAATTACTTAAGGGAAATTAACTCCTAGATTTAAATTCAAAAATTCAAAATTAAAAATTGATTAAAAAAATGTAAAGCTTAAGTTAAGTGGTAATAGAGTTTTTATATTTAAAAAAACAAAATATTTAATAATTTTTAAGTACCAAACTAATTTCAAAAAAGATTAAATAAAAATTGCAAAGCTTAAAAATGGAATACAATTCAATTTCAATGGATTATCGAAATTCAATTTAAAACCCTAAACCAAATAAAATACAACCGAACTTAAATTAAAACGGCCAAAGAGGTAATTCAAGTGATTGGATATAAATGGTAATATTAACGGGATATACCCCGTTGAAAATAAATATCACGAATAAAAAAATCAAACATTAGAAAAGTAAAAAAAAATTTATTTAAAGAAATAAGGTGAAGTAAAAAAACTATAAAGAAATACAAAAATTATAAAAATTGAATTTTAAAAATAAAAATTTCAAACTCCAAATCTTAAATTGATATAAAAAAAACCAAACGTATTTTGCATTCAAAACACAAAAAATTTTTTTTTTCAGAAATCGAAAGCTTCACGATAAAACTAACAATGTGAATTGCGATTCGTTATTCGAACTCCACAATGGCAATCTAACTTCGCAAAAGAAATTACTGTCGATGTAATAACAATAACATAAAAAATAGTAATAATAATAAAAAAAAATAAAAAAAATGTTTATGTAACTAAGTTTTCAATTGAATGAAATTTCAGCCCAAAAAAAAAATTAAAAACAAAAAGAATTTTCAAAAATGATAAAATTTATATGTATTTATATATACGTGGGTATATTTAGTATCAAGGTGTGTTTAGATATACGTATGTGTTTGATCTTTTTATCAGTTATACATACAACAGAACAAAAAAAATGGTTTATACTTCCTATAGAATATAATTCAAGGCGGGAATAACTTTACTCTATTAGTTTAGGTATATATTGACTTGCTTTGGTGTGTTCGTGGTGTTGCACCTGGCGAGGTCATTGTGGAAGGTTTCAGTCCGGTATTATTCTGTCCTTGTCGTGTGCTAGCTAATTCCCCATGTAACGTTGTAAAGGGTGCACGTCGATACCCAGTACTCGGCACCGAAGTACGGATGCAACACCTTTATACCCACCCTGTAAAACTACCCCCATTTGAATGCATGTTGCAAGCCTCATTCACACTTGTTGCTGAAACGAGTGTGCAGGAGCTTCAACAACTGCATGCACACAAAAAAAAAGGAAACAAAAAAAAGGAAATAAAATTTTAATAAAAGAAGATTTAAACCGCATATGCATATGCACCTCCAAATCCTCCAAGTACCCTAGTGCCAGCTTTGAAGATAGCAAAAGGAACCTTGAAAGGATAGAGATACAACCCCCCTTCGATTCTATCATGGCTGCACATATCGCTTGCGACTGATCGCTAGTGATGTTGCAACCATGATCCCTAAAACCCTAGCTCTGTCCGGAAAGTAGTGAAGGATAAAGATAGAGAAGTGAGTAAAGCAAGAAGGGGTATTGAGGTGACTAAAAGTAGGAGAAATATAATGGGAAATCGGAACAAAAACTATTCGGGCTATTAGCGTTGGGCGCCATATTTGTGATTACTGACTTTTAATGGTAAGGCGGAGGTGGCATGTGGCATGGTTGCAAGCCCCTGCTAGCTCGTCGAATGGGGTGGGGTTTTCCACACCTGCCTTACCCGCAGTTATCTCAACAAAAAAAGTGGTTCATGCCTAGAAGTGAATACATAAATAATGGGAAAGTAGGAAATGGAAGAAAAAAAGGAAAGGAGACCCGTCCAGAGTCAGGGGGAGTCTACCCACCCTCTTAGCGTATCTTACGCGAAGCCATGGGCGCCGTGCTGACTCCTCTAATTTTACGACGCCCCCAATACCTGACTCAAGTTCGTCTGTCTAAGGGTCCTTCACGTCATTGTCCCTACCACTTCCCCTTTTCTTACCTGGAACAACACCCACACCAAAGAGTTGAAAAGTTAGCCCTCCATTACCGAAATAAATTTAGCTTCAACCTTTCAAATTTGCCAACGTTATAAACATTATTTTATTCAATTTTAAAGTCGCAAACAAAATAAATAGATGATACCCTAACCACTAGTCTTAAATCTAGGTGTGAGAAAAAATTATCGCAAACAAAGGCTAATAAAGTATTTTAACAATTCTATTTAGCAATACAATATATCTATGTAAAGAAGAGCTTGACATCTTCAAATACCTTGTCAACCATAATTCAAAAAAAAAAACAATCCAGTTGAAAGCAAAAAAACAAAAAAAAATAGTCGAATTCAAACAAATTATGTGAACGATAGTTAAGGTTGTGTATAACTCGTCACCCCCTAATGTATTCCGTATTAGGAAGATACTTTGCTTCTACAAAAAAAAAAAAAAAATCATTGTCATATCTTTCCTTCTAATAAACCGCAGAAAGATCTATCGGTATGTATATACATATAATAAAGAAACCAAAGCAGCTAAAGTTAATGCAAATTCCTGACCTAGGCTAAGGTATTATGTACATAGGCATATATATAGGTCAATGCTTGCATACGTACACCTATATGTAAAGAGACGGATATGATAGTTTTTTTCTTTGTTTTTTTTTCTTCGTTTTCTCACTCACCTGATCTCAGTACATCAGCATTGCAGGCGCCTTCAAGCCTCGCGGTAACGGGCGTCGAGTGGGTCACAAAATTACGCGGCCGAAAAAAAAAAACACAAAAGGAAAAGAAAAAAAATCACACAAAAAGTATGTGAGTGCAATAAAAATTTGCTTACAGCAAAAAAAGTATTATTGGTAGCTGGCATACAAAAGTGTGTGGAGACAAAATTGTTAGAGCTCCAAAAAAAAAAAACCCAAAGAAATCTGTGTGCAAAGAAAAAAAAAATGACAACGAAAATATCAGAAAAAAACTAAAACCCGAAGGTTAGCTCAGGAGCCAACAAAATGTGCTTACGTGTGACCAACCAAAACAAAAAAAAAAAAAACGAGAAATGTGCAAGCCACGCGTTCCTAGCTAAAACACAAAGGAAATCCTTACAGAAATAAAGGAAATAGTGATGTTTAAAAAAAATTTTGAAATTATCCAATGGTTATAAATAAAATAAAAAAATGGTTATATGCGGCAAACAATAAAAAAATGTGTTCCCTCGGCCCTCCTTGGCCTTTGGTGGTGGTGACGTTGCTGGTGTTGCTGTCGGCGTTGCTGCTGGTGGCGATGCTGTCACTGCTGCTGACGTTGGCTGGCTTCCTCTGTCGAACGTTGGCGTTGGCGTGGGCGCTGCCTTCGCTCAGTTAATGTCGCTTGCAGGCCACGATTACTCTCTAGCCTGGAAGTTTCTCTCTCTTTCCCCGCTCTCTATGACATTCCACGGCAATCCAATGCGCTACATATGTCGTTGGAACATATGTGTTCCAGAATTTCCAATCCCTTTAAAAAATGTTTAAAATGCGGGTAAGTATATGCCTTAGCCCCTTCCTAGGTCCTGCCCCAAAATCTATAAAAGAAACAAGAAGCAAAAAAAACGAAAAATTGTCTACAGGCTGAATATCATGTCTCGTTGTTTCCTTTATTGCTTCCTGCACCTATGTATGTATGCCCAGCCATACCCTATCTTTCCAATCCCAATTGGCACATAATGCAGTAAGTATGGACATACATACATACATATACGCATGCAATAAAGCAAACCAAAGAAAAAGTTCTTTCTTTCTATTTTCACCTACTAATCTCATTTCAACTTCAAATTTTTTTCCAAATCAATTATCTTTTGTCCCTTTAACTTATTTCAAGTTAATTTTATAGCGTTTTCTTTTCTGTAAAAAAAAAGGTTGCCCTCATGTTGCCTTCTTAAAGTCTACCTTTTGATCTAGCCACCTGCCGCGATGCATAAATGGCTCTTCTTCGTAGTTAATGGACCCCTTATCTTATTCGGTGGAAAATATTTTTTGAAAAGAACAAACAAACTCACAGGGGAGCTGGGAAAAACCAACAGGGCGACACCATTTCCAGAAAAGAAAACTCCATTAATTTGATTCGGATTTTTTTTACTTTAACTTAAATTAACTTCTGCTACTCAAAAATTCAAACTCAAAACAAATTCGGATTAACAAAAATTGTTTTCTTTTTAATTTTTTTTTTGGGTTTATTAAATTTTTTTTTTTTTCATTTTACACAAATTTTATTTCAACAAATTTCTAATTTCCAAAAATTTAAAAATTTTATTTTTTTCTCTACCTATTTATTTTTCTATTCATTTAGTTTCTTATTAAATTTTAGCCTGCCTTTTAAAGAGATTATTTTACCTTCCACTTATGTGTTATACAAAAAAAATCTTTAGATTAGAATTAAGTTGAAGAAAAATTAGCTAAATTTTAATTTATGTCAACTGAGGGAATAATTTTTATAATTTTACCGTGGCGAAAAATAATATTGCTAAGGTTCAACTATCTGCAAAAAAAATTCTTTTGCGTCATTTGGCCAGGCTATTTACTTGAATTTTCATTTCTGGAAACGGGAACCTTCACTCAATTTGGGAGTACAAGAAATGGTACATAAAATCGAAAGGTGTTAGGCTTTAAAATTTTTTTTAACCTTTAATTTTAAAAGTGAATGTTTTTCTCAAATGAAAATGAAATAGTTATCAAATTTAAATTTTTAGGAACAGACACAAAAGGATTTTTTTCTTTTAAGGAATTTAGTTAAATAAACAGTATATTAGTACTTACCGGTGGCAGGATGTCCAACGGACTTTGCTTCTCGTTGTTATACTTTACAATTGTGCTGATTGAACGGAATTGAAACCGTTTTGCGAAAATTACGAGGGTTTTTTTTTTTGTTTTATTAAAAAATGAAGTTTTTTTCTTTTTTCCACTTGACCGGCACTATACTTTACTTTAGCTTTTCCGCGGCACGCCCACGCACTTTAAATCCAACTTTTGCAATGATTTTCTGAGCTTCAGCTCGATCGTGCGCATACCCCGATTCGTATCTAAACGGAATTTCCTACCACTTTCACTCAATTCACACCCACGCATGTGCAGTTGCATTTCGTTTTTGCGCATGCACACATTCATACCTGTACATGTAGGCCTCCTTCCACTAATGTTGCGCAACACGCGCAGATACCTGGTTGAGATACATTTTGTCGATAAGGGTGTAACGCAGGAACAAGTACGGTTGCCGGTGACATATGTATCTATGTATCTTGAGGCTAGCGTAACAGGCTCGCATCCGCCGATGGGGCTTGCTCCATGGAGCGTGTGCGTAAAATAAATTCATACGCGGCCGATTATGTGTCTTTTCTTTCTGCTACCCCAATGTGTGGCCTCGACCCACGACTTAATGCCGGGCAAAAAAAAAAAATCTTCCAAGTCAGTTGTAGCTGTGTATGTGCAACACGTACTTGCTACACGTACATACAACATCAATATTTAAGTATCTGTTAACTGACTATCTCACAAATTCACTCATAATTCTAGGTTTAAAATAAAAAAAAATATCACAGTTTTAGTAGTCTGTCAATATTGTTAGTAAAATATATCACAGTTAGGATTAAGATCGTAGAAAAAAAATATCACAGATTGCTGACTATTGCTAATTGGCTAAAAAAAATTTAAATAAATAAATAATTGCATAAATAAATAAGAGGGGTTTAATAATTACTAAATGGTCAAATGGGTGTATAAAAAAATCACTGGGTGCAAAAATGCTAAAGATCCTACGTCTATAGAAAGGTGGTCAGATATGGGAATCGTCGAGCATGCAGATAAATAATTATGTCGTCCGAAGTAGAAGATTAGTAAGGTATTTGACAATCCCATTGTTAACATTTAACATTCAACGTGCGACGTCTAACATGCAACATATAACCTTTACTTTGTACATATATCCTTAGCGTGGTATACCCCGATTCTTTTCCCACTAGCATCCCCTAGCTCGTACATTGAATTTCCTATTGTTTTAAGCACTATACATTTGACTTGCTTGGGTGCCAGTTTGGCATTATAGTTGTCAATCTGGGAGCTCTGTTTAAAATTCCGGCGGTATACGACTTGTCCTATTTTAAATCTAACGTCCCTACTTCTGGTATCATACACTTTCTTACTACACTCGTATGCTAACTTCAGCTCCTTATTAATTCTGTCCCTCAGTAACTGCAATCTATCACCGGTTGTCTCCACCTCGCAATCAACATCCTTCAGCGACCCCAACTTTCGGTATAGCTCGTATGATGCTGCATGCAGTATCATAGGCATACCGAAAGTGGCATGATAAGGCGTCATGTTGATAGCGGAGTGGACAGCACTTCGAAGTGCAAACGCCGCATCACTAATATGTCGGTCCCAAGATTTTTGGTTTTCGTTAATGAATGATCTTACGATCTGGAGAACCGATCGATTGACCCTCTCTGCGGCGTTCCCTGCGGTGAATAAAAGGCTGTCTTGATATGGGTAGTACCATATTTCCCTAGGAGGGTGGCGAAAGTTCCTGAAACGAATTGTCTTCCATTGTCCGAATGGATGTATTCGGGTACCCCGAATATATGGAAGACTTCTCGTTCCAGAAATTTCACCACCTTCGCTGAAGTTGCTTTGCGCATAGGTTTCAAGAATACAAACTTGGTAAAATGGTCTAAACATACAAACACAAAAACATTACCATCAGACGTACGAGGATACGGACCCATAAAATCTACAAATAAACGTTGAAAAGGCCGTTCGGTTACATGTTGCTTACCCATAAGGGGCTTGTGAAAAGCAGTTTGTGTCTTGCTTTCTGAGCAGACTTCACATCCCTTAATAAAGGTACAAACTTCTGTTACCATTCCTGGCCAGTAATATCGTTCGCGTAAACGAGACAAAGTTTTGTGGATTCCACCGTGACCAGCTGAAGGTGAGCTGTGAGCAGACTCTACCAGCACTGATCGCAGCTCCGACGGAACCGAAAGCTTCCAGGCTTGGTCCGCTTGAAGTACATCCCCCCGGTCAGACTGTGTCCGTTTATATACGTATCCGTCAGATACACATAAGTCTGGCAATTTATCCTTGTTGTCCGTCACTGTTTTTTGTAGCTCACGGTATTCGTCTCAGTCAAAATATGGCGAGTCTAGACATAAGTCCATGACTGTGTCACTTGGTCTTATTTCTTCCATGTCCATTCTGGAGAGAGTGTCCGGTACAACGTTTTGTGAGCCTCTTCTATGTTCGATGTCAAAATCGAAACTTTGGAGTTTTAAACTCCATCTAGCAAGTCGTCCAGCAAGGTCTTTTTGGTTCATAAGCCATTTTAAGCTCGCGTGGTCCGTTATTATCGTGAAGGGCAAGCCCTCCACATAAGGTCGAAAACGTTTTACGCTTAGAACCGCTGTGTAACATTCCTGTTCTGTTACACTATAGTTTTTCTGTGCTTTGTTCAGTTTTGCAGACATGTAAGCAATTGGTCTTTCGTTATTGTCTTCGTCGAGTTGGAAAAGAACCCCGCCCACTCCGTCTGTCGATGCATCACATTGGATGTAGAAGCGTCTGTTAAAATCTGAATGCGTTAGGACTGGAGCCGATATTAGGCTTCGTTTGAGTTGTTCAAATGCCCGTCTATCGTCATTAGTCATAGTGAATTTCTTTATCTTTTCCTTGGTGAGGCAGTCGTGCAGCGGAGCTGCAATAGTCGCGTAATCTTGTATGAAGCGTCGGTACCAGCCTGACATGCCTAGGAACCGTCGTAACTGTTTCGGGGTTTTCGGCTCGGGAAAGTCCCTCACAGCTGCTACCTTGTTTGCATCAGTTCTAATGCAGCCGTCACCTACAACATAACCAAGGTATCGAACTTCTTTATAACAAAATTTGCTTTTCTCTACGTATATCGTTAGGTTTGCTTCGCGAAGACATCGAGCGACCTTTTCTAACAAACATATATGAGACGAAAAGTCTTCAGAACAAACTAACAAGTCATCAAGGTACACAAACACACAGTCACGTAACGAAGCGGGTATAACCTTGTCCAATAATCGACACATTCTTTGTGCCGCGTTGCACAGTCCGAAGGGCATAACGGTAAATTGGTAGAGGGGTCTCCCCGGCACTGTGAACGCTGTCTTCTCCCTCGACCTTTTTTCCAACGGAATCTGCCAGAAGGCGTCCTTCAGGTCTATGGCTGATATATACCTAGTATTTTGTAGCCGGCTAAGTATTCCGTCGATATGAGGGAGTGGATAGGCGTCCTTGACGGTTCGCTCATTTACCTTACGCGCATCCAGGCAAAGTCGATTCTTAGTTCCCTTAATAACAAGTGAAACTGGTGAGTTCCAACTACTATTGGATTCTTCGATTACCCCCATACTAAGCATTCGATCTAATTCGGCGTAAACTAACTTTTGAATTGTTGGTGAGATGGGGTAGTGGCGTTGTTTAACAGGTAAATTCTCATCGCGTACCTCTATCACATGTTCTTCTAATCCGGTGCGGCCTAATCCTAAGACAGCGAACGACGGGAATTGTGCCTTTACCCTCTCTAAAGCTACTGTCTGGTATGGGGATAACACATGTTGTACGGCGTCGGAGGACAAATCCCCCTCGGCCGGAGCGAGCTCTGCTACTGTCGTGTGGGTTGGATGAGCTGTGGGGCCTCTATTAACTACGTTCAGATTGAAAACCTTCCAAAAATCAATCCCTAAATATACTTCCTGTTGGAGCCCTGGTACTATTAAAAACTCTAAGTCCCTGCACATCTCATCCCACATCACTGGTAATACTACCACGCCTGTCACTGGTGTTTCTTCTCCGTTTGCCGTCTTAATAAATTGATGCGTTATTGGCAGAATCCTTGCTTCGTGCCCTTCTAAAAACTTCTCACTATTTTTCCCCAGACAACATGATCCTGCTCCCGAATCTAACAAAGCTAATGTGTCTTTACCCCCTATCTTGGTTTGCGCAAAAAATCTATTGTCACCCTTTAAAGTGACTATTGTCGAAATTATTTTGCTCCTGATTCTTCTAAACATCTTTCTCTTTTCTCTCATCTTTTGTATCTTTTTAAAATTTCTGCTTCTTCTTCTTTCTATTATCTCCTCATTAAATATTCTCCTCCGGGCCGCCTCATATTCTAGTTTCTTTATATGTAAACTCTTCAATTCTCTCTTCTTTCTTACATCCAAACTGTTTTGATTCTTTCATTATTATTTTCTCTTTTTAAAATTTTCATTGTTTGTTGTCCGGGCGCTCCTTCTCCTGGCTGAGTACCCCGGTCATTTCTGCCAGATTCCCGTTTCCCTTAGGAGGTTTGAACACACAAAAAGAGCTGTCTCCCCCACACGAAAAGCAGACCACGTTGTGGAAGCTAGATTTGCATCGCGTCTCCTTGCTAGCTTCCAAAGGGTTCTTAACAAAATGGTCAACCGGCATTCCACAAGAGAAGCACAACATTAAGTGGAAAGGTGAGGGACAGAATGAGTTTATAGTCGGTTTGGTACCGGTTGTAGACGTTGTGGTAGGTGCACTACGCGGTGCCAGGTTTTGTGTCCTGTTATCAGGTAGCTGACCACTGTTCGACCTAATTTTAAATGGGTTCCCTATCGCTTCAAGTGGCCTGGAACTACCCATCTCTTTTGGGAACTGTACGTCGGGGTAGACCAGTTCGCTTACCGCCCCTTTAGACCTACTTTTGTTTTCCTTTATAACCTTTTCGGCACGCCGGCTTTCAGCCTTTAGCTCGGCTAGTGTGTCCATTTTCGAGGAGAATTTAAGGTTAGCCAGGTATGGCTTTAGGTTCCCCTTAATTATTCCCACTAGCTCCTTTTCAGGAATTCTCTTCCGAAGCCTGAACGTCAAATTATGTACTTCCCCATAAAATTCATCAAATCCCTCATGTACCAACTGTTTTCATTCCATGATTTGCCGAATCACCTCGTAGTCGGACTCTGCGGTTTTGAAATGGGCTAGCAGTTCTGCCTTCAGGTCCATGTATCCGAAGTTTGGATCTTCTGCATGGTCTTCCAACACCTGCCAGTACCATTTCAAAGCCGCGCCCGACACGAGGCAATGGAAATCAGTAACCAGCTGGTGATGAGTGATTTGATGCTGTACCTTCATCTTCTCAATACGGAATAAGAAACTTTCGACCGAAATCCCCTTATCCGTGCCGTCAAACTTTATGTGCCACTTCTCCAGGTCCATTTTCTTCCAACGCTGTGGCTCCTGTGTGGCCTGACTTCCTCCGTCCGTTCGTCGTTCTCCGTTGTTGGTGTTGTTGCCGCCTCCATCTGAATTTGTTTGGCCTCTGTTGTTCGGCGTCGATGCTTGAGTGGAGCGGTGGTCCAATGCCTGTGCTGCGGAGGTTTCGGTCTCGGCTACTCGGCCGCTGAGGTTGGCTACATAGGTCTTGATATTTCCGAGTTCGTTTGTCCACTGCGCCATTAGGTCGCCTTGCTGCGCCATCATGGCCATCAAACGACTTAGTTGTTCGGTGTTGGTATCGGTGTTCGCCATCCTATTTCCTGATGCTGCCGCAATCCCAGCTGCCGGAACTCCTGGCATCTGATTCCCTACTGGACCAACGCCCCCCTCAGCACCGCGCTGTTCGTCGTCTACCATATCTAAAATTTCTTCGAGCTTTTTCGAAAAGTTCAGGCTCTCTTCGGACCTATTTGCCACTACCTGGCTCACAAGGGACACACTAGCTTCGCGTCCGCTCCCTCCTTCGAAAGGGCCGAAAATCCTAGCAGTGCACTGGTTAAAGTAGTCTACAGGGACGAAATCTACCGGGTGTTGAATACCTGTATAAATTTGGTTGAACAGTGACCCAACCACCTGATTTCCAAGGGAACGCGCAAAGCCACGAGTGATACGCCTGTCTCCGCTGAACAGGCCCAAACCACCAAAAACTCTCTCCTCCCTGTTGTCTCCGTCAGACATGTACCCAGACACACTCTACGGATTCACACAATCTCAAACACGCAGTAACCGCAACCTAAATTTAAAAATGACTTTAAATTTTCCTTCCCAAGAAAATTAAAGCAACTTAAACAAAACGGATTGAAAATCAGAACCCAAAAAACAATTTTTTAGAGGAAAAAGAAGTTTCACAAACAAAAAAAAAATTCAAGTAAAAAAACTTAACCGATAACTCATAAAAATTTTACTAAACTAATAAAAGAAAATTACGAAATTAAATAGCAATTCAAAAAAAAAAAGGCAAAACAAGGGAAATTGACTAGTGCTTAAAAAAGAAACTAAAGCGATTGAACGAAAACTAAAAATTGTTGGGGTTTTCTCAAAATTCAAAGTAAAGATTTGATAGCAAGTGTAACTTAAAATAAACAGAAGTTCCCAAAAAAAAAATCAAATAATTCAAGTGGGATGGCAAGGAAGAAATAATAAAAATGAAAAAAATATTAAAAAAAATTTAATTATAGGAATTAAATTTAAATATTTTTGCGAAAATAAACATAAAAGGTATAAATTCAAGAGTAAAACTTCGATTGAAAAACAACTTTAGACTTAAACTAGAATAAAATAATTCAAAATTTCGATTCAAGGGTAAAAACGAAATGTTAAACTTTCGAAATTAGATTAAAACTAAAAGTAAAAAAAAAACAAAGCAATTTGGATAATGAAATTCAAATTACTTAAGGGAAATTAACTCCTAGATTTAAATTCAAAAATTCAAAATTAAAAATTGATTAAAAAAATGTAAAGCTTAAGTTAAGTGGTAATAGAGTTTTTATATTTAAAAAAACAAAATATTTAATAATTTTTAAGTACCAAACTAATTTCAAAAAAGATTAAATAAAATTTGCAAAGCTTAAAAATGGAATACAATTCAATTTCAATGGATTATCGAAATTCAATTTAAAACCCTAAACCAAATAAAATACAACCGAACTTAAATTAAAACGGCCAAAGAGGTAATTCAAGTGATTGGATATAAATGGTAATATTAACGGGATATACCCCGTTCAAAATAAATATCACGAATAAAAAAATTAAACATTAGAAAAGTAAAAAAAAATTGATTTAAAGAAATAAGGTGAAGTAAAAAAACTATAAAGAAATACAAAAATTATAAAAATTGAATTTTAAAAATAAAAATTTCAAACTCCAAATCTTAAATTGATATAAAAAAAACCAAACGTATTTTGCATTCAAAACACAAAATTTTTTTTTTTTCAGAAATCGAAAGCTTCACGATAAAACTAATAATGTGAATTGCGATTCGTTATTCGAACTCCACAACGGCAATCTAACTTCGCAAAAGAAATTACTGTCGATGTAATAACAATAACATAAAAAATAGTAATAATAATAAAAAAAAATAAAAAAAATGTTTATGTAACTAAGTTTTCAATTGAATGAAATTTCAGCCCAAAAAAAAAATTAAAAACAAAAAGAATTTTCAAAAATGATAAAATTTATATGTATTTATATATACGTGGGTATATTTAGTATCAAGGTGTGTTTAGATATACGTATGTGTTTGATCTTTTTATCAGTTATACATACAACAGAACAAAAAAAATGGTTTATACTTCCTATAGAATATAATTCAAGGCGGGAATAACTTTACTCTATTAGTTTATGTATATATTGACTTGCTTCGGTGTGTTCGTGGTGTTGCACCTGGCGAGGTCATTGTGGAAGGTTTCAGTCCGGTATTATTCTGTCCTTGTCGTGTGCTAGCTAATTCCCCATGTAACGTTGTAAAGGGTGCACGTCGATACCCAGTACTCGGCACCGAAGTACGGATGCAACACCTTTATACCCAGCCTGTAAAACTACCCCCATTTGAATGCATGTTGCAAGCCTCATTCACACTTGTTGCTGAAACGAGTGTGCAGGAGCTTCAACAACTGCATGCACACAAAAAAAAGGAAACAAAAAAAAGGAAATAAAATTTTAATAAAAGAAGATTTAAACCGCATATGCATATGCACCTCCAAATCCTCCAAGTACCCTAGTGCCAGCTTTGAAGATAGCAAAAGGAACCTTGAAAGGATAGAGATACAACCCCCCTTCGATTCTATCATGGCTGCACATATCGCTTGCGACTGATCGCTAGTGATGTTGCAACCATGATCCCTAAAACCTTAGCTCTGTCAGGAAAGTAGTGAAGGATAAAGATAGAGAAGTGAGTAAAGCAAGAAGGGGTATTGAGGTGACTAAAAGTATGAGAAATATAATGGGAAATCGGAACAAAAACTATTCGGGCTATTAGCGTTGGGCGCCATATTTGTGATTACTGACTTTTAATGGTAAGGCGGAGGTGGCATGTGGCATGGTTGCAAGCCCCTGCTAGCTCGTCGAATGGGGTGGGGTTTTCCACACCTGCCTTACCCGCAGTTATCTCAACAAAAAAAGTGGTTCATGCCTAGAAGTGAATACATAAATAATGGGAAAGTAGGAAATGGAAGAAAAAAAGGAAAGGAGACCCGTCCAGAGTCAGGGGGAGTCTACCCACCCTCTTCGCGTATCTTACGCGAAGCCATGGGCGCCGTGCTGACTCCTCTAATTTTACGACGCCCCCAATACCTGACTCAAGTTCATCTGTCTAAGGGTCCTTCACGTCATTGTCCCTCCCACTTCCCCTCTTCTTACCTGGAACAACACCCACACCAAAGAGTTGAAAAGTTAGCCCTCCATTACCGAAATAAATTTAGCTTCAACCTTTCAAATTTGCCAACGTTATAAACATTATTTTATTCAATTTTAAAGTCGCAAACAAAATAAATAGATGATACCCTAACCACTAGTCTTAAATCTAGGTGTGAGAAAAAATTATCGCAAACAAAGGCTAATAAAGTATTTTAACAATTCTATTTAGCAATACAATATATCTATTTAAAGAAGAGCTTGACATCTTCAAATACCTTGTCAACCATAATTCAAAAAAAAAACAATCCAGTTGAAAGCAAAAAAACAAAAAAAAATAGTCGAATTCAAACAAATTATGTGAACGATATTTAAGGTTGTGTATAACTCGTCACCCCCTAATGTATTCCGTATTAGGAAGATACTTTGCTTCTACAAAAAAAAAAAAAATCATTGTCATATCTTTCCTTCTAATAAACCGCAGAAAGATCTATCGGTATGTATATACATATAATAAAGAAACCAAAGCAGCTAAAGTTAATGCAAATTCCTGACCTAGGCTAAGGTATTATGTACATAGGCATATATATAGGTCAATGCTTGCATACGTACACCTATATGTAAAGAGACGGATATGATAGTTTTTTTCTTTGTTTTTTTTTTTCTTCGTTTTCTCACTCACCTGATCTCAGTACATCAGCATTGCAGGCGCCTTCAAGCCTCGCGGTAGCGGGCGTCGAGTGGGTCACAAAATTACGCGACCGAAAAAAAAAAAACACAAAAGGAAAAGAAAAAAAATCACACAAAAAGTATGTGAGTGCAATAAAAATTCGCTTACAGCAAAAAAAGTATTATTGGTAGCTGGCATACAAAAGTGTGTGGAGACAAAATTGTTAGAGCTCCAAAAAAAAAAAAAACCCCCCAAAGAAATGTGTGTGCGATGAAAAAAAAAATGACAACGAAAATATCAGAAAAAAACTAATACCCGAAGGTTAGCTCAGGAGCCAACAAAATGTGCTTACGTGTGACCAACCAAAACAAAAAAAAAAATAACGAGAAATGTGCAAGCCACGCGTTCCTAGCTAAAACACAAAGGCAATCCTTACAGAAATAAAGGAAATAGTGATGTTTAAAAAAAATTTTGAAATTAACCAATGGTTATAAATAAAATAAAAAAAAAATGGTTATATGCGGCAAACAATAAAAAAAATGTGTTCCCTCGGCCCTCCTTGGCCTTTGGTGGTGGTGACGTTGCTGGTGTTGCTGTCGGCGTTGCTGCTGGTGGCGATGCTGTCACTGCTGCTGACGTTGGCTGGCTTCCTCTGTCGAACGTTGGCGTTGGCGTGGGCGCTGCTTTCGCTCAGTTAATGTCGCTTGCAGGCCACGATTACTCTCTAGCCTGGAATTTTCTCTCTCTTTCCCTGCTCTCTATGACATTCCACGGCAATCCAATGCGCTACATATGTCGTTGGAACATATGTGTTTCCTTTATTGCTTCCTGCACCTATGTATGTATGCCCAGCCATACCCTATCTTTCCAATCCCAATTGGCACATAATGCAGTAAGTATTGACATACATACATACATATATGCATGCAATAAAGCAAACCAAAGAAAAAGTTCTTTCTTTCTGTTTTCACCTACTAATCTCATTTCAACTTCAAATTTTTTTCCAAATCAATTATCTTTTGTCCCTTTAACTAATTTCAAGTTAATTTTATAGCGTTTTCTTTTCTGTAAAAAAAAATGTTGCCCTCATGTTGCCCTCTTAAAGTCTACCTTTTGATCTAGCCACCTGCCGCGATGCAAAAATTGCTCTTCTTCGTAGTTAATGGACCCCTTATCCTATTCGTTGGAAAATATTTTTTGAAAAGAACAAACAAACTCACAGGGGAGCTGGGAAAAACCAATAGGGCGACACCATTTCCAGAAAAGAAAACTCCATTAATTTGATGCGGATTTTTTTTACTTTAACTTAAATTAACTTCTGCTACTCAAAAATTCAAGCTCAAAATAAATTCGGATTAACAAAAATTGTTTTCTTTTTAATTTTTTTTTTTTGGGTTTATTTAATTTTATTTTTTTTTTATTTTACACCAATTTTATTTCAACTAATTTCTAATTTCCAAAAATTTAAAAATTTTATTTTTTTTCTCTACCTATTTATTTTTCTATTCATTTAGTTTCTTATTAAATTTTAGCCTGCCTTTTAAAGAGATTATTTTACCCTCCACTTATGTTTAATACAAAAAAAATCTTTAGATTAGAATTAATTTGAAGAAAAATTAGCTAAATTTTAATTTATGTCAACTGAGGGAATAATTTTTATAATTTTACCGTGGCGAAAAATAATATTGCTAAGGTTCAACTATCTGCAAAAAAAATTCTATTGCGTCATTTGGCCAGGCTATTTACTCGAATTTTCATTTCTGGAAAAGGGAACCTTCACTCAATTTGAGAGTACAAGAAATGGTACATAAAATCGAAAGGTGTTAGGCTTTTAAATTTTTTTTCAAACTTTAATTTTAAAAGTGAATGTTTTTCTCAAATGAAAATGAAATAGTTATCAAATTTAAATTTTTAGGAACAGACACAAAAGGATTTTTTTTCTTTTAAGGAATTTAGTTAAATAAACAGTACATTAGTACTTACCGGTGGTAGGATGTCCAACGGACTTTGCTTCTCGTTGTTATACTTTACAATTGTACTGATTGAACGGAATTGAAACCGTCTTGCGAAAATTACGGGGTTTTTTTGGTTTTATTAAAAAATGAAGTTTTTTTCTTTTTTCCACTTGACCGGCACTATACTTTACTTTAGCTTTTCCGCGGCACGCCCACGCACTTTAAATCCAACTTTTGCAATGATTTTCTGAGCTTCAGCTCGATCGTGCGCATACCCCGATTCGTATCTAAACGGAATTTCCTACCACTTTCACTCAATTCACACCCACGCATGTGCAGTTGCATTTCGTTTTTGCGCATGCACACATTCATACCTGTACATGTAGGCCTCCTTCCACTAATGTTGCGCAACACGCGCAGATATCTGGTTGAGATACATTTTGTCGATAAGGGTGTAACGCAGGAACAAGTACGGTTGCCGGTGACATATGTAGCTATGTATCTTGAGGCTAGCGTGCCCTCTAAGAAGATTCAGAGTAAAAGCAAAGCCGCCATGGTGGAGCAATGAGCTAAGTCTTCTAAGAAGACAGGTAAAAGAAATGTTTAAGCTAGCAAAGACTGCGGAAAGCGGAGCGTGTCGGGACGAGTACAGGGATCTACTGAGGATCTACAAGCGTGAAATTTCCGGGGCGAAGAGAATCTCATGGAAAATTTCTGTACGGACATAGAGTGCTCCAGCAAAACAGCACGGTTGAGAAAAGTCCAAGCAAAGGGAAATAGAGTCCAGGGACTAATAAAGAAAGTCTCAAGTAGGGCGGTCGTGGAATGGCTTAAAATAATATTCGATGGGTGCATAAGACTGAATCATGTACCGCACTCTTGCAGAACTGCTTGTGTAGCTTTCCTACCAAAGGCGGGGAAGATCAGTCACGTGTACCCCAGCGGGTTAGGGGGTCAGAATATTCCCGCGGTAGGTATGCCTGTCGTAAGAGGCGACTAAAATACCAGATTCAAGGGGCTGTGTAGCGCAACCCTTCAGGTTACCAGCGCAATATATAGCTTCTCCAAACCCAATTGTCAACCTCAGCTATCCGCGGCGAATCCTGTTTCACTAACAGACGAGGCTCTGGCGACCACAAGCTCCTCATGGAACTTGGGGGTGGGGAGGGAGGGAATGGCCTGAAGGTTTAATGTGGCCATATAAATCATTCCCGAGATGGTCGGGCTAGCACCTTAATGGTGCTGTGGTACCGGAGCGTACCGGCTCTGTATCCGGCAAAGGACCATTACATCGATAACACTCCCCAAAGCCTTCGGGGAGAAACCTTATCACTAGAACAACAACAAAATCAGTCACCTGTATCCCAAAGACTATATACCCATTAGCTTAACATCATTTCTGCTCAAAACCTTTGAGAGGCTGATAGATGTGTACATAAATTCCAACGTAATAAGCATAGAAAAAGCCCTGGAATATAACGAATATGCTCTAGAAGTCTTCTTAAACATTGCCGGGACTTTCAAACATGTTTCTAAATGGGCGATTATGGATGGTCTTAATTACGTTAAGTACATCCAGCCTTACCCAGATGGATCAACTGCATGTTAAACTGCAGTAAGATTACATCGCAATGTGGATTGTACGCGGCCACGAAATTAGGGGACAGGGGCACTCCGCATGGAGGTGTGCTATCACCTCTGCTGTGGACGCTGGTCATTAACCAACTGCTCAGGGGATCCTACGAGGGACCCCCACAACTTACGGTTTACGCAGATGACGTTGCATATGGCCTTGTTTACAAAGAGATACAAGGTCCCAAATTGGACCAGGCCTAAGTTAGGAGGGGTGACCCTATGGGAGAAACCTTGCACAAAATATCTAGGAATCATCCTAGACAGTAAGCTGTCATGGAAGCTCAACGTGGAGGAGAGGGTGAGGAAGGCTTCAACGGCACTGTATGCATGTAAAAGAATGCAAAAGAAACGGCATATACGATCAGAAGGCACTCGAAGACGATGCCTCAAAACTAACAACCAAAAGCAATAATTATAAGTTCACTAACACAACATTTATAGTTTTTTTTCGGGAGTTGGACACAATCTTTTCATTATATTACTTAACAATTTAAGGGCTTCATTCTGTATTGCGAACGATAGCTCAGACGAACGATTCTCCTCCAAACAATTTTATCTAGCAATGGTATTCTCTATCATTTTCGTTCGATCTTTACGTTTCTAACTAACAGGAAGGCAAAAGTAATTGTCAAGTGATAAGTTGCCATCGTTTAACATAGTGCAAATACACTAGCGATTCGTCTCTGATCCGCAACGGAAGTTCGTTTCGTAATAGAGAATGAGGCCCTAAGATTAGACATTTTTTTCAATTTGTATTTTGACTTACCAGCAATAACAGAATCATGCCGCGGCGTACAATTGCCGCACAATCATTATAGCATCATGTAACGAAGCTTAGTTTCTTCCAGAAATTGTTCGGCACCGACACGTAAAATCAATGTACATGTTCTAATATTAACGCAATCTTTAAATAATTATAAACTATGAAAATAAAATCAATGTCAAACCCACTATCAAACCTTGGAAAATGTTGAAACGTTTACCACCAACTTGGCGTTCTTCAAAGTAATCACATTGACCCAAAACACTTGAATTAAGCTGTAGTCATAACAGCACCACCACAAGCTTCCATTTTCCACGTTTCAAATCTTCTTCTGGTACACTAACAGTACAGAACATATCACGATCTGCAAAATAATATGTACCAACAACACCAATTGGTAGTTTAGATAACTCAACCTTGGCGCCTTACTTAGCTAGTTTATTGTACAGAATAAGCCATTCAGCATCAACAATTTTCTGATACTCTTGAACATTATCAATACGTACTTCAGCATTATCACGCTCCGATTTCAATTCCAATTCTATATTTAATAATGCGATTTTAATTTTTTTTTTGTGACTTTGGGTCCATCAAAGGAAAGTACAGCATCCACAACCATTTTAGAAAAGAAATGTTTTTGATGATGAATAATTATTGAGGACATTGCTGTGGCAGCGCATTTTTCCAATAAAGCACCTGTTACTTTGATTGGCGCTTCGACATGTACAGCCATGTCATATTTTGGTCATGCATAATTGTAATGCTTTACGTATAGCTTTAATGATGATAGGTGTTTGCACGCCTTCCTCAACATATGGCTTAACTTGTTTTAAGATTTCACCTGGTTAAAGTACTACTGAAGTGGTGCCATCGCTGCCCTGATAAGAGAAACATTTTTATTATGCACATTCTAATATAACAAAAAACTTACCTCAGCATCTTGATATATGGCGATATTGACTAGAGTTTTACGGCTGGATGCACAATATGCAATAGTCTCATACTGGTTGCAATGCAATCAACAATATGCTTGTCCATACTGCGTGGACCCAATGTAGTGCGTATAGCGTTCACAATTGATTGCGATGCATTGATGTTGGATATGAGTTGAGGTATACCTTGAGAGCTATCGGTACCCAAACATTTTTTACATAAAAACTCATATGTACCCAATACAAGTCCAGGACATTCATAATTATCGACACGCTGTCCGGTGTGGCCCAAATGTTCGAAATATTCAGTTGGCACTATTGAGAAAAAATATAGATCAATGAACACAAGTGAAAGTGAAAGATTTTTTTTACCATCTGTTGTTACTTTACACATAAAACATTGGAAACGACGACCAGCATCTACAAATTACATATTAGCCGTGCAACGATTACATCATATTGGACCCAATTCACCAAAATTTACAATTGGTGGATCTTAATCACCCTCAACCGTGCGTGTCATTGGTGAGATGGTAATTGTAAAGGACAAAGCTGTTGTTTTTCATAAATCAGATGTTGCAGGTATGCAGTACAAAAAAGACCTGCAAACGAGAAAGGTCGATGTAAATGCCGAACAAAACATTTATTTCAAATATCAATACCTAACGTAACGAGGCGAGGAGTTACCCTGATCTTGTCCCACATATTTTGTGTTCACCAATGGTGGTAATGAACCCTGTTCATTAGTAATAAAAGCACCACCAGCGCTATTATGATTTTCAATGATAACGCTTATCGGATTTGGCATCTGATTGGGATCTAAACGGCGTTAGGCTACTGTTGCGGCTGTTAATATATACCAGTAACAGGTGCAGGTGGTTGCTAAAGAAAATGATACAAAATAATAATCAGTAATATTTGAAATATATTAGTTGTATTAGCATACATTATAACCAGGACGTCCTGGTATTGGGGGTTGACCCGGCATGGGTGGCTGACTGGGCATTGGCGCCTGTCCAGGTTGTGTTGGTGGCATCATTTGACCCATGTAACCACCTGGTTGTTGTAGAGGATAACAGGGCAGATAGCCAGGCTGTGGAGGTTGTTGCTGCTGCTGTGGTGGCATTGCATAACCCGGTTGCTTTTGTGGTATATACCTTGGCATAACTGGACGTGGTGTAATTGCCCCACCTGGTCCAGTAGATGCGGGCGGCATACCTGGAGGACCATGTTGCCCATGGCCACCAAATGGCTGGTGCATATGGTGTTGAGGTGGCATTTGACCGGATTGTGACTGCATTAGACCCGATTGCGGTGGCATTTGCTATTCACCTGTTTGCTGGTATGGAGCTGTAACACCGCCTGCAATTGATGTTGGTGGTGTAGCTGAAACTGGTGGTTGACCAGTCTAGAAAAATAACAAAATTTGTTTAACACAAAATATGAGGCAAGCCAGTTATATTTGCCCTATTTATAGTCAACTGATTGGGACCACCAAGTATAGCTTTCCCTGGCGGTGTCGTTACTGGGGCGATGGCGAATCCATGGAAGTTGGCGCATTGGCTTGAGGCGGCGGCTTAGCTGTTTCACCATATTGACCAGCTATAAAGTTATTGTTCGGTTGTTGTTGTTGCGCTTGCATGCCATTTCATGGTCTATTGGATAATGGTAGAGCATTTTTCTGAGTTTCATTATATGGAGGAGCACCTGGTAGGTTAGCATTAATAAAAAAACTGCCGATACAACAAAACAAGGCAATGCGATTAATTTTAAAATGTTCGCTTAGAACACCAAAAACTACAATGCTAAATATGTTAAACTGGCTCAGTGTAAAACAGTCGATATATTATTTTACATTGAAATTTATACATCATATGAAATTAGGAATAACACCGAATTATCTGAACGGGGGAATAAATTTTAATCATGAAATACATAACTATGGAACTAGAAGCAGCGGAAATATAAGACTGCCTAGAGTAAGAACGGAGGTCGCGAAGAAGACTTTAGAATATATAGGTTATAAAATATACAATGAATTACCAAATGCGATAAAAGACTGTGAAAATATTAATAAGTTTAAAGCAAAATTATTTTTATACTGTAAGTCATTAAGCATGTAATGTAAACAATTTATTCATATATATATATATATATATATATATATATATATTTTTTTTTTTTACCTTGAACTAGGTCTTAAAGACCGTAAATAAATAAATTGTTATTATTATTATTTGTATATGGTGTATTGGGTTGCGGAGCCGCTCCTAGAATTTGTTAACTGTTGGATGAAGAAAAAAGGAAAAATAAATATATGATTAACATCGTTTGATTTATTGGACTAAATTAAGTACATTATTGAATTACTTTAAAGTTCGGGAGACGCGAGTTAGAGCAGATTCATTTAAAATACTTACCGAAAGGGTGTTAATTATTGTTTATTTTATCCAAACATACAAAAATTTTCCAACGCTGTTCTCAAACAAATTTTATTTGTTAAACAAACAAATTTGATTATTCTTTTTGTTCCATTTTATGAAAACCTAAAATTCAATCAGCAAAGTTATCCAAAAAAGATTCTAAAAAGTGATGGTAAAGAGTGATTTTCAGGGTTTGATGATCGACCCAGGAAAGGGTAGAAATAAATAGCATATATTCCATAATGTATTAGGACAGCTCCTTCTACACCTCCATAATTCGCTTTGTCAAAAGCT
Organism: Eurosta solidaginis; assembly: GCF_040869045.1. Taxonomy (NCBI): domain Eukaryota; kingdom Metazoa; phylum Arthropoda; class Insecta; order Diptera; family Tephritidae; genus Eurosta; species Eurosta solidaginis. The sequence continues at coordinate 117,420,550 of NC_090320.1, read as the reverse complement.
TAAGGACGTTTCAGTAATTCTATAAGACAGCATGACACTCTTAATTCACATCCAAAAATATGGGGAGGGGTGTCAAAAGTCACGTTTTGAAATCAGAACCGCGAATCCGAAACGGAAATAAACAATTTTACGTATCTGGAGAGATATTTACAAAAGAAAGTGCAACTATTCAGGTGGTTGTAATGTTTTGTACAGAGGAAACAAATTAGGGTTCAAAGGGATTTTGAACGGGTTTAGTTTGAATCCCACCCCATTGGTGGATCGCCAGGGTAATTTTTTATAAGCGCGACCGAAGGCCGTCAACGCAAAACATTGTTCTGCGCAAAAATACCATGGATCGCACCCCCCGTTTCGGAGGCACCCGGGGTAATATTTCGGTTTTTTGTCAATATCTTTTGAACGACTCAAAATTTTTGTTTTCCGTTTTCGGGTTCGCGAACCTGTCGCCAAAACGCGTCTTTTGACATTCCTCTCGATAGTTTTGGAGGTGTATTAAGAGTGTCATGCTGTCGTATAGAATTACCGACGATTCGAAGCAATGGATAGATTGTTGAATTTTAAAAATATCCTGTAAATAATAATTTTGCATTAATATAAATAGTTTTAAGTATTCTAACCCGGGGGCCACATTTTGAACGTGTTTTTGTGATAAGCTTTACTGAACATAAAGTAAGCCGCACTTCAAAGCAAATTACAAAAAAATAAATCTTTGATGTACTCACTTGATTGTTTTCTGGAAAAATATTAGAATTTGTAATATTGTACAACTACAAACATAAATACATATTAAATTCACTTTCCAAACACTTACATCCAACATCGCTAAGTTATTTATATTATTTTGTAGTGCAGATTCAAATTCTTCAATCTCCTCTCTAACGCTATACATAAATCGTAATTGATTTTCCAAATATATTTGCTTATTTCTAGCACGTCGGACATTTATTTCGAGAGAACGCCAAGTCCAAGTTCTGTGTTGTGTTTTGATTGTTGGGTATTACGAATGCAAGTTGAATTTTTTTCACATTTTCTGAATAGTAATCTATATCAGACCAACCTCAGGTCCTCCAAATGAACTCTTATTTACGTAATTTATTTGGCAAACTTGCAATTTTCACCGCCGACACCGATGCTCATTAGAAATGGTGGACTAGCAGAACATTTTTTTGCCAGCAACAATGACTTGTTTCACCATCCGTATGAATATAATAGGTGCGAGAGAGCACGATGCATAGTGGGAAAGCTAAAATTGTCAACATGCTTTTTCATTTGCAGAATTTTTCATTCCAAATCGTCACCCCTGTCAAAAATTCGTGTGGGTGTGTGTGTTTTTGGTCACACGATTTTTGCAGGGTATGTTCTTAAGGCTGGTACACAATTGCCGTCATCCAGTGAGTTTTACAGCTCCGGCTCACGCTCAATTATCACGGGAATGCTGTGGATCATTGAGAGACTTGAGAAGCAGATGTCGTGATATTTTCGCACACGTGAAATGTGATAGGCAGATGTCGCCGCTGTTTTTCATTAAACTCACACGGCGAAAGGTTAAGCAGCGACATCTATTTTTGAAAAAGTAGGTTTATTAAAGGAAGCGTTGCCAAGCTAAAGACAAGTAATTAACAAATTATCTGGCTCACAAATTGAATCAGACTTCTATCTGGATTTATCTGGCTCAAATCGTTGTTGCATTTACATGCAAAATTATTTATCTGGCTCAGGCTTTTGCCACTGGATGATGGCTAATTATTACCAATGACGAGTGTCAGTATGATCACTTTTGAGGGATTACAGCTTCGGCCAACCTGACTATAATCGACCACGATTATTCAAGGATTTTGTTTAGTCAAGGTACTTATTTCTATTTGTGACTATGGGCTAAAGTATTCTTATTTAATGTAAACACAATGGCCCGCAATTATAGTCGCTTACTAAAATACTCTTTAGTTAAAATAACCTAAATTAAAAATGGGATTTTAAATTTTGATCTGTCATAGACATATTAAAAACAGCACGGACAGGGTATCCGCATGAAAAATAGGCATTGAATGGCGTTATGAAGAAATTTTGTAGAAGTTTTAAAAGCTCACCCTGTTCCTTACAACCGTCGTTACATGACTCCACGTATAAAAAATAATAATTTTTTACTTAACAAAAACTCTTAAAATACCACAAAAATTGTCAAAGGAGTACCTGAAAACGCGTTTTGATCATAATCCGGTGGCGGATAATTATCATTCAGTCCTATTTAAAAGTTATTAGCAAACGTTTTGTAAAAATTCCCTCTTTTTTATCAGCCGTCAATTGAAAATTGAGTGCACAATCTATTAATTGAACATGAACATATTTATTTAAAGAAAATTTACTTAATTTCGTTCTTAAAAAATTATTTAAATCTCGCAACATAAACGAATAGGTAGTTAAAGCGGATTTGGGCTCCTTAAAGCAAAGGAAGCAACAAGGCGATTCACTCATACACTCGTATTCATCTTGAATAGTTTATATAGTTTGTAAGAATGTTGTAAAGAAAAGTTGTTTGCATTAAGACAGACGTAATGGCCAAAATGATGCAAACCTTGAATGTTAGGTGGCCCTAACCGTTAAAGCCGTTTAATTTAATATACCCGAAACCGAATAGGGATATGTCTAACCTCGATACTAATAAGTATGCAGGACATTTAATGATAATCAGGCTAAATCAAATTTAGGTGTGTCTTCGCAAAGTCAGCATAAATAAAGGGAGTTTAGTATAGTTTTCCATAGGAAAGAAGTGACCTAGAATGTTGAGCCATTGTAGTTGGACCTGCAAAGTGTAAGTCTCTTTTACATTAGAAAATCACTGAAGTCAAGTCGATCATGACATATAACAAGAGGGTGATAAATGAGGGAAGTAGTACAACAGCGCCCGTACCAAGCAGTTCTTAAAATTTTTGTTGCTAATTCTTGTTGTATTCCGTGTTTTATTTCACGCTTTCTTTTAAGAGGAATTGGCAAATGTAAAGGCGAGTAGAAAACACAAAAGGAAATGCCAGCAGAATTGAATTCAGTAATTAGAAGTCGGAAATAAGAAATTGTTCTTTTATTAATAGATATTCACAAAAAACCGAATAATTACCCTAAAACCGCTGCTTAATTGGTGAAAATTGTATCAGCGCAAAACGCCTTTTTAGTTAATTCTTTTCTGGGTACAACAATATCACCAAAATTACATTAAACACATGAAAGTCTTAAACTTTTTTTTTGCAAAAATATCTTGACATAGTAAAATTATTACTTTGCCGCCTTCGAATTATTGATTCCGAAATTAAAACGCGTCATTTGACACCTCTCCCGGAAGTTTTTGACATGTATTAAAAATCGACGCATGTGGTAAATAATTCCCTCCATTGAATATTTATTTCTAAATTTAATTCCAAAATCAGTATAGGATGCTACTTTTTCCTCAAAAGATACTAAAATATCAAAACTCACAAATATCTATTATTGCGGAATAGTCTTAATTAAAGATTTCGCATATGTGGAGCCAAGTAACTATCGCACATTTTAAAATTGTGTAATTGTCGTCACAAACATATTAATAGGCATTCTAGGTATAATAAATTAGTTCCTGACGTATATTTTTTCTTGTCGGAGAAGCCTTTTTTCACTTCCATTTCAGTTCATCGCGTTTAAATAGCAAATTGTTTAATTTCTCACAACTTTTCGACAGCAGACCACCAACTTAAAACCTATTTTAAAAAATTAATATCGCTCTCATGTCATTTTAAATTTAAAATACTTTTTTAGAGATAAAATAGTGTTTAAGTTAACTATAAGAGATTTGAAATGATATTTAATTTAGAACCATATGTAGCATGCAACGTTTTGTAGTAAGCACAGTTTATGCAAAAAGTAAGGAGCGGGTGCACGTCTTTAAATCCGGCTCTTGCTCGTCGGCTAACGGGGTGGAGTTCTTGCTCCTACCTTTCGCTGTCAGCTCACACTACAGCACAATTATTTTATTTAACGTGCCAAGGAAAAGAGATACCTAAAGGAAAGCGGATACCTACAGTGGCTTACAAGTCTTGATGTCGCATTGGTTTCAGTACGGGGCCTGTTGCATGGTGTTGTTGCAACAATCGCCCTCCCTACCATGATTTCCGTAGTCTCCAACTAAAACAAAACTAACCTGGAAATCCCTAAAACTTACCACACTCAACTGCTATCAGGCTAGGGAATCCAAAATAAAAAGTTTAAAGAGTCATGTTAAATTTTACAAAATTTATTAGATAAACCATAAGCTTAAACTTATTCATGAACCAAACCCTTCACCGAAACTGACTTTTATTAATACGAAAATTATCCAACATGCTTTTGGAAATAGTCATAATAATTAATGTTATCTCAAAAAAATTTAAATTTACAAATATTTAAGGGCGTTTTATAAAAATCAGAATTTTCCGTTTAGGAAAAGTTTTTAACTAACCACTAGTCGTAATATTAAATATATTTCGTTGCTACATTAGCATTTAACATTTAAACAGAACGAAGTTTGATTTGCTTAAATTTATACATTTCGGTTAGTTTTTTTCATTAAGGTTAATTTTATAATTTCGAGTACATCAAAAGGTAAATATTTATGATATGAACAATCACCAATAATTTTTAAATGTTTTAGGTTATTTTAACATTAAATTTTAAATTGAAGAAAATAAAAAAAGAGTTTTGATTTTTTTTTCTAATGCTTTAATTAGGTCTTACTTTGCATCATTAAAAATCCCGAATAAAAGTTAAATAAATTTTGGTACTAATTTTAATGCACGAATGTGGCAACACCACTTTTATCATAGTTAGAAACCTCACCGAAAGAGAAATTAATATTTCAATATCCAGTCGCTCACCAACAAAAAAAAATTGGGAGAAAGAACAAAAACAATACAAACTCACCGCTTACGCTCCAACGTTGAAAGATCTTTCAGCAGAGGACCTGGAACTAAAATGATGACTGAAATCGAAATACATGGTTATTGTTGTTGTTTTCGATTAAAAAAAATTCTTCATTAGCACTTATTTATTTCCCTTTCCTTTCGCAGGTTCAAAATGTTATATGTTACTCACCATTGAAATGAGATTTCAACAGACACATGCAATTTATATAGCATCGAATAATCGCATGCGATAAATTTCGCAATTTGAACTATATCGCGTTTATAATAATGCAAAGCTTCTAATTTGGTACACTAACACATTAAATATTTAAATTTTCAACTTCCATACTAATTAAAAGGAAAACCACTAATTTTTAAACTGCTATTTTACGTCTTTTTAGCAAAGCTTCAAAAATTATTTTAATTCTTTCTCTATTAGAGCAAAACAAAAACACTAAAATATGTATATGCAAGTATGCGTATACTAATTTACAAGTTAGGTATACATATTTTATGTAGGTATACATCTACTATTTCTGCTTCTTCTTCTTCAAGCTAGAAAAGCTATAGGCACTCACTCTGTATGTACATATGCATGAATATGATTAAATATATGTACACGTTTTATGATATTTTTAACATTTTCTTCTTTATACAAATTTTTAAGAAGAATTTATTTTATGCAAATTTCTCAATTTTATCAGAAACAAAGGAATTTCAGAAAACTGAAGTAAATTTTAGATAACTTGCATCTTAGAAAAATTTAAGAAAAAGTCCAAAAACTATATGAAATTCTGACATTTAACTTCCTGTTTTGTGCACAACTAAAAAAAAATTTCCGGCATCCAAATGCTTGACGGTAGGTAGAAAACGCTGCCAAAGCTCTTCCTCTGAAGTGATGATAGTGATGATGACTGCATCCTGGTTTCGGGAAACTTTCCCCATTAGAGATGTAAAACGGATTTCGTAGGTTTATTTTATTAAATATGCGCGTTCATTAAATTTTTGAATCGCGATTATCGCATACAGTTTCAGCGAATTAAAACGACTTTAAATTTTTAATAAAATATTGAACACGTGAGTCGCACTTTAGACTCTATAATTTTTCGAAACGTTAGAAAAAATGATCTTCACTGTCTGCTTGTCCAAAACCAAAGAGATCGAACTACCGCAATGATAGCCTCAGCTAAGCCGCTATTTGCGGAAATTTTCCAATCTTAATTCTTATGCTTAATCATCGCGAGTGGCGTGATTTTCATGGAAATTTAAAAACACGTAAAGATAAATGTCAGGGTAAGCAATAGTAATGTGCAAACAATAATATTGGATACATAAAATAAAAAGGTACTGACTTAGCAGAGAATAAAACCAGAAGTTCGAACTTTTCGATATAAATGAAATCCAAATTCGGTACTTCTTATTAGAATTTCGTAATAATTAGATACATTAATTTTATATATATTAGCATATATGTATAACTAAACAATTATTAATATGGTAGAATAACCTATTTATAGTAAATATATATAAGTAATATAGTAATAATTTGTAAAAATAGCATAGCAATAGTAGATAGAAAAATGTGTAGATAAAGGTATACTAAACGTCCAAAAAAATGTATTAATGGCAAGTTTGTGTGGCTTAGGTTTTGTAGAAATAAATTAGCAATGAAACTAAACTGTTCCTTATGAGCTAGGAATGATTATTTGGCTACAAGCGCCACTACATTTCCCCCCCGCCAAAATCAGGTTTGGGCTTCTAAGCACAAAAGCTGATAGCCGCTTGTAGCATCTATACCTGCATCCTATCTATTGCCGTAAATCTTTTGCGTGGTAAGTGCCAAGCAAACGACCCTGTAAATCTTCTAGCTGGTAATAAGATTTGCCTAGTTTCTTACGTATCCGTGCTTTAACGAATGAAGGTGCTAATTTGGCATTATAGCCGTGTTCAAAATTGCTTTGTTTGAAATTTCTTCTATAGATTTCCTGACCAACCTCATACGTTACGACCCGTGAACGTAAGTTATAAGACTTTTCGTTTCGGTTAAATTGCTTTTTCATACATTCAGCCGCTTTCTTTCTTATAATGTCAATTGTGTCTTGCTGGTTAAAATTTACACTGCGATCTTCCAGCATACTCAAATGGCGTAACAAACTATATGTAGAACCGTTTGTTATCATATGCTGACCAAAAGTCATGAAGTAAGGAGAAGTACCAATTGCAGGATGTACTGCGGAACGCAAGGCACAACAAATGCTACTAAATACTGGTCCCAGTTTTTCTGATCGGTTTCAATGTATGACTTAATAGCTGATATTACGGAACGGTTTACTCGCTCCGAAGCGTTGGCTTGTGGCGAGTGTACTGCTGTATATACGTGATTTACGCCATACTTTTGAAGCAAAGAATTAAAAACATGGGACTTGAATTGTGTTCCATTGTCTGACACAATCGACTCCGGCACACCGAAAGCATGAAATATCTCTTCTTCCAAGTATTTACAAACAACGTCGGCAGAAAACTTCTTAACCGGTTTCAAAAAAGCGTATTTGGAAAAATGATCTAAAACCACGAAGATTCCAATGTTTCCTGACCGAGAACGCGGATAGGGACCTAAATAATCGACATACAATTTTTGAAAAATTCGTTGCGAATCGGCAAGTTTTCCCATTGGCGGTCTAAGTATATAATTTGGCTGTTTCGTACACTTGCATGTTTCACACGCATTTATGTACGCCTTAACGTCGTTAACAAGACCAGGCCAATAATAATATCGCCGAATTTTCTCTATAGTTTTGTTAATACCACAATGAGAAGATAAATGGGCATCATGCGCTTTATACAAAATCTCAGGAACTAACCCTTTAGGTATCCAAAGTTTCCATACCATATCGTCGTGTAATTGCTCTCCGGTTGAGTGTTCAGTTCGTCTATATACAAAGCCGTCAAATACTTTCAAATCGGGTAATTTTTCAATGTTTTTGAGTATCTTTTCTCTAAGCTCGATATAGTCGTCCGCTTTAAATTGGGATGAATTCAAATCAACAAACATACCAGCCTCCAGAGATGAAAGATCCTCAGTATTAACCCTGGATAGGGCATCCGGTACAACATTTTGGCTACCACGTCGGTGCTCAATGCTAAAAGAAAACCCTTGGAGCTTGAGAGCCCAACGCGCTAGTCGCGTACTCAAATCCGTTTGAGACATTAGCCATTTTAAAGATGCATGGTCTGTTATAATAGTAAATGTGTGACCTTCAATATAAGGACGAAACTTTTTCACACTGAGCATTGCTGCCAGACATTCCTGCTCTGTTACTGAATATTTTCTTTGAGCGTTATTCAACTTCTTGGACATGAACGCAACAGGGTATTCTTCGCCTTCCTCGTTTTTTTGGACTAACACGCTTCCTACTCCTGTTAAGCTAGCGTCACAATGAATATAAAAAGGTTTATTGAAATCAGGACTATGCAGAACGGGAGCTGTACTCAGTATGGATTTCAGCTCTTCAAAAGACTTCTGAGCCTCAACGGACCAAGTAAATTTTCTATTGCTCTTTAGCAAATCGGTAAGCGGAGATGTGACCGCTGCGTAATTTTTAATGAATTTACGATACCACCCAGACATACCCAAGAATCGTCTAACTTGCTTAACAGATCTTGGAGTCGGAAAATCTGTGATGGCAGCTACTTTTTCGGGATCTGTTCTTATAATCCCTTTCCCCACAATGTGACCTAGATATCGCACTTCACTAAGACATATTGATAGTTAGCCCTGCCTCCTTTATATGCCGAGCAACTATACGAAGCACTTCCATATGTTTTTCAAAACTTTCCGAGACAATTAGGTCATCCAGGTATACGAATACCTCGCTGCGTAGATGGCATGGTATAACCTTGTCCATCAAACGGGACATTGCTTGAGGAGCATTGCAGAGGCCGAACGGCATTACTTTATAGTGATATAAAGGCCTACCTGGCACTGTAAAGGCCGTTTTATCCCTAGACTTCGGATCCAAAGGGATCTGCCAAAAGGCATCCTTTAAATCTAAGCTCGTTATAAACTCAGCCTTAGGTAACCTGCTTAAAATACCCTCAATATTTGGCAACGGATATGCGTCCTTTACTGTGACGCTATTGACCTTCCTACTATCCAGACACAATCGAACTTTACCAGGCTTACGTACCAGTACAATCGGTGAAGACCAAGCGCTATCAGATTCTTCTATTATGTCCAGTTCAATCATCCTGTCCAACTCAGCATAAATTAGCTTTTCTATCGCTGGTGATATTGGAAAGTGCCGCTGTTTAATTGGTCTAGCATCACCAACGTCTATGACATGTGATATCACATGCGTTTTTCCAAGACCAATTTTAGCGAAAGAAGGAAATGATTGAATTACTTTTTCTAAATCATGTTTTTGATTTTCTGTTAAAGCATGTTTTGACAATAGCTCTTCGTCAGAAGCCTGATTTATTTCACTTAAATGGATAGGTGAGAGATCAAATAATTTCCAAAAATCTATTCCCAAGTACAGATTTTGTGCTAAGGTGGGAATAACAAAAATATTTATTAATTTCGACACGCTTCGAAAAGTAATTTGGGTTTTTATACACCCTAGAACTTTTTGTGACTTTCCGTCAGCGGTTTTAACAAATGAGGTAAAAGTTTTAATAGGTATATCCTCTTCCAAAATTTGTGTTGCAAGTTTGTTTCCAACACAACTGACAGAAGCACCAGTATCTAGCAACCCGGAAACAGTTTTGCCGAATAACTGCACTTCCGCATATGGTCGAATGTCACTCGTTTTATCAAAAATTGAACTAATAGTAGTTTCCTGTTATTGCGAACATTATTCCAAAAAGTGGCTATCCGATTACTGGACCTACTTTTTGATTTAAGATCGATACTATTTTGATTAAAATCATGAAAGATTCGTTCACGTGCAAGGTCGTATTCCTTCACACGAACATGAAAAGGTTTAGTTGGGTTAGGTAAATCAAGTATTTTGTTTGTGATGGGTTTCGAGATATCAATAGGAATTATTCTGTGTTTGTTGCTTGATGTTTCGGGCTTTTCAAACGTGCCTGTCTGCGTGCACTTTTCAGCGCACTCGGTTGGCCGTTTTTTGAAACATTGCAACGCGGACAATTGGGTTTATATACATCAGCGGTTCCGCATCCGTAGCAGAAAACCCTATGCTCGCTAACACAATCTTGATATCTGTGTCCATTCTTTTTGCAATTCCAGCAAACTAAGGTTACCTCCTCAATTTCGTCATATTCGCTTACATCTCCGTCGCTGGCAAAGTCAAAATTGGTTTGAACTTCAGAAACACGTTTGCGAATTGGTAACGATTTGCTATAGTTTTGCCGGGTTTGCATGTCTTGCAGGAAAAATTCACGTTTCCCACAAATATCACGTAAATGAGCAATGGAAAAAACATCAATATTTAAAATTTCATACTGTATTTCAGGTAAGAGATTTCTCCTAATAATCTCTACAAGTGTATTTTCCGGAAGTGGTTGACTTAGCCGATCAGTCAACTGGACTATCGAGTCGTAAAACGAATCAAAACTTTCATTTACTTTTTGCTTTCTATCACGAATTTTCTCTCTAAAGTCTACATCTGTTCTGGTATCCTTGTATTGACGTCTTAAGGCCTCACATAAACTAGGCCAGCGAATTTCCGATACAGATTTGTGATATCTCCAGAACCAGTCACTAGCTTTGGAGTCAAAAAGCAAACTTGCATGTCTGCAAACTATATCAAAGCACCCGCCTAATGTCTGATTAGTCAAGGCCTCAACACGATATATAAAATTTTCAATTGGCATACCATCAATCGCACCGGTGAAGCGCAACTTCCAATTGGCTATAATGTGACCAACCTTATCAGGCCTAGACGCTAATTCATTCAAACCCTGTCTTATGGCACTTCTGTTAGGAACATGGTTAAAAGCTGACGATCCGGGATTTGGCACGCCCGCGGAAGGAAGTCCAAGTAACTGCTCTAAGCTTTGTTGTTGTACATTGGGTAAAGTATTAAAATTAGATAAGAGTGGTTGTTGTTGGTTTTGAATCGGTGGAAATTGAAGGCTTAAACGTCTAAACCTTTCTTCCATTTGTGTTTCAATTCTACTATCAATTGAATGGTCAAGACTTTGCAACATTTCTGCTTGCTGCGCCCCTACTGCTGCTGTAACTATAGTCTGAACATTATCTACCTTCACAGGGGTGGTGGCAGATTGTTGCGCACTCTGTACAGGTTTAGTAACAGTCTGATTAGACTTAGACTCCTCTAGTGAACCTGTTTGGAGCCGAGTTTCGTAACGATGTGGAGTGTTGGATTTCGGAGTGGCAGGTTTGGGAGTTCTCGATTCTGACACTACCCGCGTATCACAAATTGGACAGTTGGAGTTGTTCCTTAAATATTTTGTTAGACAAGTTTTGTGGAAAGCATGTTCACACCTAGTCTTAATCAAATTTGCGATACTACTACTAAAGTTATTGCATATGCCACAACGCGATCCTGATGGTTCTGACATGGTTAAGTTTTCGTTACTATGCTTTAGCGGCATGTTGCAACGTCTCAAGGAAAACGCCAAAAAGAAATTAAAAGGTATAAACTCTACTAAAGTTAAGAGTTATGTTTTCTCAAAACAAAAAAAAATTTAAAATGCGAAAACCAAGTAGTACGAAAGATACATAAGATATACAGGATATATATGTAAACTCAATAAAAGATAGATATCCTTATTTGCTCAAAATAAGATACAAAAAAAAAATATAGATAAACTGCTGATTCCTCCTTAATTTGCCTGATAGAAGTAAGTAGTGGTAAACCCATCCATCCACCTATGCGATCAATAAAAAAAATTAAGCGAAAATCCATCCAACCCCAATGGTAATTCCGTCGGTTATATTTCCAAAACTAAAATCTACTATTCCGAACATGTGAAAGATAGTGTGATTATATTCACTCTTTTGGTATGCATTGGTTAGATATTACATCAATATAATAATCTACATTTCCAAATGAATTCCAAAAATTGAGAAAAAAAACACATACAAAAATCAAATGAAAGTTAAAATTTAATCTTTAAATTATTTCAAGTCTTATATGTCTGCTATGGTCTGATATTGAAAATTTTCCAAAAATCGCAATTCCAATTAACACACAAATAAACCAAAAAAAAATAACTACCTAAGTCACTAGTTCTGTTCTGGTTAACAGCTGAGCGAATGTCGAAGCTGTTACGATTCCAGCGAACATCACAACGTCATCTTGGTATAATTCGAAAAATGAATGATAGGAAAGTTTATAACCGGAAAGTATGATAGATTCACTTCGGTAAGAGATAAAATAAAATCGAAATCAAAACAAAACATATGTGGGATCTGTAAATCTCAGGCCCCACGTTGGGCGCCAAAAATAATTTATTATCTGTAGCATGCAACGTTTTGTAGTCAGCACAGTTTATGCAAAAAGTAAGGAGCGGGTGCACGTCTTTAAGTCCGGCTCTTGCTCGTCGGCTAACGGGGTGGAGTGCTTGCTCCTACCTTTCGCTGTCAGCTCACACTACAGCACAATTATTTTATTTAACGTGCCAAGGAAAAGAGATACCTAAAGGAAAGCGGATACCTACAGTGGCTTACAAGTCTTGATGTCGCATTGGTTTCAGTACGGGGCCTGTTGCATGGTGTTGTTGCAACAATCGCCCTCCCTACCATGATTTCCGTAGTCTCCAACTAAAACAAAACTAACCTGGAAATCCCTAAAACTTACCACACTCAACTGCTATCAGGCTAGGGAATCAAAAATAAAAAGTTTAAAGAGTCATGTTAAATTTTACAAAATTTATTAGATAAACCATAAGCTTAAACTTATTCATGAACCAAACCCTTCACCGAAACTGACTTTTCTTAATACGAAAATTATCCAACATGCTTTTGGAAATAGTCATAATAATTAATGTTATCTCAAAAAAATTTAAATTTACAAATATTTAAGGGCGTTTTATAAAAATCAGAATTTTCCGTTTAGGAAAAGTTTTTAACTAACCACTAGTCGTAATATTAAATATATTTCGTTGCTACATTAGCATTTAACATTTAAACAGAACGAAGTTTGATTTGCTTAAATTTATACATTTCGGTTAGTTTTTTTTCATTAAGGTTAATTTTATAATTTCGAGTACATCAAAAGGTAAATATTTATGATATGAACAATCACCAATAATTTTTAAATGTTTTAGGTTATTTTAACATTAAATTTTAAATTGAAGAAAATAAAAAAAGAGTTTTGATTTTTTTTTCTAATGCTTTAATTAGGTCTTACTTTGCATCATTAAAAATCCCGAATAAAAGTTAAATAAATTTTGGTACTAATTTTAATGCACGAATGTGGCAACACCACTTTTATCATAGTTAGAAACCTCACCGAAAGAGAAATTAATATTTCAATATCCAGTCGGTCACCAACAAAAAAAAATTGGGAGAAATAACAAAAACAATACAAACTCACCGCTTACGCTCCAACGTTGAAAGATCTTTCAGCAGAGGACCTGGAACTAAAATGATGACTGAAATCGAAATACATGGTTATTGTTGTTGTTTTCGATTAAAAAAAATTCTTCATTAGCACTTATTTATTTCCCTTTCCTTTCGCAGGTTCAAAATGTTATATGTTACTCACCATTGAAATGAGATTTCAACAGACACATGCAATTTATATAGCATCGAAAAATCGCATGCGATAAATTTCGCAATTTGAACTATATCGCGTTTATAATAATGCAAAGCTTCTAATTTGGTACACTAACACATTAAATATTTAAATTTTCAACTTCCATACTAATTAAAAGGAAAACCACTAATTTTTAAACTGCTATTTTACGTCTTTTTAGCAAAGCTTCAAAAATTATTTTAATTCTTTCTCTATTAGAGCAAAACAAAAACACTAAAATATGTATATGCAAGTATGCGTATACTAATTTACAAGTTAGGTATACATATTTTATGTAGGTATACATCTACTATTTCTGCTTCTTCTTCTTCAAGCTAGAAAAGCTATAGGCACTCACTCTGTATGTACATATGCATGAATATGATTAAATATATGTACACGTTTTATGATATTTTTAACATTTTCTTCTTTATACAAATTTTTAAGAAGAATTTATTTTATGCAAATTTCTCAATTTTATCAGAAACAAAGGAATTTCAGAAAACTGAAGTAAATTTTAGATAACTTGCATCTTAGAAAAATTTAAGAAAAAGTCCAAAAACTATATGAAATTCTGACATTTAACTTCCTGTCTTGTGCACAACTAAAAAAAATTTTCCGGCATCCAAATGCTTGGCGGTAGGTAGAAAACGCTGCCAAAGCTCTTCCTCTGAAGTGATGATAGTGATGATGACTGCATCCTGGTTTCGGGAAACTTTCCCCATTAGAGATGTAAAACGGATTTCGTAGGTTTATTTTATTAAATATGCGCGTTCATTAAATTTTTGAATCGCGATTATCGCATACATTTTCAGCGAATTAAAACGACTTTAAATTTTTAATAAAATATTGAACACGTGAGTCGCACTTTAGACTCTATAATTTTTCGAAACGTTAGAAAAAATGATCTTCACTGTCTGCTTGTCCAAAACCAAAGAGATCGAACTACCGCAATGATAGCCTCAGCTAAGCCGCTATTTGCGGAAATTTTCCAATCTTAATTCTTATGCTTAATCATCGCGAGTGGCGTGATTTTCATGGAAATTTAAAAACACGTAAAGATAAATGTCAGGTTAAGCAATAGTAATGTGCAAACAATAATATTGGATACATAAAATAAAAAGGTACTGACTTAGCCGAGAATAAAACCAGAAGTTCGAACTTTTCGATATAAATGAAATCCAAATTCGGTACTTCTTATTAGAATTTCGTAATAATTAGATACATTAATTTTATATATATTGGCATATATGTATAAGTAAACAATTATTAATATGGTAGAATAACTTATTTATAGTAAATATATATAAGTGATATAGTAATAATTTGTAAAAATAGCATAGCAATAGTAGATAGAAAAATGTGTAGATAAAGGTATACTAAACGTCCAAAAAAATGTATTAATGGCAAGTTTGTGTGGCTTAGGTTTTGTAGAAATAAATTAGCAATGAAACTAAACTGTTCCTTATGAGCTAGGAATGATTATTTGGCTACAAGCGCCACTACACATATTTAAACCAATAAAACTTTATTTTGTTTCGAATCTATTTTATTTCGACTTCAAGGCGGAGGTGACTAGTTCACGCACACATTCAAAGTTTTTTCGATATCCACTAACACATGTAACATTTGATACTGTCATCGAAATGACAGTGTCATATTTAATGACAGCTGGAAAAAATTAATCATTGTTGACCAATAAATCCAAAACGATTGTGTTTAGGCCACCAGCCTAAATATTTCGGACCACCCTAACATGCACATTAGTTATTTATTATTAATACCGGTAACGGCTAACACCAGCCGAGAGCTAACTTTGAAGGGGAAAAACTCAACGAAAGTTAGCTATCGGCAGGTGCCGCGGACTTGTTCGCGGTCTTGGCTCCTTCTTCTATTTTGGAACGTTCAAGAGCCAGCAGCTAGCCCCAGGTGAGTTATCCTATTACGTATCTTTCATAGTTTGTGCATAAAATTTACGCTATAATCGCGCTTTCGGATTGTGCCTCATTTAAATAATTGCGATTACAACATTGGAATTTTCACTCGTCAATTGTATGGCAATCAGCCACCCATATTTCTAGTTTGAATTGTAATTTATCTAACAATTTGCGGTCATCATATTATTAATATTTACAACTCATCATTTTGCAATTTGGAATTTCGAAGTGGTTTGTGAATTAATTATATTTCATAGAATATTTAAAAAGTGCGAGGACACAATAAAAGAATTTATAAAAACTACTGAATAGGTCCTTAAAACCCGTCCAATAGTAAAGCAAGGTCCGACACCGATTACCATAGAAGAGTAGTGGCGAAGGAATAAGCTTAATAACAAAGAAGAAATTTCTAAAAACCTACTCCAATAAAACACCAAAAACGGGGAAGTAAACAGTTTAGAAAGAAAAAAGAAATAGCTGAAACCTTTAGGTTACTAAATTTAGCCACAAATACAGTAGATTCGCTAAATCTCAAACAAAAAATAAAAGAACTAAGAAATAGTAAATAAATAAAATTTTTTTTTCTAAAAATAGAAAAAGTGTGGCATGGAAAAGAAAATGGCATAAAAATAGCATAGAAATTAATCTTAAATAATATTTTGTAAAATTAGTTAAAAGGAAAAAAACTATATTCAACTATTAATAATTTGAAAAAAATAAAATAAATTATAACATTTTTTTGAAATGTTAAAAATTTTAACTTAAAGAAAAATATTTTTAAGGAAATTTAAAATTTTAGAGTAAAACTTTTTAAATCATAATAATGTTAATTATGTAAAATAAATTAACAAACGATGTAAGTAAAATGGAATGCTGAGGATTAAGAATAATATCAAATATTTTTATTAAAATTTGAATTTAACCCCCTATTCACGGAAACAGAAAAATAATCATAGAAAATTTCAAAATGTCGTGGTGAACAAAGATTGTGCAAGGCATTATGATAGCAATAGCAGGGTATGAAGTAGGAAAAGGAAATTCTGAAACATCAGAGAATAGAATGGTCAAATATGAGCCACCAGTAGAAGTAGATACGAAAAATGTTCCAAACATTCCAGATGTTTGGTTAGCAGTCCTAATTTGTGCATTCATGCTATATCATCACAATAGCTATGATGCTCAAAAATTATATGAAGCACAAATATAGGCAGTTGAAAACCGTACAAGGTCGTATCTAAATTTTTTTTTATCCACACTGAGGAAGAGCAGTAGACAACTAAAAATACGCCTTCAAACAGTAACTCTCAAAATGTCGCAATCAACAGTAAAGGCAGACTTATTAGCCCTGCCAAAGTTCAATAGTAAATCGAGAATTTGCATAATTTCTTTGAAAGCTCCTGATATCATTGAAGACGATGATAATCACGAAGCTTCACAATAGTAGTTCCTATGGAAGTTATCAAGACCGTCAAAGAAGAAAATGTAGACCACAGCCCTGACAAAACAATAATTTTTCCAAGCATTACTTGATTAAAAAGCTTTATAAGTGGAAATATCCAAAACACTAAAATACAAGAAAAACCAGCCCATAATTACAACAACAATGTAGAAAAGTCACGAAGAGAACATTAATATATATAAAACGCTATATAAATTTGAACAATAAAACTAGTCGCGCTCGTTGTCATCTTAGGATAGAAAATTAGTTACAGATTTCATATTTAGTATGTTTAAGAACTCAAATGAAATGAAAAAACAAATTTAAAAAAATCTTTGTTTAATAGGATTTATAAAGAAAACGAAAGAAAATCTAACTCATTTATTCCTATTAGTTGTTAGAAATACCACATTAAAGATATAAATATAAATATTTATTTGCCCGGGTTCATCGAAGAAAATCTCGCCTTCTATAGAGGCCATAAGTTAGATAATAAATACAAAGGACAGTATAGATTAAAAAAAAATATTAATAAAAACAACAATTTCACATTAATGCCACATAGAATAGAAGATAGCGATAGAACAAGCAAAGACAAGGAAATAATAGTTCATAAAAAATAGACTTAAACTAATATAAACCTTTAATAATTTTTAGACAAAAAATCTAGTTACAAGCATTACAATTTACTCATAATTCGTATTAAGTACTTGAAAGTCGTTGTATGCTGACAATATGTTCAAAAAAAAAAAAAAAAGAAAAAACAAAGTCAACATAATATATTATATACACATGACAAAATAAACAATAAGGACACATGTAAAGCAAATGTAAACAAATAAATACAAAAAAAAAACTACATAAACATACAAATTCATTTTGGCACCAAGTTACAAGTACCTCATAAATTATGACCACACAACGATTGAATGTTAAAGAATAATTTGTAAACACAAGCGGATTTTAAGTGGGTGGACACAATTGAAAGTTGATTTTGTCAAACGAATTTTAAATGGGTCACAAATGTAAAATGATACAAAACACACCCCAAATTTGAGGATACAATTTGAATAGCCACACACAATTAACACACGCACATTGTGTGTGGCCATTCTTCAAAAGCCGGTGTTGTAGCGTTACTTGGAAATGCTCCTCATTCTGAATGCATTTAACAATACAAAATACACATACACTTATAGACCACACAAATAGCTAAATGTACCGTCCCAAATATTTATGCATTCTCATCGGGAGTTCACCAATGTGTTACTAATGCTTGCACATGCATATTTGTTTACATTTGTCAATTCGTCACATTGACCAACATACTTATCGATCAGTCACGCTGACCGACATAATTGTCGGTCAGTCATATGGACATCAAACCATTTACATACATATGTAGTAACGTGCCTATAATAGGTCGTTCCAATATGCTGACATCGCATACCAGAAATGTTGTAAACTTAGTTTGTAAGCATTAGTATCAGTAGAATAAGAATATTTTCTATAAAAGGAAAGTAATTTCCAAATAAAGAAGACTTGTGATCTTACATTCAGCGACTCAATATTGTTTCATTTACACTCATTTTGAAAGGGATTTTCCTTAGGGAAACGGGTGTGTAATGGAGCAATCTTGAATCCTGCTACCACTCTAAGCTCATGTGGCCTGAATGGGAGGCGAGACGCACAAGAAGTATACTTCTTCGTGGAAGAGAGGCATATCTCTGGTGGTTGGACATATAAGCAGCCACAGAGCAATAGGGAGGCACGCACAACGGCTGGGTGCTCCCTATAATTATTACTGCAGGAGCTGTAAAGACAAAGAGGAGATAGACACAATCAAGCATTTTCTCTGCGAGTGTCCCGCGCTTTGGCACAAGAGGAAGAAATCTCTGGGATCTCTCTTCTTTGACGATCTTTGTGATCTGGCTAAGTTGGAACCTAAGAAACTTCTGAAACTTTGCTGTATTGACCTGCTGATTTGAGTAGGGTAGAGATCCCGTGGTATCACAATGGGACCTTTTTGGGCTTAAGTGCACTGGTGCTCGCACCGGTGGCCTTCTAACCTAACCTAACCTTGTCCTATGTAACTGTGTTGGCATCCGCTGGTAAGCTTGTAAACGCCGTGGCTGTGAAACGGATCCTCTGAGTTAGTTCTTAGTTTTCGGCCTAGATTATTCGATCTTTTGAACGCTGTGTTAATGTTGTATTTTTTAAAGAATTTTGTTAATTTATATGTTGCTTTTCCAGTATATGTCATATGTCCAGCTATGGAAGAGCAATCCACAGGTGGTTAGCGGAATCCCGAAATCCCTACAGCCATCTTCATCCGGATCAGTTGTACGGATTCAGGCTAAGAGATCCGCTTGACAGTTACCCGGAATATCACTATGGCCCGGGACCCAGATAATCTTAATTGTAAAATAATTCGATGCAATCGCAAGTGAGGTCAGGCACACCCAGACCACCCTCGATCGCACTGTAGTTGAGCTCAAGGCCTTTATAGCCGCTTGGCTATCAGAGTAGATGTTATATTCCCTAACCGTAGTAGCGCTGGATAGCATTTCATCCACCGCATCCTTAATCGCAGCAACTTCCGCTTGGAATACACTGCAGTGATGAGCCAACTTAAACTTGCGGCTTACATTTAGCTTTTAACCGGTCCCATGCCCCAGATAATTCCTCTTCACCACTCCTCCCTCGGGGGAATGACTAGGGTGAAGGTTGCATAGGGAGCGGTTATCGGCGTGCAATAGTCCGTCCTGTCCGGGATAAAGTCGAAACTAGTAAGAAGGATAGAGTGTCCGAAATCAGAAAGCATATAACCCATATCACGAAGCCTGACCAACGACAGGGCCGCGGCTGCCTTTCCCGCAATATCTACTGGAAGTATATTCAGCATGAAATTCAGTGCCAAGATAGGTGTTGTTCACTGCCACTGACACTAACATTTTGGAGGTGCTCGCCGTGTCCAGTGCTTTCCACCAGACCAGCACCCCATAGAGCAAAATCGGTTTGACCATCATCTCATAAAGCCAGTGTACTACTCCTGGCGAGAGCCCCCATCTCTTTCCGATAGCCCCCCTGCAGAAGTACAAGGCAACCGCGGCCTTCCTGGCCCTATCTTCCACATTGGGCCTCCAGGACAGCTTCTTGTCCAGAACAATTCCCAAATATTTAACCCTGTCAATAAGTACCAACGGTACCCCTTCCAATCGAAGGAGTTCTGAAGTCGGGTATCTTATATCTCCTTGTAAAAAGAACCAATTCTGTTTTTCCTGGGTTGACCACCAATCCACATGATTCAGCCCACCTAGCCACAGTATCCAGGTAGCCCTGCAGAACATCGCGCAGGGTGCCCAGAAATTTGCCTCTGACTAGGATAGCGAGGTCATCTGAATAGGCAACCACCCGACAACCATTGGCTTCCAGCTCCACAAAAGCTCGTTGACTACCACAACGCAGAGCAGAGGAGATGGGACACCTCCCTGTGGCGTGCCCCTGCACACCTTCCTCTTAATTATGGCTAATAAATTCAACCAGAGCCGATTCGACTCCTAAAACCACCAGAGCTCTTTCGATTGCCCCCGTTAAGACATTGTTATAAGCACCCTCGATGTATAGAAAGGCACCCAGAGCATACTCTTTGTGTTCTAGTGGCCCCTCTATTTGCTCTACAATCGAATGGAGAGCCGTTTCCGTCGATCTGCCCTTGCAGTACGCATGCTGTGAAGCCGACAGTAGCCCCCAGGTATCCTTTCCCGTAGGTACAGGCCAGTCAACCGCTCAAACGTCTTAAGAAGAAACGACGAGAGACTGATTGGCCTGAAATCCTTAAGTGATACATGAGAGCTCCTGCCGGCCTTCGGAAGGAAGATGACCCTAACCGTGTGCCACGACTTAGGGATATAGTTAAGCCTGAGGTAGTTAGTTTAGATGATGGCCAACCAGCGGCAGAAAATCCCCAAAGACTTTTGAAGTTGCGCAGGAGTGATGCCATCCGGGCCGGGTGACTTATAGTGCTTGAACGAACTTATAGCCCAGGATATTTGACTTTCCCGTAGTGGAATGGCAGGCATTTCTGTATGGCCAGCAACCGCCGATCATGCAGGCGAAGATCTCTGTGCAACTGGGTCATCGGGAAAATGATTGTCCAGTAAAAGTCTTAAGGACTCATCGCTACTCATCGACCAGTCCCCACCAAGATCTGTCAGATACCCCCGAGGGGCGGGATTCCTAGAGAGTATTTTTCTAAGCCTCGTGGATTCATTGGAGCCTTCTACGTTTTCGCAGAAGCTTCGCCATGAATCTCGCTTGGCTATCCTTATTTCATATTTATAAATCCCCAGACTCACCTTATAGAGCTCCCAGTCCGAGGGTAATTTACTCCTCCTGGCTCTGTTAAAGAGCCGCCTACTGGACGCGCTTAGGTCGTCAAGAGAATCAGACCACCAGGGCGGCTTGCCCTTCGCCCTCTAAGTTTTCAATGAGCAGGACAGTTGAAAGGCGCTATTGCTTGCCGAGGTGAAGTTTTCCACCAGACCGTCTATCTCAGATTCGGACAGGTCCGAACCAACGATAGGCGCCTCAGGCAATAGCTCTCCCAACTTCCTACAATACAAGTCCCAGTTGGTACTTTTAGGGTTCCTAAAAGATATTTTAACGGGACGTTCTTCGTTCACCGAGAACTGAATATATCGGTGATCAGAGAAGGAGTGCTCGTTGAGAACCCTCCAGCCAGATATCCGATCTTCCAGTTCTCTGCTAACCAGGGTGAGGTCCAGGACCTCCTCCCTTACCGCAGTAATAAAAGTCGGGTCATTCCCCCTATTACATATACAAAGTCCCTCATCTACAATAAAAGTAAATAAAGACTTACCTCTGGTGTTCGTATCCGAGCTACCCCATATGCTATGGTGTGCATTAGCATCGGCCCCTATGATTACGCCAACGCCTCTCCGCCTTGCTTCAGCGGTGATTTCGCCCAGTATCTGTAACGAACTTCTCCCGAATGCTGCCGTTTTACTACTGAAAAAGGGTCAGGCGCATGCTTCCGAAACGGGTCTGCATACCTTGCTATGCTACGGTCTGGCTCAGGGAAATGGGAGTGGGCTTGTCTCGGTCACATACAGCGAAATTCGTACGAAACAAAAATCTGTATGCAGGGTATTTAACACTATTTACCTCATGAACGGAGATAAAAATACAACACAAAAAAAAAAAAAAACAGCGAAACTCAAGCAGCGAAACAAAAAAAAAATTTATAAAACAGCGGAATCAAAAAGGGTCATTGCAACCAGCGATGGAGGGATTGGAAAGATGGAATTTTCCCTCCTCGTCTTTACCCACCCAACCTGTTAATGTACCATGACTTTATGCACATCACCCCAAGAAAACATTTAAACCTGGTATACTAACCTTTCCCTACATTTCGTCCTCCAAATGAAAGAATTAGAAATCCATTTCTCTTTTATACTACAATGATTTCATACATTTATTGAAAAATAGGTAATAACTAACTCTATTTGATCAGCTAGATTGTATTTAAGAATATAAAAAAATATAAATCCATCGTATTCTCAGTTTTTAGATATTTTTATTTTTATTCAAAAGCCAATTAATACTACCTAAGACTAAAAGATATCTAATTGATCGATATAAGTATTTATTATTCTGATATAAGAGCTCTCTATGGTTTGGTCCGATTATTGTAGTAGCTTTATACTTAATTATATAAATATAAATTTCAAACATTCGTAAGCTTACTTGGGAAATCCCATTATTCGCAAATCCCCTCAATATATGGGCTTTGTTTTGACTTACCAACTCAATTTTTGCGCTAAAGTAAAATAAATAAACGTAACGACTAAAGACACGAACTTGTGCCAAAGGAAAAATATGCAAACGAAATGACTAAAGACACGAACTTGTGCTCGGTAATGAAACAGGATGTGAGTGTGTTTGCTATTATGTTCAAACGCAATCCAACTTAGATTTCAAATCGCGGTTCAAAATGTAAAGACAAAAGGGATATTTTTCACCTAATAATTACCAATAAAATGAAAAATATTTTCCAAATCTAACACGTCGACAAATGTTTCTACTGAAAAAATACAATATGTACGTAATTGAAGTATATTTTTTTTTCTACTTACTTGATCTCCATCGATGCGAAGGTGAGCTCAGCGACGATGACGGGAATGTTGTAAGTTCGATGTATTATGTCTAGCGACCTTGTCTGCTAGTGCTACAATTATTTTTGAAAATACACTGGCAACATGTTAGCATGCATAATTTGACATCACTAGTAAATCGAATGGTGTCAATTATACAAAAAAAATGTATTAACGAACTTAAGAGGGCGAGCCCATTTTCGGTATTACCTACGAGATCAACTCTTAAAATTTTATACCGAAAATGCGAGTTTGTGAACTTTGTCGGAATTCCAAACCATATAATTAAACCAAAATTACGGGAAACTTAAATCGACGAGATTATTACCTTAACTCCCTGTTTTATGGTACACAAATTTTCTTTTTAAATTATAATAATTACAATATGAAACTATCACTGAGTGATCGTAAGAAAGACCAATAAACTAGTTACATCCCTAAATAATTTATTTATGCAACCAATCTAACTAGCTAATTTTCCTAAGAAAATTTGGAAACAAACAAAAAAAATCTTTATAACTTATTTAACTCTAGAGATAAATTTCCAGGAATCCGATAACTCGACTGCCTCGACGTTTGTTGGGAAATTTCGGCGCCTGAGTATGGAGTAAGGTTACGGCCACTCCTTCACCTGCGTGATGATTTTTCTTTTCTTATTTTTCGTCGACATTTCTAAAGTTAGTTGGGCACATTGGCCTCTTTAAACATTTTCATTTGATGAATCACGGTTTTAGTGGCCGTAATTTCCATCACTCCTACAAACTTTTCACCGTTCTTCTCGGGTCAAGCAAGTAGATTTTATTTTCTTATTGCGTTTAGAACTTCAAAATGGCCACAATAGTTCGATTTGTTCATATGGCTTACAACTGGTTCAAAGTTGGTTGTAGTTTTTAATATTTATCAATTGGTTTAGGTAATTTCTTTGTGGTTTAGTTCTACTTCGAGAATACTGCAGTTTGCCTGCTACTTTTAATATCGTTGTGGGATCGTACAGTCCAACTCCCGTCATAACAGTACGATTCTTATGGCGCCATACGTGATATGCTATCAAGGGTATGTTCATGCACAATGAAAACCATTCGCCACATAATAAGAACAATAAGTTAAGAAAAAATATGTAGAGGGTCAAATTTATTAAAATTTTTGTTAGCAATTGCCGAATATTCGGATTGTAGGAAAGTTTCAGTTTGATACACAGTTCTGTATTTCATCTATTGAAAGTTATTCTGTTGGGAAACTCGCTCTGAAAGCTTTTCGCTACTTTAATAGTTATTCGACTTTATTTCACAATGCACTTTAGAGCGTTTTATTAGCTACTACTCGATTTCAATTTATCAGATATTTTGTAAACTTTGAGCTTAACCAACACAATTCTCATTTTTAAGGCTATTTATATAAATTTTCTCTTGATTAATTTTGTCAATCATTATCTTAACGCTCTGTAAAAGCTTATTTGGAGCATTATTTATTAGACATTTATTCACATTCACAAATTTACCGTCCACGAAATAAAATGTACTTGATTCTACGCCATGTTTTCAGCAACCTTCAGCAATTAACTTTAGAAATTATCTAGAACAGCCGGAGATTTTTGTCCCAACGCACGCGGGTTTGGGTCCGACGATTTTAATTTTTGCCAGGACATTCCGATGTCTCCTCATAAACTTTGGGTAAATTGAAATAAACTCCAAAAATTGTTTGGATTTCACCTTTAGATATTAGTATTGAGCAATCAATGTAAAACTTTGTGCACACACGCGTGTTCGGGTGGTCTCGCCCACCGTGGTGATCTTGCCGATGTCTACATCAAAACTAACCTTATTAATCTTTGGCCTACGCCTTCAACGTCTTTGCTTCTACCGGGAGTTTTCCAGTTTTCCATATCTTCTCTCCTTAGGTATAGGTCAAACGGCATAATCGCCTGATCTTACCGTTTGTCTTTGCTTTTTTCTTCTTTTCTTCTTGATATACCTTTGCACAGTCAGATCAGACAATGCCTTCCTTACTCGTATCGAGAGATGAGAAATAACGTTATAGATCACGCCATCCAAATTTGCTTAACAAAAAAAAAAAAAAACAGGAATGTACCAGCATAAATTCGTACTGGTTCAAACAAAAAACTGATTGAAATTGTGTAAACCCTAAATAAATCATCTGCGTAACTGTCGATCGTTGAATAGCAAACAACCAAAGCTAAAATTTTATATTTCCCCATATCCTCCTCTTAGGGTTCGAACTTGATACTTTTCCCTATTGGGTACTTCGCCATCTTGCTCTGGCGCAGCTAGGCTATTTCACCTTAAATAAGGACTGAGATGGTTCTTGGTAATCCGATCCGATTTGGGACTGTTTTTATACGATCGAAATCTACTATACCTCGAATAGAGCAAAAAAATCTACCAGTTTCTTGTAAAAAAAAAGAACAAAAAAAAGGGACAGATGAAGACTAGTTTGGCATAGCATTCATACTGGTTGTGCGATAGCTTGCATCACTGGATTTTCTGCACGGTATGTATGTATGATTTGTGCCATAACATCATCTAGTAGTTCTCTGTTCCACTAGTTGAACGCCACCTTCGTTATGCGCATGTGCGGGTTTTCCAAGTATTAGTGCATGCTCACTAATTCCAATCTACATATATATAACTATATGTGTAACTACATTTGTACAATATCAAGTGGGTGTGTTGTTGATTGCCTTACCTGTGCTTTTACGTTACGCTCGCCCGCTCACAAGCATATAACTCTGTTGGTTCGTCATGTTGATCTGCAATACTCAATTATTATGGATGTTGTGATAATGATATCGCCCTCTGATGGTCGCATATTACGTCAAGAGGCTAATATCATTGTGATGCTGGTCATAAATTCCCCCCAACCAGACAGAAGCTAACCGATGCTAGTCGGTACCTAGCGGCTGCAACTTTCATAATTTTGTTTTTGTTGATCTGTTTGCCAATCGGTTAATATTCGTAATAATTATGAAAGAAAATCAGGTAATTGTTGCTGATGTTGTCGCTTTTCATGACCAGATGTCCTTAGTGTGGTATGTTCCTTTATGAATGTTCCCTATGTTTTCTAACAAGTAATAAGCGTTTCCAACCTTTTTTATCACTTTGGCTTTAGAACCTTGTGGGGCAAGATTAGCATTGAAATGTTTTCCTAGATTACTTTGCACAAAATTTCTTCGTATCACGATTTGTCCTGGGGTAAACTCCCGCATACGCGCGCGTAGGTTGTATGTGCGTGTGGTTTTCTCATACGCAAGTTTCATTTTGGAGTTAACTGATTCGCGAATGATGGTGAATTGATCCTCCCTACTAAGTCGAGCACTACCCTCCGACATCGATCCTAGAGTCTTCAAGATACCGTAGTCTTTCCCGTGTGTTACCTTATTTTGTCCGAAAACAACGAAATATGGCGACTGACCTATTGTGCTGTGTAAACCGTTTCGTAAGGAACAGTTAATACTGCTTACGTAAGCATCCCAGTTCCGATGATCCTTGCGTACAAAGGATCTCAAAGCCTCGTTAATTGAGCGATTTACGCGTTCCGAGGCGTTGGCTTGAGGTGAATATACCGCTGTCCGAACATGGCTAATTCCATATTTGTCAATGAAATTATGGAACTCCTTGCTGACAAATTACAAATTGGCTTCCATTATCGGATATTATTGTCCGAGGAACACCAAAGCAAATAAAATTGTAGTTTTAAGAAAATCTATTATTAAGTTGGTTGTGAACTTTCTTAGTGGTTGCAAAAAAGTGAATTTCGAAAAATGGTCGAGGACAATAAAAATACCTATGTTTCCCCTTTTTGATCTCGGAAAAGGTCCAATGAGATCGATATACAATCGTTGGAAAGGTCGCTCTGACTCGGCTTGCTGTCCCATCGGAGGACGAAGCGGTACGACGGCGTCTTCGAGGTTTTGCAAAGGTCACAGGATAGCACATAATTTTTTATGTCGTTTGCCATACCGGGCCAATATAAATGCCTTTTTACGAGCTCAATTGTTTTGGCTATACCAGCGTGTGCTGAACTAGGCGAATTATGAGCCGAGTAAATAACGTTTTGCCTTAATTCAGTCGGCACAAACAGTTTCCACACGTCTTCTTCAAGGGGCTTGTTGGTCTCAAAATTATTCCTATAGTAAATGAATTTGTCTATTACTTTGTAGTCTGGCATATCACTGTTGGAAAATTTTTCCCGTAGTTCTCGGTATTCATCGGATTCGAAGTGCGACGATTCTAGATCTATTTCTGGCAAAATATCTAACTCTATCTCCTCCACATTTCCGATTTCGTCAAAAGCGCGAGACAACGCGTCGACTTTATTATCGCTTCCTTTTCTGTGCTCGATGGAAAAGTTATAACCTTGTAGTTTTAGGGCCCACTGCGCTAGCGTTCCGCTTAAGTATTTTTGGCGCATTAGCCATTTCAGACTCGCGTGGTCGGTTACGACTTTAAAGTCGTGCCCTTCGATATATGGCCTGAATTTCTTTATTGCCATAACCACTGCGAGACATTCCAGTTCAGTGGCGGTATAATTTCTCTGCGCTCTGTTCAGTTTGTGGGACATAAAGGCAATAGGCCTTTCGTCGCCATTTTCATCAGCTTGAGCTAACACACCACCAACACCGTACTGGCAAGCATCACATTGGACAATGAACTGTTTCGAATAATCAGGGTGAATCAATGAGGGGACCGTTGTAAATTTATTTTTAAGCTCCTGAAAGGCATCTTCAGCTGCTGTATTCCAAGCAAACTTCTTTTTCTTAGAGAGCAGTTCGGTTAGTGGAAACGTGAGGCTAGCACAGTCGGCAATAAAGCGCCTATAACACCCTGCCATTCCCAAAAATTGGCGTATTTGACGAATGGTTTTCGGACATGGATAGTCAGAAATAGCCTTCATTTTATCTTCATCTACCGTTAGTGTACCATTCCCAACTACACATCCTAAATATTTAACTTTATTTAGACCAAAGCTACTCTTCTTAATGTTGATAGTTAGACCAGCTTTTCTTAGATGTGCTGCCACTTCCAACAGATGCGATATGTGTTCTTCAAACGTTTGAGAGACAACTAACAAATCGTCTAGGTAAACGAAAACATGAGTCTTGAGATTGTACGGGATAACCATGTCCATCAATCGACACATTGTTTGTGGTGAATTGCAAAGACCAAATGGCATGCGTCTAAATTGGTACAATGGTCGATTGGGTATTGTGAATGCGGTTTTGGGACTCCTTAGACAAACTTATTAGCCAGAAGGCATCCTTCAGGTCAATTTTCGATATGCAATATACAGGTGGTAGTCGGGCTATCAGTCCATCTATATTCGGAATAGGATACGTGTCTTTCACAGTTACTTCATTAAGCTTTCTCGAGTCTAAACAAAATCTCACCTTTTCAGGTTTTACTATAAACACGCCTTTTCTATTACTCCTAACTAAATCATACGATCTATCTCTTCACACAATAGCTTTTCCATTGCAGGCGAGATTGGATAATAACGCTGCTTTATTGGGGTAGCCGTGCCAGTGTCTATGACGTGCTCAATTTACTTCGTAGTTCCAAGGCCTTCTTTCTCGTAAGCAGGGAATGCAGAAATAGCTATCTCAAGTTGGCGTTTCTGTAATGAGGTCTGCGGAATCACATCGGGGTCTTCTCCTTCGTCCGTAAGTTGATGTATGCATGGTTCAGCTTGAACTTGCAGACCAAATTTCTGCCAAAAGTCCATTCCGCATATAACGTTGCTGGCAACAGACGGTACTAAAGGAAACTCAATCGTTTCTCTACGATTGTTGAAATCTGTCGTAAGCTCTATGACTCCAGCCACGCTCTGCTTTTCCCATCTGCTGTTTTTACAGAACCTAAAATCTTCTGGTAATCTCTCTTGGGACTTTCAATAATTAGTTTTGCTAATTCAGATCCTATGCAGCTCTTATTTGCTCCATTATCTAATAAAGCTAAATATGGTTTATCTAATATCTTTATATTTGCGTATGGTCGAATGTCAGAATTATTGTAAACTATAGAGGAAATAACAGAATTAAGCAATGCTTTCTTACGCTTCCAATATGCTGATATGCGCTTACTGGAACGGGTTGGAGTACGGTTGTTCTCTATGCCCGAGAATATTCTTTTCCTCGCAGTATTGTACTCCGTCAAACGAACATGATAGGGTTTTCTAAATAACGTCTCACTCAAATCTGTAGAAAATTTTACAGTTGTATTATTCATCGGGTTATTATTAGTTTTAGTACTATCTGGTGAAAAAATCTGAATGTTTTCGGTATTGTCGTCATTTAAATGGGTTGTTTCACCATAACCGTGTTTGGTGTTTAATTCCGAGGGCGATACGATGGATGCTCGTCTGGGATTCGACAGACATCCTTCTTCGAGTTTTCCGATGCAACGGCGCATTTCGTACATGTGGGTTTATACATGTTTTCAGCGCCACAGCCGTAGCAGAATATTTTCCTGGGCTTGAGACAGTCATGATATCTATGTCCCGTCTCTTGACAATTCCAACATTTTAGCTTACTTGCCTCAACAGTTCTTCATCTTGGTTGGTGTTGGTAACATCCGAATTAACTAGTTCATTGATTTGGTGACGTCCAGTGGTTTGCCGGAATGAGCCACTGTGAATATCGTTAAAGAAATTTTCATGTTTTCGCGCTGCTTTCCTCAAACTCGCAATATCCGTTATTTCGAGGTGTAAAATTTCGTGGCGCAAGTCGGACTTCAAATTGCGTATCAAAATCTCGACTAGCTCTGTCTCATTCATTTGGGTTCTCAACTTGTCGGACATTTGCATTACAACTGCAAGGAAATCATCAAAGGGCTCAGCAAATTTTTCTTTTCTTCTTCGAATGTCATCGCGTATATCGGCGTCTGTCAAAAAATCCTTAAATTGGCGTCGCATGGCCTCGTAACATTCAAACCAATTCAGATCATTCGTGCATTGCCGGTAACGCAAGAACCATTGCGAAGCGTTGCCTTCAAACAATGAGTGTAGATGTTGGCAAAGTACTGTAAAACTTCCGTTCAGGTGTAGGGCAGTTAACGTGTTTACTCGATAAATAAATTGGTCTACAGATATGCCATCTTTCGACCCGCTAAAACGGACCTGCCAATTTCGAATTAGATTTGACAGTTTTTCGTTTGCCACAGACAATCGGCTAACACCTAATGACTATGGCCGTCTCTCATATGGAACATTGTCATTAATAAGTCGCTCCGGATACGGTGCGTCGCGTGGCCATTCCACCTGCTCTTCTGGCCGAGAAACAGCTGGAGATGGTCTAGTATTTCCATCCATATTTAAGTTTTGTAACATATTCTGAATATCCATGGTCATTACTTCAAGAAAGTTTTGCATTGATTCAGCAACTAATTGCTGCACTCGTTGTTCAGTAATTCCGCTTTGGTGTGGATTAGTCGCGCGTCGGTATCGTGGACTATTCGTTTGACCGTGTCGACGGTCACTTGACGGATAAGTTTGGAATTGGGGATTAGTTTGCGCGTAAAGCCGCGTATTTGGCCGTTCTCGAAGAACAGTACCGATTGGCATACTCAGTTTTTCCTTTTCTAAGATTTTTAGGTCTTTTGCGAAACAGGCACTTTTACAGGTTGGACAAGTGTCATTATTATCTAACAAGGTATGTATGCAAGTTAAGTGGAAACAATGATGGCACACCGTTTCTCCCCTATCTTGACTATTTAACAAGGTTTCAGTGCATATGGCACAGGACTGGTTGTTCAACTGAGCACCATCAGTGCCACCAGAGGCATTATCAGGACTACGTGTCACTGGCATCATAGCACTCAACTAATAAAAAAAAATCGTGTGTTAATGTTTAGGTATCTACCGGAAATTCGTTAGGAATGAAAACAATCAATCGATCGCGTTTTTAAATCAACTAATAATAAAATATAATATGATGACTACTCTGTAGGGAAGGTTAATAATTTAGACTTAATAATTCGCGGTTGCTTAACTCCTAATGAGGTTAGTGGCTAAGCTTATACTTTGGTAAATCGCCGCAACGTTGCAACAGATCAAAATCCAAAAGTAAATGCTTGACCGTTTGGTTGAAATATGGAACGTATTTGATTTTGTGGCTGTGGATCAAGGTCAGATGTAAGTATAGAAATATTTATTTTCTGCAAATCCATTGACTCCAACAGTCCTACAAATGAAAAAAATGTGTATTTGCGAGGACAGAATACATAATAAATACGTCAATCTGTAATCCATCTCAAATCTTTAGATATCATGCTTATGATACTAATTCAGTGAAAAAAGTCAGCGGTCAGAGTCCGAATTAATCCAAACTTTGCAAATCCTGCTTTCTTTGATTCACTGCGAAAAAGGTTATTTAATAAGTGAAATTTGGGAGCCTTCACAAGATGATCAGTTTTATAAGCTTAATTTTTATTTTGTTTGCTATCCACTACTAGTCGTAATGGAAAAAAACCAACTTGTCGTACCACACGTAGGTTTATTTCGGTAACGATGAACAGACCTAGCGGTTTATAGCATTTAGGCCCCACGTTGGGCGCCATTTATTTCTGTAACGAACTTCTCCCGAATGTTGCCGTTTTACTACTGAAAAAGGGTCAGGCGCATGCTTCCGAGACGGGTCTGCATACCTTGCTATGCTACGGTCTGGCTCAGGGAAATGGGAGTGGGCTTGTCTCGGTCACATACAGCGAAATTCGTACGAAACAAAAATCTGTATGCAGCGTATTTAACACTATTTACCTCATGAACGGAGATAAAAATACAACACAAAAAAAAAAAAAACCAGCCAAACTCAAGCAGCGAAACAAAAAAAAAAAAATTTATAACAAAAGCGGAATCAAAAAGGGTCATTGCAACCAGCGCTGGAGGAATTGGAAAGATGGAATTTTCCCTTCTCGTCTTTACCCACCCAACCTGTTAATGTACCTTGACTTTATGCACATCAACCCAAGAAAAACATTTAAACCTGGTATACCTCTTTAAACATTTTCATTTGATGAATCACGGTTTTAGTGGCCGTAATTTCCATCACTCCTACAAACTTTTCACCGTTCTTCTCGGGTCAAGTAAGAAGATTTTATTTTCTTATTGCGTTTAGAACTTCAAAATGGCCACAATAGTTCGATTTGTTCATCTGTCTTACAACTGGCTCAGAGTTGGTTGTAGTTTTTAATATTTATTAATTGGTTTAGGTAATTTTTTTGTGGTTTAGTTCTACTTCGAGATCACTGCAGTTTGCCTGCTACTTTTAATATCGTTGTGGGATCGTACAGTCCAGCTCCCGTCATAACAGTACGATCCTTATGGCGCCATACGTGATATGCTATCAAGGGTATGTTCATGCACAATGAAAACCATTCGCCACATAATAAGAACAATAAGTTAAGAAAAAATATGTAGAGGGTGAAATTTATTAAAATTTTTGTTAGCAATTGCCGAATATTCGGATTGCTGGAGAGTTTCAGTTTGATAGACAGTTCTGTATTTCATCTATTGAAAGTTATTCTGTTGGGAAACTCGCTCTGAAAGCTTTTCGCTACTTTAATAGTTATTCCACTTTATTGCATAGTGCACTTTAGAGCGTTTTATTAGCTACTACTCGATTTCAATTTATCAGATATTTTGTAAACTTTGAGCTTAGCCAACACAATTCTCATTTTTAAGGCTATTTATAGGAATTTTCTCTTGATTAATTTGGTCAATCATTATCTTAACGCTCTGTAAAAGCTTACTTGGAGCATTATTTATTAGACATTTATTCACATTCACAAATTTACCGCCCACGAAATAAAATGTACTTGATTATACGCCATTTTTTCAGCAACTTTCAGCAATTAACTTTAGAAATTATCTAGAACAGGCGGGGATTTTTGTCCCAACGCACGCGGGTTGGGGTCCGACGATTTTAATTTTTGCCAGGACATTCCGATGTCTCCTCATAAACTCTGGGTAAATTGAAATAAACTCCAAAAATCGTTTGGATTTCAGCTTTAGATTTTTAACGCACTTATAATTACCAGCTATTCGGAAATTTAATGTTTTTTTTTCTATTAGTATTGAGCATTCAATGTAAAACTTTGTGCATACATGCGTGTTCGGGTGGTTCTCGCCCACCGTGGTGGTCTTGCCGATGTCTACATCAAAACTAACTTTATTAATCTTTGGCCTACGCCTTCAAAGCCTTCGCTTCTACCGGGAGTTTTCCAGTTTTCCATATCTTCTCTCCTTAGGTGTAGGTCATACGACATAATCGCCTGATCTTCCCGTTAGACATTGTTTTTTTTTCTTTTCTTCTTGATATATGTACCCTTGTACAGTCAGATCAGACAATGCCTTCTTTACTCGTATCGAGAGATGAGAAATAACTTTATAGATCACGCCATCCAAATTTCCTTAACAAAAAAAAAAAACAGGAATGTACCAGCATAAATTCGTACTGGTTCAAAAAAAAATGATTGAAATTGCGTAAACCCTAAATAAATCATTCACGTAACAGTCGGTCGTTGAATAGCAAACAACCAAAGCTAAAATTTTATATTTCCCCATATCCTCCTCTTAGGGTTCGAACTTGGTACTTTTCCCTATGGGTACTTCGCCATCTTGCTCTGGCGCAGCTAGGCTATTTCACCTTAAATAAGGACAGAGATGGTTCTTGGTAATCCGATCCGGTTTGAGACTGTTTTTAAACGATCGAAATCTAATATACCTCGAAAACAGCAAGAAAAATCTACCAGTTTCTTGTAAAAAAAAGAACAAAAAAAAAAAATTGACAGATGAAGACTAGTTTGGCATAGCATTCATACTAGTTGTGCGAAAGCTTGCATCATTGGATTTTCTGCATGGTATGTATGTATGATTTGTGCCTTAGTAGTTCTCTGTTCCACTAGTTGAGCGCCACCTAACTAGCGCATGCTCACCAAAACCAATCTACATATATATACCTATATGTGTAACCACAATTGTACAATATCAAGAGGGTGTGTTGGTGATTGCCTTACCTGGGCTTTTAAGTTACGCTCTCCCGCTCACAAGCATATAACTCTGTTGGTTCGTCAGAGCACATCGACGCTAAGTATATTTTTATGTTGTTGCACTGGGCATTGGTCGCGTCGAACTGTTCGAACCAGTGTTCGGTACAATACAACAAACATGTTGATCTGCAATACTCAATTATTATGGATGTTGTGATAATGATATCGCCCTGTGATGGCCGCATATTACGTCAAGAGGCTAATATCATTGTGATGCTCGTCATATATCACAGGTGGTGGTCCCGTTACGTCCCCATGGGGCATATACGCTGAGACCACCTACAATTCGTTACTGCCTCGCTCGAGGCAGACCGTGGTTACGTCAGCATTGCTGAAATTAGAGAGAATAAAAGCTTTAAATTCCTTTTTAATAAGCACACAGGATCTAGGCCTACCTGCCTCCCCATGCACCAAGGTGTTGAATTTTCCAGTCCTTAATCCACTACTACTCAGCCACGGCTCCTGGACAAGGACTATATCTACTCCGCCTTTCTCAAGACAGAGCAACAAGTTTGCGGAAGCCGCCTTCGAATGCTGAAGATTGATTTGACGGATTTCCATCAACACCACTCTTCTTCTTCTGCACCCATCCTTGGCGGCTTCGCCATCGGAGACTAGGAGATCCTACTCCCCCCCCCCCCCCCCCCCCCCCCCCCAAAACAGACGATTTACGCTGATGACGGATCCCGCCATCGATGATTCGCCCTCGGAGGCAAGGAGCTCCTCCTCTGCCCTATCAGCCAGACGACTAGCAGTGATGACAGATCCCGCTATTGACGGGACGTCAACAGTGCCTTCACTGTCCAAATTAGCGGGTTCAGCATCCACAACCATGGCTCCCCTGCGGACGCCTCCACCTCCCGAACAATCTCCGGGGGAGATCTCACCTGGAATCGGAGTGGTAGATTTTGAGAACCACACGCTCGAGACCATAGGAGATAACCTTCCTCGTATCAGAGAGAGAACCGGTGGACTCTGCGTTTAGCAGAATCAGCACTTGCCAACGTGGCCCAACAGCTACTCTGAGGACCCTCCAGTTATGCGTCGGAAGGTTCGGGTTGCAATAACGCATTAACTCCAGTATTTTCTCCGGCTGAGAGGGCCCGGCAGGCAACCACACTCGAGCCCTCGGTCGAAGGGGGAGATCCCTCCGTTGTACGGCCTCGAGTCTGGCTCCCCTCCAGACCTCCCCAACCAAAGAAATTATTTTCTTAAAGATACAGGCCGACCGCTCGTCAGCACAAGTAATCAGTCTAAATCCATGATACCACCCCGAGTATTCGAAGCATGGCCGCGGACCTGGGCTCTCCATAACAGCGGTCATATAGGCCGCTGATATGGCCCTGGCGACCCACGGCCACTCCTCTCGGGAGACGGCACCATCCTCCCTACTTCTATCCAGGACCCCGAGGGTGATGGAGCCCGCTCGTTTAGCGATTTCGCTAAACGCAATTGCGTCCCCACCTCCTCGGACCCTTTTTGTCGTTCAGGCATTCGGCTCATCCGACCTTTGCCGCTTCCTAGCCCCCAAACCCTGCTGCTCACCCGGATCGTTCGACACCGATGTGTGGTCGTCGCAAGCTACGACGCTCCTGGCCCACTCCAGCGTCCGGGAATGCTTCTCAGAAATCTGAGCTGCATCCCTACCGCCGTAGCACTCCAAGATCTTCTCAGCTAGACGCCGATCACCCAGACCCCAGGGCTCCCGTTGGGAAAGCTCCTCGCGAAAGGGCTTCCTTACTGGTACTGGGCTGGTCCGTCGCATTCGCCGGACCTCTACCTTTCACTGTCACAACCCCATATGGGCCTGCATTGGGTGTCGGTTTCGACACCCCTCCACTACCCGAACTACCCCTACCTACGGGGTTTGAAACCAAACCCCTGCGCTGATCCGTCTGATCAGCCCTTTTGACCCGCCGGGAGCTTTCCCGGCTGCCAGCGACCTGCTTCGGAGCGCTCTCCGCACCTGTCGCGTCTCTCGCACCATGACGACCTTCGCCGTTACTCCTACCCTCCTTTTTGTTTGTGTTCGTGTCCATTCTAAGAAGTCTCCCTCAAGGCCGCTATCCGGAGCCGATTGTGTAGTCGCCCTTCAACGGTCCGTGGTTATCTATGCTGCGCAGGGAGGTCACGCGAGGGTTGACGCATTACCTTATGGGTAATGCGTTCAGAGCCAGACCGGACGCAAAGCGGGAAAATCTTCAACCGCACCTACACCACCAACTTAACGGCGACGGAGCCGGAACGTACCTTGAGGCCCCCACGGTTTTAACGGGACGTGGGCAGGTGCAGCATTAGCCTACCAGCCGTTTCGATAGGGTTTCACTCCGACCTACTAAGGTGGCAGAATACCGCACCTACCGGCCCAAAGTCATCAATTCCTAACCTGGTCCTATGTAACTGTGTTGGCATCCGCTGGTAAGCTTGTAAACGCCGTGGCTGCGAAGCGGATCCTCTGAGTTAGTTCTTAGTTTTCGGCCTAGATTATTCGATCTTTTGAACGCTGTGTTAATGTTGTATTTTTTAAAGAAGTTTGTTAGTTTATATGTTGCTTTTTCAGTATATGTCATAGTCGTCCAGGTGCTATTATTTTCCGTTTCATTATTTCTTTTTGGCTCTCCATGTGTTTTGCGGGGGGATGTGGCACTCCCGTAGTCGGGCGTGGTGCACGCAAATAAAAAAGGAATAGAAAACAGAATTAGTAACTAATAACAATAGTTTTATTCACTTTATCAAAACAAGAGTAATTAATCGCTGTACTTAAGGGAAGAATAATTAATTCACAATACAATTAGCAATTCAACTTTATTATACAAATGTGCAATAGATAAATTAATTAGGATTCGAATAGGAAACTCAGCTGTGGGATGGCTGCTGGCGCTCGAACGTTCAAAAAGAGAAGAAGCGGTCAATCGCGAAAAAGTCCGCGTCACCTGCCGATAGCTAACTGTCGTCGAGTTTTTTCCCTTCGAAGTTAGCGCTCGGCAGGTGTTAGCCGTTACCGGTAATAATAAGATAATTAATGCGCGCGTTAGGTCCGAAATATTTAGGCTGGTGGCCTAAACACCATGTGTATTTCTGAGCTTATCTACTAGTGCTTTTATATCCGTTGTATGCAGCAATGTTGTATATTACTTCAAGCTCTCTCTTATACGCGTTTTGTGTAAAAGGCGTTCTTTTAAGTCAGTGTACCAAATGCCTTAATGCTGAATTTTTATGCTGTTGGGTGTGATTTGAGGTATTGTGTATTACTGTGTCGGTGGCCGTTGGCTTTCTATATACTTGTGGTAGTTAAATTTTTTGGCAACTTTATTAATATTTATCGTGAGGTCCACACAGTTGATTCCTCCCTCTTTTTCGGTTTCCATTGTGTATTTTATATTCCCGTGCTACTTGTTGAGGTATTCCAGTTCAAGCTCTTCGTTATTAGTAGTTAAAATGCATATTATGCCACCCACGTATCTATATCATCATATATATTATTTCTAATTGCTGTTTTTATGTGCGGGTCCCTTTTTTGGTCTTATTTGGAATCCAAATCTATAAACAAAGTTTTGGTTGTAAGGAGGGAGATTCGAGCTATTTACGAGCTTTGGGCAATTTTGGCCGTAATGCTTTTTATTTAGCTATATTTTATTAAAACAGTTTGTTAAAAATAAACGGTTGTGAGCACACAAAGAAATCTATTTGTACTATGGAACTATTGTGAATATTTGCACTGCATTACCGAGAGTTGCTACCATACGTAAGTTTTAATTGATTGATAGAGCAGCTGGTTTCTGTTGATATTTGATAAGAGACTTTTATATTGGTTGCACAAGATGCGCACGGGTTCGGCTCGTATATATTATTTCTAATTGCTGTTTTTATGTACGGGCCCCTTTTTCGCTCTTATTTGGAATCCAATAAAGTTTTGGTTGTAAGGATGCAGATTTGGGCTATTAGCGAGCTTTGGGCAATTTTGGTCGCAGTGCTTTTGATTAGCTATATTTTATTATTATCAAAACAACGGCGACGATATACTGAAATCATACATTCAATCTTGACATGGCGCGATATCGATTCTACGATGAGAGCAGAATTTTCTTGTTCACAAAAAGTGTTGTCATTTCAACAATTCTCAACCGAATTTGATCAACCAGTACTTTTTTTACTCGAAATATAATGTTTTCTCAACCTCTTTAAGAAAAAAACTAATTCATTAAAGAAATGATACATTAAAAAGCCGTCAAACTTTGAAAAATTAAAATAAAACGAGAAAATTTTAGATAACTTTTAAAAAATCTCAAAAATTTGCTATAAAAAGTGCAGACAAATATATATATTTTTAAAGCCCTATCTTTCAGCTTTCCAAAACTGTTAAGCAATCAAAAATGTATGGAAAAATGACGGAGTAACAAATTTTTGAATGCGCGAGGTACAAGAAAAACATTTTTTCAACAATAACTTGAAAATTTCGGGGTGTTAGAAAATTTTGAAACACGGCATCTTGATCTACTCATCAAGACCTACAACGGACACTAGGTCGCTATTAAAGTTCAAAATCAGTGTAGCACAGTGTTATTATTATTTTAATTAATATTACTAAGTATAGCATTAAATCATTAGAAATGAAATATACTTATGTGTAATTTATACAAATAAAAAAACTACGTAAGTTTAAAAATATATTTATCCGGCTTTTATTTTTTCCACAGGTATTAATGTCATAGGTATGAACAAAAACCTCTGTTCATGTAAAAGTTTACGCTATTAATCTAGAAAAAAATAAAAATATATGTTATTTCAATAGATTTCACTGTCAGTGTCATTTCGACAATAAACACTGTTAATTTAACAGTTTACGCTGGTTATTTCGAAACAACAGAAATCCCTTTCATATTAACAGTTTTTACTGGTTTTCTTAGAGCGAGAGTAATAATTGTTAATTTAACAAAACAATGGGTAAAGTATAAGGACACAACTTTTTTTTTGTTTATTTCACTACTAAAACGGTCAATTACGAATCAACGATTTGTGCGCAGTTAATTCAACAGCTTGTTGCGATGGATAAAAATTTACAGAAATTTCTGTTGGATTGACCCGTGTTTCGGTTGATTTTACCAGCCTTTTTTTTTTCAGTGTATAAGGTAAGTATCTATCCATATTTGTATCCCTTTTTGAAATCGGAAAAGGGGGCGTGGCACCTCCCATACAAATGGGATCTTTCATACTCAATATCTATGGAAGTATTAATGTTAGAATACTGAAAATTGGTAAGGCGTTATATAAGGTAAGTCCCTATGCCTTTCCCTATCCCTATCCCTATCCATTTCCCTATTGAACAAACATATTTTTTGTCTTTTCCGCACTATTTTTATTCCGTATACTTAATTTACAATAAGAAATTTCCTACACATCACTTATGTATATGTACATAAAATATTTCAAAATACAAAATTGTTTCGGTTCTACCTGTTCAGCAGGTAGCCGCCTGCGATTTCAATTTAAGAAAACTCATTCAAAGACCTATGTACATGCATATGTACATAGAAATATTTAAAATTACAAATTTACTTTTTGCTTTACTTTTTGCAATAGTAAATAAAATTTATTTCACGAAGTCACTCTTAAAGTTTTCCTGCTTCTACAAACGTGTTTATTTTAGTGAAAAGTTGTGCGATAAAAAATAGAATTTATTTACGAGGTCACTCTTAAAGTTTTTGTGCTGCTACAAACGAGTTTCTTTTAATGAAAAATGGTGTGATAACAAAGAGCATTTATTTGACCAATCTTGTTTTAATTGTAATTGAATTACAAAATGCCTTCCAGGGCAAGTAGTCCTATTGGACGTCGGTCGCGGAGAACACAAAATAGATCCAACGAAAGAGAACGCCGATCAGGCGAACAACGGGTACATCACAATGCCATTAACAGGGAACGATATGCCAGGGGGCCACCTCTGTATTGCGATGCGAAAGGCAGTGCGATTCGAAAATAAGTTGCGATGCGAAAGGTAATTGCAACTGTATAGCGCCATCGCATCGCTAACAATGTCGCTTTTTTATTATTCGCTTATTTTTTTGCTTGAGTATGTATCACTGACCCAGTGTTGCCAGAACTTTTTCAGAAAAGAAGGTAAATGGGAAAAAAAAGCTAAAAAAAATTTTTAGCTAAAAAAAGCTAAAAATTTAAGGCAACTTTTCAAAGATTTTATTCATTTTTCATAAGAATCTTAGCATTTTAAACAATTTATACATCTAATAAAAAATGCAAATTAATTTTTACTCTAAATATAATTTACAGATGCAATCTGTGTTTTATACAAATATTTTAAAGTCACTCATTTGACCACTCCTCTACTATTGCTACAACTATTTCACTGCTTGCAACAAGATATACATAAACGGTAGTAGGTGTGAGATAAAAATATACATAATGTCTTAAAATATTTCGATATCACAGGATTCTGCATCATCTGATGAATTGCAATAAATATTTGATTTGTTCATTAGTTCAATGAGATCGTTTGTAAATCATGGCAGCACTTATTTTCTTTCCTTAGTCTGTACCTTACATACAAAATTGAATTTAACATTTTTAAATGTAACCTGTTACGCTGCTTTGTTTTAACATTGTTCATGGTGCTGAAAATTCGCTCCACTTCTGCATTACTAATTGAGAGAGTTTTTCGTGTTTTAAAAGGTCGATTTTGCAACCTTTTGGCTTCAACACAGTTGCATTATGCTGCAACAAAAGTGGTGCAAATCTGATTATTTGTTGTGCTCTGCACAATATTTGTATAATGTTCAATGTTCAAAATCCTCCCAGTTCAGAAATTGAACCGGAAGAAGTGACCGTTAATTTTATTCTTAAAGTCTCACGGTCCATTCTTTGATTATGGACAAATTGTTTTTTGGCAAAATTTAGCTTTTTTTCTATTTTGAATGTAATTCCCATGTTATTCATCTCTTTTAGGACTTTTATTGAGTTGCTTTGGTTGGGAAGTTACTCTCTTTCATAAATTATTGGCCGTTGTCTTTGCGTTGGGCGTTTTAAGTAACCCTTTGGCCAAATCTGGGTGTGTTGCCATGAAGTCCACTAGGATTTCAAATTGTGTTTGTTTAGTCTTTGGAGTTGCCCTATATATTTTTAAAAGAATGTACAATGAATGAAGATATCAATTTATAAAATCATCAATTAATACTTACATATTTGAACAATGCGAATGCCTATTAGTTGTAGCAAGAAAAATGCGAAAATCAATGCATTCGCTTTCGCTATACAGAGTGCTGGCAATGCGAAAAGGGAGAAAAATTGCGAATGAGCAAAATGTGAATGCGAATGTCAAAATATGCATGCGAATGTCAAGATACAGAGTACCGATTTTGCGATTTCGCGTATTTTTTCTTTCGCATCGCAATACAGAGTAGGCCCCCAGGTCACGTCCAGGTCGACGCAACATTAATATTCCTTTGAGTGGTGCCGCATTTCAATATAACAACGATATCGATTATAGTTTGCATGAATTTGTGGTAATTGGCATTACGAGGAATGTATGTCAATTTTTCTGTGCACCAAAAGAAAAGCGAAACGCCTGGAATGTGTTGGGCCTCAGGAAAAGTTCAGCTAAAGGAATTGCAATGCCCAGCAGGACCATTAGCAACACTAATTTCTGGTTCAACAGCGGAATCAAGACATTTTTTAGCCAATATACAAATATACAATTCAAGTTTCCGAATGACTTCGTTTGGAGCTACCAATATAATAAGAGACAACTATATGCCAACGTTCAAGGTAATTTCAGTACATAAAATATAAAACATTTAAAAGAAAACTTCACAGGATATCGGAAGCGTTTCTTTCCACTTATTTGCATTACCTTTACCTTTGACAAAGACAAAACTTTCACACTAAAACTGTTTCTCAAAGTGTTAAGTGGAGACATAAGAAAATGACCTCTAACTTTACTCAGCGTAATATATTACATAAAATATTTCAAACTAATAAAATTTGTCAAACAATTTTATTTTATATTTTCGGTTCTACCTCTTTGGAAGTCATCCGCCTGCGACTTCAAATTGAGAAAACTTAAAAATATAATTTTTTTCATGATATATTTTTCAATAATATTTTTTTGTCCAAAAAAAAACCCTGCGAATATTAAATCTCTCCTTAAGTTTTTACACAAATAAATGTCAATAACTGCTTAAAGAGCTTTTCTCATATAAAAGGTTGATGAATGTATTGTTTGACTGGCAAATTTGCTACTTCTATTCCTTTTAAACCACCGCTGTCTAGCTAAATGGTTAGCGCAGCATGCCTAAAGCGTACTGATGATGAAGGCTTAGCACCCTTCGAAATGGATCTATCTGCGCAGCTATGGCAGGTTGTCTGAAAAATTGTCTACTTACTATTCCAAAAACAAAATACAATTTTTCAAATTTAGAAAAATTAAAAAATAACAATAATTATCATTAGAAAAAAATTATTGTTCTGGCCTTGAGCTCGATTCGAACCTTGAATGATTTATCAATAGGCCGATAAAAACAAAAACAATTGTTAATAAACCATGAGCACTTGGGAATGTCAAACAAAGTAATTGACAATAAACAAAAATCCAGCATTATCAGTGATTTGCACCAGATGGCGCAACACTGAATAAATATAGTTGGTAAAAAAGAATAGAAGTAGCAAATTTGCCAGTCAAACAAACCACCGCTGTCTAGCTAAATGGTTAGCGCAGCATGCCTAAAGCGTACTGATGATGAAGGCTTAGCACCCTTCGAAATGGATCTATCTGCGCAGCTATGGCAGGTTGTCTGAAAAATTTTCTACTTACTATTCCAAAAACAAAATACAATTTTTCAAATTTAGAAAAATTAAAAAATAACAATAATTATCATTAGAAAAAAATTATTGTTCGGGCCTTGAGCTCGATTCGAACCTTGAATGATTTATCAATAGGCCGATAAAAACAAAAACAATTGTTAAACCGTTTAACTTAAAATTGTTTTTTTTTTTTCATTATTTTATTTTAAAGTTTTTAGTCTTTATTTAATTGCCTATTATCTCTCATTTCTCCTCCCTTAAGCCAGATTTCCCTTCTTCTCCCATCTCCCATCCGCACTCCGTTTCCCCTGGGCCAAGTTTTCCTATAAACAGGTGCTATTTTTAGTTCAAGACCGGCCATACGTGGCGAAGAGTCACACCCTGAATAGGGTGCCCAAGCTTTGCTAACAAATACGGCGGATCTAGAGAGGACAACTCGATAAAACCCAACTTTCAGGGATGTCCTGAGTGGGGTAAGGCTGGGCATTATACCTCCCGACTATCCAGCCACGGTCTGGTCTTCAGGGGAACTGAAGGCCATCCTGGGAGAGGTGATGAGCCAAAAAGATGGTGCTATAAAGCCCACCTTTAGCGGTTGTACACCTCGCCCAGGCTGGCTTTTTTCACCTGCAGGCATGCAACCACCGCGAGTGGTTAAGGGCTATCGCCCCAAAGCTCACTCCATGGCAAGGTGCCAAGCTGAAGATGGTATCTGATGCGAATATACCACGTCGTATCATTCTCGTGGGGTAGTTTAAGGAAGAGTAATACCCCTCAAACGACGACATCTTGAGGTTAGCTAAGGCCCAAAATGTCGGCTTGAATACCAGGAACTGGAGAATCCTCAACCGGATTCGAAAGTCCATGGTGGCGGAAGTTACTATAGCCGTCGATCCGTTGTCTGCGGAGCTATTAAAGCAACGCAACTACTTGATGTTCTGTGGGTTTGACAGGGTCAAGTTAAGGCCCAAAACCAAGCCATCCCTGCCCCTGGTAAATATAAATACCAGCGGCAGTTACAATAAGGATGAGGGGGATGATACGGTTGACGAACCGTGCTGTTCGAAGAACCAAAAGGTATCTAGTAGGCATTTACCTACTGAACAGCAGGATTTGCCGAGTCAATCGAACACCCCCCAAAAACCTTCTCAAGAAGAGCCCAGGCCTTCTGTGTCTAGTGTTGGCCCACAGAGGGCAAACGAGGCAGCGACAGTCGCCAGCCTGCCCCCAAAACCCGGCAACAAGGCAACCACCTCGTGGGAGCCCCAATATCAGGAAAGCGAACAAAAAAGGACGAGGACGAACGGCTGAAGAAGCCGTAATGTCGCTTAACAATAGGGCAAGGAAGGTGGCTACACGTGGCCGCAAAGACCATAAATAGTGTCTCCCCTCCCTATCAAAGCCCAAAAGCAAAGACGTCTGAAATGCCTTCAGGTGAATCTTCACTATGCCAAGGCAGCCTCAGACGCCCTAATAAAAAAATTTGCAGAAGAAGGTCTGGGAATAGCCTTCATCCAGGAGCCCTGGATTCAGCACGGTGCCGTAAAAGGCCTGAACAGTACTGATGGTAAGTTAATTTATGCCTCCAGTTCTCGCCCAAGAGCGGC
Organism: Eurosta solidaginis; assembly: GCF_040869045.1. NCBI lineage: Eukaryota > Metazoa > Arthropoda > Insecta > Diptera > Tephritidae > Eurosta > Eurosta solidaginis. The sequence goes on along the minus strand of NC_090320.1, from coordinate 117,375,888 downwards.
GATGCTTTTAAGCAACAAACTAATGTTTCTTCCACTTTTACAGTTTATGACGGCTGATCTCGCAGCAGTTTGGGCTAAAATTCCAACCCCAAGAGGCGAACAAGAGGCAATCTTGGCCTCTGCCTACTTTCCGGGGGAGGAAGAAACGGCCCCAACAACCGAAATAATAGCCCCCATCAAATATTGTCAGCAGAGTGGCACGCCATGGATCCTCTGCTGTGACGCAAATTCCCATCATACAACATGGGGTAGTACGAACATCAACAACAGGGGTGAGTACCTCCTTGAGTTTATCAGTAGTAATAATATAAGAATTATTAATCCGGGCAATGAACCCACCTTTGTAAATGCTATTAGAGGGGAAGTTTTAGATCTTACTCTGTGCAGTAATAATATGGCCAGCAGCGTCACTAACTGGCATGTTTCAGGAGAGGAATCAATGTCGGACCACAAACACATTGTATTCGACATGGGTCACTTTCCGGAACACATGCCAGCTTTTATAAATCCCAGGAAAACGAACTTGGAGCTTTTCCGTTTTATTATTGAGGAAGCTGGTAACAGCTTACAGCGACCTATAATCACCGTGCAGGAGCTTGAGAAGGAAGCTGAACAGCTCCACTCAGACATTAAAACAGCATTCAATGAGAGTTGCCCCCAAGGAAATATACGTACACAACGTGATGTACCTTGGTGGAACAAAAAGCTTGGGCAGCTAAGATGCCAGGCTAGGAAGCTGTTCAATAAAGCGAGAGCTACGGGCGACTGGGATTCATACAAAGTCTCTCCAACATCTTACAATAAAGAACTTAAGAAATCTAAAAGGGCTACATGGAGAGAACATTGTGAAAAGATTAATGATCTTCCAGCAGCGGTTCGATTACAAAAAGCCCTTTCTAGAGATCACAGAAATGTAATTGGCACGTTGAAAAAAACAGATGGGAGCTACACCATGCGGCCGGAAGAGACGAGCAAACTATTACTCGAAACACACTCCTGACTGCACAGCAGGCTATCAATCACCACCTATAATGGCAGATTTGCCAACGACCAGTGGTAATGAAAAAAGCCTAGCAACCATCACCACTGTGAAACGAGTGCAATGGGCTCTGTCTAATTTCAGCCCATTCATGTCACCAGGACCGGATGGGGTCTACCCTTGTCTGTTACAGCAAGGGATAAAGCATATAGCCCCAGTTCTTTCCACTTTGTATAAGGCATCACTACTGCTCGGCCATATCCCGAGCAGGTGGGCAGAGGTTAAGGTGGTATTCTTACCAAAGCCAGGGAAACCCGAGCAACTGCCCTCGTCGTATCGACCAATAAGCCTGAGCTAGTTTCTCCTAAAAGGTATGGAGAAAATCTTAGATCAGCACATCAAGGAGGTCAATCTAAATGAACTCCCTCTGTGTAGGAATCAGTTCGCCTACCAGTCAAGAAAATCTACGGAGACGGCTATTCATAGTCTCACGGTAAAAATCGAAAAGGCTCTAGAGTAAAAAAATATAGCCCTCTGCGCTTTTATTGATATATCAGGGGCTTTCGATAACACAACACATCAAGCTATCGAACAAGCTATGATTGGCAAGGAAATCAGCGCTATAATAATACGATGGGTGCTGTCTACGTTAAAGAGTAGAAAAATCCATTTGGAACTGGGAGGGACAACTGAATGAATTGCGGCAACAAGAGGATGCCAACAAGGTGTGCTCTCCCCTCTCTTGTGGACCCTGGTCATTGATGACCTCATTCAGTTAATGAAAACCAAGGGATTTGACACACAAGGATATGCAGATGACCTAGTTATTTGCATCACAGGGATGCACGAAGCTACAATATCAGATCGCATGCAACAAGCCCTTTGCATCATAGAGACGTGGCGCGATACCAAAGGATTGTCTATAAATCCTAAAAAAAACTGTTCTAGTGCCTTTCACCCGGAGAACGAAAGTATCTATCCCAGAACCATCCCTGGGTGGTACAAAAATACAATTCTCAATGGAGTCTAAATATCTAGGCGTCACACTGGATACAACCCTCACGTGGAATGCTCATTTGGATGCTATCCTAACCAAGACAACAAGAGATTTCTTCGCCTGTACTCGTCTCTACGGCAAAACATGGGGAATTTGTCCAAAAATGATATATTGGACATTTAATACTGTCGTAAGGCCAATAGTCACCTATGCTTCTCTAGTTTGGTGGCAGAAGGCAACACAAAGAAAGGCAACGGCTAAACTAAGCAAACTGCATCGATTAGTTTGCGTTGGCATAACGGGTGCGATGAGAACCGCCCCTGTTGACGCACTTAGTGCTTTAGTGGGAATACCTCCCTTCCCTATTCTGATAGAGAAAGAGGCAACACTAGGTGCACTAAGACTTCCAAATATTTCTGAGTTGAAGGAAGGAAATATGATAGGGCATATGAAAGTAATAAGAAAATTCATAGGAAATCCCTCATTACAACTGCGTGACGTAAGGTCCCCTAAGCTCAGAATCTCACGGAACTTTGAAGTGTTCATTGTGGACAGGACCCACTGGGAAATAGGGAATCCTTATAACGACCCTGACTCAGAGGTCTGGTATACGGATGGATAGAAATTCGATGACGGAAGAACGGGAGCTTGCATCTATGGGCCAAACTTCAAAAAATCGATACCAATGGGATGTTACCCCACCATATTTCAGGCAGAAATTCATGCAAAGAGGTCTGTGGTAGAGAATGTCTGCGGAGAGGCTCAACATCGAAGAGCATCTACATTATGTCGGACAGCCAGGCGGCACTGCGTGCCTTGCAATCCTACATAGTTACATCTAAGCTGGTGTATGAATGCACTGAGATCCTTGATGCCCTGGGAGCCAAAAACAAGGTTTTGTTGGGATGGGTTCCCGGACATTAGGGACATGAAGGTAATTAGCATGCAGATTACCTAGCAAACCAGGGTGCTACATCAACATTCTATGGTCCAGAGCCCTTTTGTGGACTCACAAAAGCACACACCAGGGAAACTATAAGTAACTGGGAAACTAAACAATTCAGACGTCACTGGATGGATTGCCCAGGGTAAAGGCAGGGCAAACTGTTTATACTTCCAGCAACGAATTTTTTTTTTTTTTATTTTTTAACGAAAGTATCAGCCAAACTCATTAACCTAAGCAGGGAGGACCTAAGAACTCTTACTGGGTACTACACGGGACACTGCCGTCTACGATATCACCTAAGTAAATTAAATCCATCTGATACCCAAATTTGTCGTTTCTGTGAGCTGGATGATGAAACGCCGGTTCACATTCTCTGCGAATGCGTCGCTCTAGCTAGGCAGAGAATATCCCATCTAGGTGGTGGGACTCTTAATCCCTATGTGATATGGAGTAAAAAGCCTGAAGAGGTACTTAGATACATCAAGAGCCTCCAGATACAAAATTAGGCTGAAAGGTGTTGCACAAAGGTCGCAGTGCTTCCAGACCAATTAATAATAATAATAATAATCTCTCATTCTATTTAGTTCATTTAGTGACTCATTAGTACAAAGACTCTTTCCTGACAATTTGCTACAATCTAAGTCCTCAATACATAATCCTTCCAATGACTTCACTCAACTCTGCGCCACGTATGCTTGTCCCTCCTCCAACTCCAAAATATTTTGATGTCACTTCTACCGGAATGTATGTAATATTTGTTCCAAATCGGACATCATAGGCCGCTTTCTATTCTTGTATGTATTACGTGTTCCAAATATGAGCCAAATCGGACCACAAATACGATTTTTGTGAATATCCCGGTTCTTGCGCCACCTAGCGGCGATTTTTTCATAGGTCGCTTTATATTCTTGTATGTATTATGTGTTCCAAATATGAGCCAAATCGGACCACAAATAAGAGTTTTGTGAATATCTCGATCCTTGCGCTACCTAGCGGCAATTTCTTATTATTGCATTGTCTTCGAGTTCTGAACTATATTCCAAGCTTCAAGCTTATAGCTCATCGGGAAGTTACTTAAATTTCAATTACAAAATTAGTTCACAACGGCCGTGCGGCCTGCCTGTGAAGTCAAGCTAAATAAAACCGTTTAAAAACGTAAGCGCCATGAATTACTACGCTTATAGGCTTATGGTACGCCAAAATCAGGAAAATAACATTTTGAAATGCCGAAGATTGTTTCAACAATATGTTGTGGATATGTATGCGAAGATCGAGACCGAACGTTTGAATTTCATCCGATTCCATCAAAAGAAATTGAGATCGGAAGAATACATCCATCTGCGGGATGCTGTCAATAATGATGGTAGTGTTGCAGATATAGGTAGAATGGCTATTTTGCCTGCGACTTACACAGGAAGCCCCCGACATATGCATGAATATGCGCATGCTATGTCCGTTTATATGGTCGCCCATATTTTTTCATAACATTCACATGTAATCCGCAATGGGATGAAATTAAGCAATATTTGTACGTTGGACAATCTTCTGCAGACCGTGACGATATTTCGGCAAAAGCTAAAGTCACTAACAATTTTATTGTGACACACAAAGTTTATCGGGAAGTTAACTGTTGGATGTATTCTGTGGAATGGCAAAAGAGAGGATTGCCACACGCGCATATTTTGATATGGTTGGCCAACAAAATAATGCCCAATCAAACGGATGATGTGATTTCAGCAGAGATTCCGGATCAGACTATTGATCCAGGTTTATTCGACGTGGTAAGGAAAAACATGATGCGTGATGGAAAATGTATGAAACCCTATCCCAGAGCATTACTTTCTCAAAAAATTACTGGGAAGAATGGGTATCCATTATATCGTCGACGTTCAACAGAGGACAAGGGCAAATCAATAGTTTTCCGTGTATCACTGACGTTGATAATAGGTGGGTTGTTCCTTATTCACCAATACTGTCAAAGGCCTTCAAAGCTCACATAAATGTAGAGTATTGTAGCTCTGTAAAATCAAATACATCTGCAAGTATGTTAACAAAGGCAGCGACATGGCAATTTTCGGTGTTGCGGATAATAGAAATGATGAAATTACCCGATATCAAATGGGCAGGTACATTTGTAGCAAGAAGGCAATATGGCGAATACTATCTCTTCTACTAACGATGCATGAACGTAATCCACCGGTTGTTCATTTGACAGTACATTTGGAAAATGGGCAACGTGTTTACTTTACAGTTAATAATGCTCAACAGATTGCAGAACGACCACCATCAACTACATTACTTTCTTTTTTTAATTTATGTCAAAGAGATCCATTTGCTCGAACACTGCTTTACACCCAAGTACCAACATATTATACCTGAACTTAAATTTAAAGGAATGGGATATACGTAGGAGAGGAACACCCGGTCAAGGTTATCCTGGAGTGTTTGGAAGTGATACCATAGGACGGCTTTACACAGTGCATCCCAGTCATGCCGAGTGTTTTTATTTGCGTCTGTTGTTAATTAATGTTCGGGGCCCACATCTTTTTTGGATTTGAAAACAGTTAATGGACAGTTGTTTCCTACTTACCGTAGAGGATGTCAGGAACTGAGTTTTTATAAATTGATAATCACTGGAATGCCACACTAATGGATGCATCCAATACAGGTTCACCGCAACAAATACGATCATTATTTTCCATTATTATCGCGACATGTTTTCCAACTAATCCTATGGAATTGTGGCTAACTTATAGATTTTATATGACTGAAGATATTTTAAATCAGATGCATGATATTGCAGGAAATCAAGAATTGGCGGTTACGTTTGAAATGTATAATGAGAAATTGGTAATCATTGAAGATATGTGTTTGTTAATTGCAAACAAAACATTCAGGGCTGTCATGGAATCCAAGTGGTTTTTGCATTTTTTCGGAATTACAAACCAATATTGATTTAAATTGATGTCATAAAACCGTATTGGTTTTGCTATTTTCAAATGTAAATAAAAGCGATGTTCGAATCAGCTGTTTTGCAGTGTTATCAGTGCACCGGCAATTTTGATGTCAATTTTTTTGGCAAAATTTTATAAAATAATTGTTTTGTGTATCTAAACAGAAATAAACAAATTTATTGACATCTAAATGACATCAGCAGTTGTAGAATTTATATTATTGGAAGAAGAAAGTTGCGAGAAGGTCAAAAGGAAATTTTTGAAAGATCGCAGCAATCCATTTGAGCTGCGAGAGACAGGGTAATTAAAAATATTTCGTAATGTGGGTTTCTAAATATGTATAGTGTATTTGCAGTTACATTGCATACTACTGCATAAAAAAAGAGGCTTTCCGAATGGTATTGGACACCATTGAAGGACGCTTAACTCGCTCGGAAGTTCTGCCAGTGCTGCAACTAGCAGCTACGTTACGATTTTTAGCTGAAGGATCCTATCAAAGATCAGTTGGCAAGGATTCTAGCATGAGTGTAGGTAGAAGCACCCATCAAAGCTTCGTGAAGCTCTTCACAATATCAAAATACTGTGTTGCATTGAATTTTTATGCTCTCCCCTATTAAGAATGAAAATATATGTAAATTTACATTTGTTTTTATAAAATAAAACTTTATTTACTTACATTTTTAGAAAATATTCAACTGCAGGAGAAAAACAACTATGAAAAAATGAAATCCAACAGCATCCTCTACTTCCATAGGCGGGTTCCGATAGAAAACTTTCTTGGCCGGAGCGTCATCTTTCATTCGCATAACATGGCCTAGCCAGCGTAGCCGCTGCGTTTTAATTCGCTGGACTATATTGATGTCTGCGTATAGCTCGTACAGCTCATCGTTAAATCTTCTTCGGTACTCTCCATCGCCAACGCGTAGAGGTCCATAAATCTTTCGAAGAACTTTTCTCTCGAATACTTCCAGAGCCGCTTCATCTGCTGTTGTATTGGTCCATGCTTCTGCGCCATATAGCAGGACGGGTACGATAAGTGACTTGTAGAGTATGATTTTCGTTTGCCGAGAGAGGACATTACTTTTCAATTGCCTACCTAGTCCAAAGCATTTATTGGCAAGAGTGATTCTTCGCTGGATTTAAGTGCTGATGTTGTTGCTAGTGTTGACGCTGGTTGCCAAATAAACGAAGTCTTTTACTATTTCGAAGTTATGGCTGCCAACAGTAGCGTGGTTGCCAAGGCGCAAATGCGCTGACTCTTTGCTCGATGACAGCAGGTACTTCGTTTTGTCCTCATTCACCATCAAACCCATCTTTACCGCTTTTTTTTCCAGTGTGGAGTAAGCAGAACTAACGGCGCGGGTGTTTAGGCCGACGATATCAATGTCATCAGAATATGCCAGTAATTGCACACTTTTATAGAATATTGTTCCAGAGCGGTTAAGTTCTGCAGCTAGTATAATTTTTTCCAGCATCAAATTAAAGAAATTGCACGATAGGGGGGTCACCCTGTCTGAAACCTCGTTTAGTTTTGAACGGCTCGGAGAGGTCCTTCCCAATTCTGACTGAGCTGATGGTGTTGCTCAACATCATTTTGCACATCCGTATAAGTTTTGCGGGGAAACGAAATTCAGACATAGCGGCATATAGGCAGCTCCTTTTCGTGCTGTCGAAGGCGGATTTAAAATCGACGAAGAGGTGATGTATGTCGATTCTTTTTTTGCGGGTTTTTTCCAAGATTTGGCGCATTGTAAAAATCTGGTCGATGGTAGATTTACCAGGTCTGAAGCCGCACTGATAAGGTCCAATCAGTTGATTTACAGTGGGCTTCAATCTTTCGCACAGTACACTTGTCAGGATTTATATGCGATATTAAGAAGGCTGATTCCGCGAGAGTTGGTGCAGCTTGCAGTATCCCCCTTCTTGTGGACTGGGCAAAGAACCCTTAGATTCCAATCATCGGGAATGCACTCGTCCGCCCATATCTTGCGAAGAAGCTGATGCATGCGCCTTACCAACTCCTCGCCGCCGCATAGTGGTCTGGATTTGGCTTTCAGGTGACTTAGGGAAATGAAAAAAATATTAGTTAATAACACAAAAACTTTGATGGGGATCGATTTTAAGTCTCATTACATGACGTTTTTATATATGAGTATTTTTTCATAAAGTATTGAACAAAAAATTACAGCAAATAAAAAAATTTTATGTATGGGAAAAATCACATGTTTACCGTTAACTCATTTTCCTCATGTTGCCTCAAAACTTGATTAATTTATTTATATAGTTAGGGTTATACATTATGCTATGTACTCGGTTTCATGGTTTGAAAAGGTTCGCATTTTTTATTTTTTTTTTTTTTAGTATTGCGAATCACTTTTTAAATCTGGGTAATATTTAAAAACAAAAATATTTGATAATTCATATTATACATTTAATTTTTTTATATTGAATTTACATTTAACAATCCAAAAAAGGTTCAAATAAAAAATTTGATATTCCAGCTTGTTCGTTAATTTTTTGTTTTTTTATACAATGCTTACTATTCCAGCTTGTTCGTTAGTACCAAAACAGTAATTAAAAGCAAAATTCATTCGATCGGTCAATAGTCCATGAAATCTCCAAATATATTAGGTATGTGCCACAAAAAGAAAAAGTAAAAAAAAAAACAATTTTTATTATTTTAATAACCGTACCCAATTAAAATTGAGAAACTAAAATATTTTTTTCTGTAACATAGTCGAGGTTTTGCGGTAGGAGTAGTAGAGATTTCACATCTTCGGAAATTTCCGCATGCTTACTAGGTAATTTCGATCTCCTCGATGAAATAAATGGGTCAGAAGTAATTAACAAATTATTTAAAATGTTCTCATTTGTGGCTTTGCGGCTAATTTTTCTTGCATGGTCTCGACGATATGCTCTAAAATCTTTATTTCTGGATTCAGCGGCTTCTTCGGATAACTTTTAAATAGGAATGGAACCAAAATGCTCTATTATTGAAGCTCCGTGTACTAAAATTTTATGCACACTTGAAGGCATGTAATACCATTCGTATAGTTCGACGTAAACTCAAATGGTTTCTCTGGCGTACATGCTGAACTTTTGTACATCTATTGCACACCCACATGAAAGTGACCCTAATATTGTAGAGAATCTTTGAATGAGATTTTCACTAACACCAGTTATAGAGGCGGTACTTTTAATGTCAGCGAAAAATCGTCTAGCGGTATTTCCATCATTCGTTGTACCGTGTCCTTGCTTTACCACGTCTACCAATAAACCAGTCTGATTTCTGAAAGAATTCTGTACTGCTCTCCGCTTTTCTTCCAATTTAGATTTATTATCTCCTTTCGATATCCACGATTTAAATTCTAATCGGTAAGATATATGAAGAATACACTCCATAAACCGAATTCTCGCATGCAGAGTTGGCATCCCATATGTGTAAATGTCAGTATCAACGACTATGTTAAAACTTAAAGTGAGGTCATTCATCTCTTTTGGGGTAGCCCTACATATGTCACAATATTGCGTGGATGTATCACTTAAAATTGATGAAGCTTTTCCATCAATCATAGTTAGTACTAATGAGTGACTGACTTTAACTTTTTCACATTTTGTTTCCGTTAAATTGTCGGTTCCGAATTGAATCGCACTCATATCCTGAGTGATAGTATATTTGTTTTCTTGCACAAATTTGAAAAAAATGGGACGACATAATTATGTCGAATTCGGAAATTCATTTTCCCAAACAACCTTCTCCTCAGGAGCTAATTTAATAGGTACCAAAATTCCCATTAAAATGCAAGAATCGTTTTCAATATCATCACAAGTGCTAATTTTTTGCTTGTAATTGGCTTGACTGGAAGCACCATCAAAGCCCCATTTACTTGTTAATGTTAAATTTTGGTACTCATTACCCTCCAACTGTATCGTTTTCAACAGCCTTATTACTGTTAGATCCAAAAGTGACTGCAACCGAACTTTAGCACCACCATCTTTTAATGTTATATCGTTTTTAGGCACATAACATTCTTAAAATGTTGTATTGTCATTTAGCCAACTTCAGTGATAAATCTAAGCCCAAAGCTTCATCCGATGAAAATTAGACTTGTTTTTTGTTTTGGAAAAGTAAATTTTTTCTTTATCTACATCTTGAGGATTTTTAATTAAGTATTCAGTTATTTCTAAGACACTCTTATTTCCTACTACTTTTAACTGCGCGGCATTTGCATATATTTCATCATTTGAATAACTATTGGAGAGCACTTCAATGCGTCTCTTCTTTGAAAGGTTTTCGAGGAGCTATATTGGTGGACGTTCCTATAAATTTTTTTGTAGTCAAAAGCTTAGTGGAACTGGATTCATCGGTAGCTTTTTTTATATAATCTGGCCAAGCTACTTGCTTCTGTAACCATTCACTGTTTTTATCTTTGAACACTTGATCTTTGGATCCTTATTTTTTCCACCTTCTATGCAAATTTAAGCAGTATTTTGAGCAAAAGGCTTTTAAACTGTTAAAATTTTTACCATTAAGATGTATCAAAATTTTGGATTATATATGTAGTCTTTAATATTGCCACATGCTTTCAGTTTTTCAAATAAATCGGAATATGTCACTAAATCACAATCCATTTCGAAAACAGCGAGTCGTAGATAGTAAGTTAATAAGGTAGCCTTAAGTATTAAATACCGATTAAATAGTAAAACGTCCCGAGTTATGTTTATGTAATTTAATAAAAGTAATTGAAGTTGACATTTATGTTTAAAGAAAGAATAGAAAAATAGAAATTCATATGCCGATTTCCGTGAGCTTATGCACGCTCGCACGTCTGCATTCTTCGAATGTTAACACGTAACTCCCTGTCTTTGACATAAGCTAATGACTAATGACTGCTTTGATTCACTGAATTTGAACAACAATCTATTACTTGATTTGTTAAAAATATCGTTTATAGCAAAAAAATATACGCCGCAGGATTAGGATCCTTTATTGCAATTTAAGTTAGTTTGACGCGCACTGCTTACTTTTGCTTCCACTTCCAAAAACTTAATGCCCAAAAACTTCAATAATTTTCTCAACTTTTGTTTCACGGCCTACCATCAACTCTTTGTAACCTTTTTTATACCAAGTAAATCTAAGCGTCACTTTGATTTCATGGCCAACTATTAACTCTGTATAACTTCGAGTTTTCGCGAATTTTGCACACAATTTTAAAATAAAATTGAAAGCTTCTGGGTTAGACCTTGATACATATTTCTATTGAGAAATAGTAAAAATTATTTTAGTGAAGCCAAAATTGCTGGAAATTGGAAAAAATACCTAGATGTACACATATGCTCGTTAGGGTTTGTCGATATGAAACCCGGTTACTAAAAGTGTCATAACTTTTTTAAATTAGGCTTTACGAAAAAATGTTATATAACAATAAATTATGGAAAAAGATCACAGAATACGAAAATGTACACTTAAATTCCTAAGTCCCAACTTTTCAATTTCGGTCCACTGTGCGCCTGCGGCCTTGTTGTTTTTCTGGTTATTGCATTCTGACTTCGGTGGGGGGGGACATTTATTCCATTATCATCGATTGCGGGATCGGGTTCGTCATCTCTGTGCGGTAAATCGTTGTTTCCATTTAGGAGAGCACAGAAGTATTCCCTCCATAATCTAAGTACTCTGTGGACATCAGTTACAACGTCGCCGTTTTCGTTCTTACATGAGATTGCTCCGGTCTTGAAACCTTCCGTCTGCCGCCGAATTTTTTGGTAAAATTTTCGAGCGTTATTCCTGGTGGCTAGCAGCTCAAGCTCCGCGTACTCACGCGTTTCTGCCTCTGCTTTTTTCTTCCTGCAAAAGCGTCTCGCTTCCCTTTTTAAATCGCGGTAGCCTTCACACACTCTTCTTGTTACGCTCGCTTTTAACGTAGCCCTGTAGGTAGCGTCTTTTCTTTCGGTTGCAACGCGGCATTCTTCATCGTACCAGTTGTTTTTCCGTGGCCGCCGGTAACCAATTTTTTTCTCGGCTGCAGTACGAAGTGCTTTGGAGATATGCTCCCACTGCTTCTGTATTCCTTCAGCAGGTGTGAGAGTCGAGTTGCGAAATCATTGCCAGTCTGTCGCGATTGCAGCATTTCAACGTCTAGCTTTCCTTGTGTTTTTTGTTTCTTGGTTTTAGCCGCGCTGAGGCCGGTGCGTATTTTGGCTGCGACGAGATAATGGTCCGAGTCGATGTTAGGTCATCGGATCGTGCGCACATCTAAAACACTAGAGGCATGTCGTCCGTCTATCACAACGTGATCGATCTGATTGCGAGTATTTCAATCAGGGGAAAGCTATGTAGCTTGATGTATCTTTTTATGCATGAACCTCGTGCTGGATATGACCATGTTTCGAGCACCGGCAAAGTCAATCAGTCAATCAGCCTCAGTCCATTAGAAGTTTCATTGTGTAGGCTGAACTTTCCGACAGTAGGGCCAAAACACCTTCTTTGCCCACCCTGGCGTTAAAGTGGCGACAAAGTCTCTCTCCCACCACAAATCCGATGTCGAAACTGCGCTTATTTGTATGGCCACTCCAATGGATATCACAATTTTTAATCTTCTTTCTTCCTTGTTTCGTCCAACGCATTTCTTGGATGACGGTGATGTCAGATTTTGCTTTGACGAGGACATCAACCAGCCGGGCATCTGCACCAATCCCATTCAGGGAGCGGACGTTCCAGGTGCATGCCCTCAACTCATTGTCCTTCAAACGTTTGCCATGGTCGTCATCAATAGTGTTCTTTTTATCCGAGGTTTTTTGCTGAATTTCATTGGAGTATGGTTTGACGTGGCGCGTCCCAAGCCCAGCGCACAACCCGCTCAGAGGGGTGAAAAATATTAATTGCACGTTTATAAAGCGAGCCGCTGGCTCCAAGACAGACGCCCGCTTGCAGCCGCACCTAGTGGTAAACAGACGCTGCCGATGGGAGATCCCTCGGCTAGCCCTTAAACCGATTATGTCAGAGTAGCCTAGCCAGGAGACGAGACAATGGTCCGAGTCGATGTTAGGTCATCGGATCGTGCGCACATCTAAAACACTAGAGGCATGTCGTCCGTCTATCACAACGTGATCGATCTGATTGCGGGTATTTCAATCAGGGGAAATCTATGTAGCTTGATGTATCTTTTTATGCATGAACCTCGTGCTGGATATGACCATGTTTCGAGCACCGGCAAAGTCAATCAGTCAATCAGCCTCAGTCCATTAGAAGTTTCATTGTGTAGGCTGAACTTTCCGACAGTAGGGCCAAAACACCTTCTTTGCCCACCCTGGCGTTAAAGTGGCGACAAAGTCTCTCTCCCACCACAAATCCGATATCGAAACTGCGCTTATTTGTATGGCCACTCCAATAGATATCACAATTTTTAATCTTCTTTCTTCCTTGTTTCGTCCAACGCATTTCTTGGATGACGGTGATGTCAGATTTTGCTTTGACGAGGACATCAACCAGCCGGGCATCTGCGCCAATCCCATTCAGGGAGCGGACGTTCCAGGTGCATGCCCTAAATTCATTGTCCTTCAAACGTTTGCCATGGTCGTCATCAATAGAGTGCTTTTTATCCGAGGTTTTTTGCTGATTTTCATTGGAGTATGGTTTGACGTGGCGGGTCCCAAGCCCAGCGCACAACCCGCTCAGAGGGGTGAAAAATATTAATTGCACGTTTATAAAGCGAGCCGCTGGCTCCAAGACACACGCCCGCTTGCAGCCGCACCTAGTGGTAAACAGACGCTGCCGATGGGAGATCCCTCGGCTAGCCCTTAAACCGATTATGTCAGAGTAGCGTAGCCAGGTTGTCGCCTTCTCACATTTGCTCACCACTAAACGGATGTTTAGTGGCTACCCAGAGGATACTTGGCCGAAAGCGGCCGGATGTAGTGAGCTGCTTGAACCGCATGCAAAAGAATCGCTCTAGCCATTCCCAGGTGAATGGCGGTCCGAAGCTTTCCCCACTTTCGTGGAATTCTACACACGGCTCCACCCTCCACACATTAATAAATATCCATTTGCCGAAATTGAATCGAGAGCAAAGGCATGGCTATGACATAATTATTGAAGCTGTGCAAAAGCAAACAGGCGGAATATTTTTCTTAGACGCTCCTGTAGGCACAGGAAAAATATTTTTGATTTCCCTGCTATAAGGTCTCGGAGCAACATAGCATTATCACTCACATCATCTGAGATAGCTGCTACGTTGTTAGATGGTGGTCGCACAGCCCACTCAGCACTCAAATTACCCCTTGATATCAATGCTAATGAAAATCCCATGTGCAACATATCAAAAAATTCGGGAATGGGACAGATTTTCAAGAATGTAAATTGATAGTCTGGGATGAATGTACAATGGCGCATAAGAAATCATTGAAAGCGTTGGACAGGACCTAGCAAGATTTTCGTAGCAGTCAAGCAATATTTGGTGGCGCTTTGATATTATTGGCCGGAGATTTCCGCCAGAAATTGCCTGTGATTCCCCGTTCAACACCAGCAGGCGAGGTAAAAGCCTGCTTAAAGTCATCAACTTTGTGGAGGCACCAATTTGACTACAAATGTGCGAGTTCAAATACAAAATGATCCATTGCCCATATATTTTCTAGGCAATTACTGGCAAAAGGAAATCGACATATGGCTATTGATCATACTACTGGCTTAATCACTTTGCCATAACTTCTATAATTTCGCACCAACAAAACAGCAATTGATTTCAAGTGTTTTTCCAAACATTGGTCACAACTATATACATAAATAGTAAGTGGTTAGCTGAAAGAGCTATACTTGCTGCGAAAAATAAGACCTTTGATGAATTGAATTTCGATAGTTGTTACATATAAATCAGTTGACACTGTTATAAATCAAGACGAAGCTGTGAATTATCCGACGGAATTTTTGAATTATTTAGATTTAAAAGGATTGCCACCTCATTGTTTGCATTTAAAAGTAGGTGCTCCCATTATTATGCTTCGAAAGATAAATCCACCTCGAATGTGTAATGGGACCAGACTAGCAGTCAAAAGGGTTATTATGAGGTTAATTGAGGCAACGATTTTGATAGGAAAGTTTGAAGGGGAGCATGTATTGATTCCGCGGATTCAAATGATTCCATAAGATCTGCTTTTTCAGTTTAAACTATTGCAATTTCCAATACGTCTTGCGTTTGCCATGACCATAAACAAATCACAAGGGCAATCATTGGTATTGTGTGGTATTGATTTGGAATATCCATGCTTCTCCCACCGTCAATTATATGTAGCATGTCCACGTGTAGGTAAGCCATCAGCTCTTTTTATATACACCATAATTCAGGGCAAAACAAAAAAAAAAGAGCTCTTCAATAATTAGTTAATTTGAAAAGTATGACAATCGGCAGTCATTTCAAATAGCAGACAATCTGTTGCCAATTGTCTAATCGAATTGATGATTTTTGTTGAAACGATTCCTAATGGGTTGCGGCCGTGTCGATTTTGTTATTTTTTGCATAATGAAGCAATATGCATGTTATAAACGATATTTTTCGCTCTGTACTTAGGTCGGAAAAGTGAATGGTTTTCCGGCACAAGAACAGGAGAAATACAGTTGACCGTGTGAAAATCATTAATTTCCCATATTCAGACCACACTCAACGATGGGTTCTATGATTTATTGATTGTCATGATGAAAGCTAGGAGAATTGAAACTTGGATTCGCTGAACTCGAATGGCATACCGCAGGAATGGCAGAATATTTGCACGCGTGCCATTGATGGGCAACAGAAATTGAAATCACTGCGTTGAAATTCTCAGAATGAGAACGGCCACAACTTTGAACTTTCCTTTTAGTACGTTCGCTAATTTATGATATTTTTTTTATCTGAGTCAGTCTTTTGGTCATAATCAGGAACAATTGGTGTGAATCATCGACATCAGTATATGCGCTCTTGAGTTATAATAATAGTAGTTAACGTCACTTTGATGGTTCCATACAAAATACCTACGAAAATTATTTGCTTTATATTTTTTTTTGGGAATTTTCTTAGATATTTTTCTTTTATGGTCGGATACCAGTCCAGAATTTGGTCTCATTAAATTTAAAAAAATCATATAAATTACATTATTTAGTTTTGGATCTAATTACGGTATTTAACTATTCATCAGAAAATGTTAACGCAAATAATAAATATATATATATCGCCTATAAATGTGAAACAAGAAGTGTTTTAAAGATGTTTTATTTATTTTCCATATTTTTATAGTCTAGCATAATATGGCACGCTTAATTTGAACTGCAACTCCTGTATGTACTTTTCTTCCAGATTTTGCATGAACACTTCCATAAGAAGAGCGGATGTGGGCTTCCCATTCCAAGACCGTTTGTTTGTCCATATATTTTATTGTTGAATTCAAAATAGCTCCTTAGCGTATTTGTGATTTGCATACTTTTCACATTGTTTTTTGTATTATGAACTATTGTTGAGCTAACTATGTTCAAAGTCTCCGATAGTGGTTTTGATGGGTATAAATCTGTTATGTCAAAAGATAATAATTTGCTGCTCTTTGTTAGCTCTACGGACTATCTGAATTGAATGCCGAAAAATTGCCCCTCCAATAGATGAATTAGTTTCTAAATTAAGCAGCTATCTCCCCTGTCTTTATAGTTTATTCATCTCGCGCAACTTGGCATTATCACCGACAAAATCCACAGCCACTATATTTACGACGTTGAAGGAACAGATGACGCAAATATAGGATGTTCACGTCGATGGTGTTATGCCACCGACTGTCAGTCACCTAAAGATCTTAGGAGTAACGTTTGATAATAGTCTCACCTTCGAGGCGCATGCCACCGGAACTGTATCTGAAGTACAAAGCCGCATCAAAATCCTCAAGTCACTTGGCGAAACCACTTGAGGAAAAGATAAAGAAACTTTGCCGACCACGTACACAACAATTGGCCGGCCGCTCATGTGCTACGTGTCACAAGAATGGTGCAATGAAAACTGTCAAGGTATGTCTCCTTATGTCCCCTGAACAGCACCTTCCCTGCAAAAATCGCGAGTACTCCATGCATGCATGTATGGAGTAATCGCTATGGACCACCCGAGTGCTCCAAAGTTAACCACAATTCATACAAAAAATATGGTCCAATTAACATTGCGATGCCCTAGGACTGGACCATATACTCCAGCTTCGCATTACATCAGAGTAATCCATGGAGTACCCACAGTTCAATAAACATCGTGTAGTGATCACAATCATTAACAACGAGCAATGATCGGTTTACAATATGTTCGTGTAGAAACATGAGTTGGTCCATTTCTGCATTACAATGGAGTATAATGGTAGGTACTCCAGTGGACCACATGATCCAACGATTTTTGCAGGGTATGTTCGTGTAGAAACATGAGTTGGTCCATTGCTGCATTACAGTGGAGTATAATGGTAAGTATTCCAGTGGAACACATGATCCAACGATTTTTGCAGGGTTCATAGTGAGGCCAAAGAGCATAACGAAATAGTGAACTAGCAGTTTTTGCTTAATTGTCACAAACCGCTAAGCCCTGGCAAACAGCTGCTTGATCTAGCCCGCCTCCAAGACGGTTAGGGGAAAATCCCCATAAGACCAATGATGAGATCCGGCACTTGCCAACGCAGGCGTTTGATCCAGAGGAGCATCGGTAAACGCCTTGCTAGGGCACGCCCGGTGCACCCCGTTATCAATATACAATATCCTACTCTTGCAGAAGAAGAAAGCACACTACCAAGAGAGACACGAATTGAATGCCGAAAAATTGTCCCTCCAATAGATGAATTAGTTTCTAAATTAAGCAGCTATCTCCCCTGTCTTTATAGTTTATTCATCTCGCGCAACTTGGCATTATCACCGACAAAATCCACAGCCACTATATTTACGACGTTGAAGGAACAGATGACGCAAATATAGGATGTTCACGTCGATGGTGTTACGCCACCAACTGTCAGTCACCTAAAGATCTTAGGAGTAACGTTTGATAATACTCTCACCTTCGAGGCGCATGCCACCGGAACTGTATCTGAAGTACAAAGCCGCATCAAAATCCTCAAGTCACTTGGCGAAACCACTTGAGGAAAAGATAAAGAAACTTTGCCGACCACGTACACAGCAATTGGCCGGCCGCTCATGTGCTACGTGTCACAAGAATGGTGCAATGAAAACTGTCAAGGTATGTCTCCTTATGTCCCCTGAACAGCACCTTCCCTGCAAAAATCGCGAGTACTCCATGCAT
Source organism: Eurosta solidaginis (assembly GCF_040869045.1). Taxonomy (NCBI): domain Eukaryota; kingdom Metazoa; phylum Arthropoda; class Insecta; order Diptera; family Tephritidae; genus Eurosta; species Eurosta solidaginis. The sequence continues at coordinate 117,357,740 of NC_090320.1, read as the reverse complement.
GCATGTATGGAGTACTCGCTATGGACCACCCGAGTGCTCCAAAGTTAACCACAATTCATACAAAAAATATGGTCCAATTAACATTGCGATGCCCTAGGACTGGACCATATACTCCAGCTTCGCATTACATCAGAGTAATCCACGGAGTACCCACAGTTCAATAAACATCGTGTAGTGATCACAATCATTAACAACGAGCAATGATCGGCTTACAATATGTTCGTGTAGAAACATGAGTTGGTCCATTTCTGCATTACAATGGAGTATAATGGTAGGTACTCCAGTGGACCACATGATCCAACGATTTTTGCAGGGTATGTTCGTGTAGAAACATGAGTTGGTCCATTGCTGCATTACAGTGGAGTATAATGGTAAGTATTCCAGTGGAACACATGATCCAACGATTTTTGCAGGGTCCATAGTGAGGCCAAAGAGCATAACGAAATAGTGAACTAGCAGTTTTTGCTAAATTGTCACAAACCGCTAAGCCCTGGCAAACAGCTGCTTGATCTAGCCCGCCTCCAAGAGGGTTAGGGGAAAATCCCCATAAGACCAATGATGAGATCCGGCACTTGCCAACGCAGGCGTTTGATCCAGAGGAGCATCGGTAAACGCCTTGCTAGGACATGCCCGGTGCACCCCGTTATCAATATACAATATCCTACTCTTGCAGAAGAAGAAAGCACACTACCAAGAGAGACACGAACCACCCTAGGCCAACTTCGTTCGGGATACTGTAACATGTTAAACTCTTATTTGTTCAGAATAAACCCCGGCATACGTAATATATGTCCTCCATGCGATGCACATGACACCAACCATCTTTTCATTTGTAATGTGGAACCTACGCCTTAACACCAATCTCCCTAAGGTTTGCCTCTGTTGAAACAGCCAGTTTCCTTGGACTCCCATTAGAAGACTTTGATGACAATTTGTGAGTGGTCGCACCCATTGAATGGGAATGGAAAAACTAGAAAAGTATGGATAACAATATATGTATAAGACATTTCGCGAAACGCAATGTTATATCAAGAGTGAAAAAGTTAAGGTGTTAGGTGATTGTGTGGGGGTGTTTGACCTTAGCCGATGTTGGAAATTTGTTTTTCAAAGAATTTTTTCCTTGACTATCTGATTTTCTGTCATCCTTGTTAAATTTGGTTTCGAGACAAACCGTCGTTTGTCTTGTATTTATAGTTCGTAGGTGTATGAGCAGGTATTTCTCAAATTGACGCTTGTGTATATTCATGTGTATGTGCTGTGTGTTCTTTCAGAACCGGGGGTGGATATTTACTGATCGATTTGTGTGTCTGACTGAGGTAGGTAAAAGTCAGTAACGCTAGTCGTTTGACCTTCTTTGTGGCTTTGTTGCTTTGGTGCGTTTATTGTTTTGTGTTTATTTGTTGCACCTGTGTGATTACTTTGTTTCTTGTCAACAAGTTTTAAAGGCTCAAATATTGTGTCGGAAATTGTATTATCTGTATATTCATGTGTATGTGCTGTGTGTTCTTTCAGAACCGGGGGTGGATATTTACTGATCGATTTGTGTGTCTGACTGAGGTAGGTAAAAGTCAGTAACTCTAGTCGTTTGACCTTCTTTGTGGGTTTGTTGCTTTGGTGCGTTTATTGTTTTGTGTTTATTTGTTGCACCTGTGCGATTACTGTTTTTCTTGTCAACAAGTTTTAAAGGCTCAAGTATTGTGTCGGAAATTGTATTTATCTGTTCGTTTATTATTCTACCGTCGAATGTTTTATGTTTGTATATTTTCATGTTTTCAAGTACGTTAAGATGTCGGCCTTTTACTTGTGAAGGACCCTAACTGTTATAGATGTTTGTTGGGGAACACTAATTTTCGAGTATGTGATTCGCGAAGTTATACTCAGGTATAATGTTTGGATTCCGAATATTTTTTTTGTTCTAATCTCTTGTGTGTTCTCTGAACTCGTTCTTATTTGCCATCCCGTTTGTCCTATGTATACTTGGTTGGCGAAAATCCTTGGGTTGAACTCTCCCAGAGGGTGTCGGCTGGTAATAGTCACTACAGAACCCCGATAAGGGAGTGCTAGCTAAGTTCGGGAATCAGTGCCATTAGTGCCTTAATAGCTCTGGCATATGGAAGTGGATCTTGAACGTAGTCCCAAGGTGGGGACGGGCCGGTGGCTGGGGGCCCCCTCAAATAACTCAGGCACTAACGGAGCCCTCTCGGAACCAGGCCACACCCAGTTTTAATATTGGCCTTACCCCAGGTATAGCGGATCTCTGCCTGGGGTGGACGACCCCGTTCTCCGCAAATCGTGGGTTTCAGTAATGGAAGTTTCAAAAAATAAAAATAATTTTAACGAGACCGAAACTCGTAAAAAGCCGGAAGGGGGTAACACCCATCAATATGGGAGCTCGTGTGATGCAGGGCCCCTCTACAAGCCGCGGCACGGCTATTTCGGGTGGTGCGCAAAGACTTCACGCGGCGCCGGAGCCTCGTTCATCGCCCGCCACTTCCTCTAGGGGACCTTTGGGGGCGGCGAGTGGGCGAAAACTGTCGTCCTTGATTTTAGGAAGTCTGCTGCGGTGAAGGAATTTTAAAATGCGATATCTCAGCGAAAAAATATTTGAGCAAACTCAACGCCATTTGAAAGAAGAATACTTGTATTTAAAGATGCCATCCTTTAATTTTGGTGAAAAAAAAAAACATCTGCAAGACTACATAACCTCAAATATGGGCAAAAGCGGTGTTTTTCAACCAGAGCTGATGGAGCAATTCTGAGGCCAGATTTGGATTCAACGCATCATAAACCTTCGAAAATATATAGTCCGGTATCTGGGTCTGAATGTTGGTTAAATTTTGTCGGCCTGTGTAATTCATCCATCGCCTTTAGCGATACAACTCTGGTGACTCGAAGACATGCGTGAGACTGCCCGGAATTTTTAATTCCCCGTATGAGGGGAACATAGACACAAACACGACGTGTTACCCGTTACCGTCACTCCACAGAGGTTGAAGAAGCCATGAAAAAAGCCCAAACTTCTAAATCAATAGGTCCAAATGGAGTAGTCATGCCAATGCTAAAACATCTTGGCGCTGACGCACGTTTTCAAGCTTGGGAAACCAGCTAACGAAGGTGAGTTATAACGACCGGTATCACTCCGTTCGCGAGTAGCGAAGACATTGGAAACCTTCCTGCTCCTTCAGTTTAGTGCGCATTTTCGTCTAGCCAACATTAGCATGGCTTCCGCAAAATACATAGCACTACCAGCACTGTCAAAAGCTTTTGACACAGTCCACCACGGTACTATACTCCAAGATATAGAATATTCACCCTTTCCCCTTCGTATAAAAAGATAAACTGCAAATTATCTACACCTAGCCGGCCAAATCCACGGTCACTGTTTTGTGACGTGGAATATTGGACGTTCACGACTATGGTGCTGTGCTACCGATTGTGAGCTATTAAAATATCTTAGGAGTAACGTTCCATCACACTCTCACCTTCAAGACGTATGCCATCGAAGTTGTATCTAAAGTTCAAATCAGCAACAAAATCCTCAGCTCGCTTGCCAGTAGCACTTGGGGAAAAGATGAAGAAACGTTGCTAGTCACGTACAAAGCAATTGGCCGGCCATTCAACAGCAAATCTAAACTACGATGATACAATCCAACCATAACCTTTCTTATATATGGCGGGGAGAAATGAATTGCAAGTCATTGAAGGCAGTGCTTGTGTTTTAAAAACATTTTCCTATGGTCCAAAAAGTTACTATGGCCTTATAAAATCACCGCTTGAATCGCAAAAATATTTTTTACATTCCTTGTAATGTAATTGGAAAATTTTCGGTTACATTTGCAATTCCTTTCTAAAGTACTTGGGCAGAAATTACATTTGAACAAAGTATTTTTTTCTCAATTACAAACAAAAAATTTTTTGTACTTGAGCCTCAAAAAACGAAATTACTTTTGGTATTTTTTTTTTGAGGAATTGAAATGTGAAGAATAAATATAAAAAAAGGAATTCCTTTGCTGTTGAGGAAAGGAGTTGATTACTTTCCTCAAGTACATGTAATGGGGAATCGACGGGTATTGATTACCTAAAGTAATCATTACTACCCAGCTCTACCTTTTAAAACGATTGATCTTGTGCAGCTCAGATTACAAGATCCGGGGATGAATTTTAGAGAAGCGAGACATTAGCGACTGAACTATCCGAAATTCGAGACACTCTCTGTGAAAAGGCAATAGAAAAAGCGAAGCCTCATTGTGAAAATGGGATATTGATATAGTAAAACGTGTAAGAAGGCGCTGCAAAATGCCCGGGGAATCGGCTGGAGATGTAGGTCTTTCCGCAGAATGTGAAATTTCTCGCGTTATGAAGTGTTCCCGATCGTCTCCAACAGGAAATACGTACAAGATTTACACGACTAAATGACCTTAATTTTAGATTTGGATTCTGTTAGACGTTGGAAATTTGTTAAACAACGATAATAACGACTTAGGCCAAGTTCAACTCAGTTTGTCAGCTAAACTACGCTTAAACTTATTCTGCAGTTTTTCAGTCTACTTTAATTGAAGTTTAAGCTGAGCTTAAGCGGCCGATTTGACAGGGTTAAGCTCTAGTTAACCTATCGGTTATTCGCGTTCGTTCGAAATGGCGTCGAATATACCCAACAAGCATTTGGGCTTGAGTACCATTAGAGCTCATGTTGATATCTAGGTTTGAGTACCATTAGAGCTAATGTAGTTAACTAGGCATACTTCTAAAATCTAAAGAGTTGTTTCGAAACAGTGGCTTAACTCGAGAATCATAGCGTACCTATCAAAAGAGGAAATTTTTTATAAAGCAAAAAATGCTATTAATTAAGTTGAATAAGTTTAATTAACAACTGGTGGTTCTCTAACTGGACTCAAATGTAAGATTCCATACTACAGTATTTTCCCGAAAATGAAATATACAATTAATTTAAAAAATAGATAAATGTGGCGCGATAACTTTAGCCCTAGTTTCTCTTCCAATTTGCGTCTTGCGCCTTTAAAGTTTTCCTACAAATTGGCGGGACGGGACCTAGTTGTTTTATGCCGGCATCTGCAAGGCAGATAAATTTTCACTGAGAGCTTTTCTTGGCAGAAATACGCTCGGAGTGCTTGCCAAACACTACCGAGGAGCGACCCCGCTTAAAAAAAATGTTCTACTAATCGAAAAATCTTGTTTCCAAAAAAATATTTTTCCCCGGGCGCAAGAAAACCTCCCTACACAACAGGTGGAATCTATCATTTAGCCTACCCGATCATTGCAGCGCCTTTTAGGCGGATGTTGCTGCTATAACTGAGGCCGTTGATCACCTGGGGAAGGCTGTTCACGGCTATAACCAAATCTGTATTTACTCCGACAGCCATGCTGCACTAAAAGCGCTTGGATCGGTCACATGTAAGTCCAGGATAGTAGAGAAGTGCCACAAATCTCTTAACGAGATCGCCAAGCAAACTTCCCCCAGTCTGCTATGGGTGCCGGACACTCGGATATACCGGGCAATGCGATGGCTGACGAACTTGCAAGAGGGGGCACATCCGTTCCGCTTTCGTCTTCTAGGAAGGGATTGATCATGCCGCTCGCTACCTCTAAGCTTATTTTGAAAAGGATTTTCCTTAGGGAAGTGGGTGTGAGATGGAGCAATCTTGAATCCTGCTACCACTCTAAGACAAAAAAGAGATAGAAACAGTCAAGCATTTTCTCAGCGTTTGTCCCGCGCTTTGGCACAAGAGGAAGAAATCTCTGGGATCTCCCTTCTTTGACGATCTTTGTGAGCTGGCTACGTTGGAACCTAAGAAATTCCTTACGTTTGCTGTATCGACCTGTTGGTGAGTAGGGAAGAGATCCCCGTGGTATCACAATGGGAACTTTTCGGGCCTAAGTGCACTGGTGCTCGCACCGGTGGTCACTCTAACCTATCCTAACCTTGTCCTATGTAACTGTGTTGGCATCCGCTGGTAAGCTTGTAAACGCCGCGGCTGCGAAGCGGATCCTTTGAGTTAGCCCTAGATTGTTCGATCTTTTGAATGCTGTGTTAATGTTGTATTTTTTAAAGAAGTTTGCCAATTTATATGTTGCTTTTCCAGTATATGTCATAGTCGTCCAGGAGCTATTATTTTCCTTTTCATTATTTCTTTTTGGTTCTCCATGCGTCTTTCTGAGCCTATCTACTACACCTTTTCCAGTTTAAGTTCAGAAATTTACAATTCATATTCAGAAAATTACAATTCAAGTTCAGAAATTTCGATTCCATATTCAGAATTTCCAATTTAAATTCAGAAATTTACAATTCAAGTTCAGAAAATTACAATTCAAGTTCAGAAATTTCCAATTCATATTCAGAAAATTACAATTCAAGTTCAGAAGTTCCAATTTAAGTTCAGAAAATTACAATTCAAGTTCAAAAAATTACAATTCAAGTTCAGAAAATTACAATTCAAATTCAGAATATCCAATTTAAGTTCAGAAAATTACAACATTTCACACGGAAACTTAATGGAATCACAGCTTTATTTAGTGAAATATTTAACTTTTATTTTCACACATGATTAACGAACATCTGTCAGCAGCCCCGAAAAACTATTCTTTTTACAAAAAGTGGGTAAAATGGATGGCAGACGTTCTCTTTATAACTTTAAAGACGGTCAAGAAAAAATATATGTCCAACTATTCAAAAATGTTGCACTTAACCAAATATGTGCCTAGTTTTTAAAAAACCATATATACTTCTACAGGAAATGCAGCAAGATTTTTTTTTGCAAATTTCCGGTGTTTCTACAGTTCTGCAGTGCATTAATTGTTGAAAATAATTTATTTTTCATTGCCATTTTTACACTAAAATCCGAAACACTACTCGATTTTTCAGTACTTTGGGCATTTAATAAAATGAGAATTAAGAATTAATTAAGAATTTGTATCGAAGATTGGTTTCAATAAGGGCTTTAATGTAGAACGCTTGACAAATTATTTCATTAACCTCATTTGTGAAATTGGCATAGGTTATTTATAATTATTTCTAAAATTAAAAAAATTCCATTGATTAATGGAATTCGCCGAAACTATAAGAAAAGCATTGTAGACATATTTGCGGTATAAATTGCTTTGAAATTAGAGATTGCCCAGGTGGTCCGTGAGTTACATATGATTAAGTGTGAAGTTATCTTAAAAAAAAAAATACTTAGTGCGATTTACCTTCGGAGAAATTAAGGCCGATCTTCTGTTCCAAGTTGGGTGGTGCTCCTTTTTAATTTTCCCTACAAATTGGTGGGACGGGACTTACATGTTGTATGCCGTTTCAGAACAGCATCTGCAAGGCAGAGGATTTACTTTCGAGGATATTTTGGCCGAGCTTCCCTTCCAATTTGCGTCGTTTTTTTTTTAATTTTCAGGCTCCGAAAGTTAGCTGCAAGCCGGATGACGGTCGGCTCACCACGACGACGACCATAAACAAATTTAACTCGATTTTCGAAATACGCTGGTGATTTTGCATAAAAATTGGATAATGTCATCGAATGTATAGAAAATCAATGGAAAATGTTTAATCTAGTTCAATCAATACATATTTTATAATATTTTTAGCTTACCTAAATAAAATATATTTCTTAAAACGAGTTTTAAATTTTCGTCAAAAGTGAAAAATTATATAACTACATTTAATGCGTTTGTTATTGTAAATATCGAGCTGCCAAAACAACTAAAGCAACAACGAATTTCTTAAACCGGATATGGGTTTTTATGCCCCGCTTGAGTATAGCGCTTACGCTAAAACTGATTGGATATATTTTGCAACGGCTTGTCGCAACTTATCACACTTTGGCGATAGGTGCAGACGACTACTCAGTGCATACAAATATCCAGAACATTATTATTGTAGCTTACATTATTTTGGCTGTTAAAGTTCGATATGTAGATCAAAATTTGGAGATCTTACGCGGGTTATAGTGCCAACATCTGAGCTTAATTATAATATTTGACAGTGAAGTTACTTTCAGTGTAAGTTGTATCTTAATTAAATAAATTAAAGTATTATCTTCTATTTTTGTAGAGGAGGTACTTCTTCATAGACAGGGGAAGTTGCAACTCTTGAACACGTTCTTCCAGATGCATACGTCCAACTTTTTGGCGAATTGTTCTTCTACAAAGGTCCATTAATGGCAAAGGTTCAGCTGGAAAGTAAGAGTATATTAATATATGAATAAATTACATAAAGAGGCATATTCAAAGCAGGTATAGGTTAATTAGAAATATCTTAAAAAATTTAATTAAAAAAAAAAAATAAAAATTACTTCGCGCAATTTGCCTCCGAGTAGATTTAGGCCGAGATGTTTCTCCAATTTGCGTAGTGAACCTTTAAAATTGTCCGCGCAAATTGGCGGGCGGAAAATACATGGTTTATGCCGTACTCCAAGCGGCATAAGGTAGTTTAATTTTCATTGAGAAGCTTTTCATGGGAGAAAAACTCTCAACTGTTTGTTAAATCACTGCGGAAGAGCAACCCCGCTTAGGAAATTTTTTTTTTCGTTTTGAAAAAGTTTTTTCTAAGTTTTTGATTTTCTTTGCCCGGGACATCAACCCAGGACACTCGGTGTGGATGGCGGACCACGCTACCACCGAGAGCCCTAAAAGAAATTTAAAAACATAATGATACATTAGTTGATTAATGATACATGAACGTATGGTTGCTCTCACAATTTCGTATTATGAATTCAGTGAACGTAGCTAACAAATCGTGAACGTCAAACAATTCGGTTTCGTTCGAAATTGGCTTCTTTTTTTACTAAACGTAATTTTATAGATAATTCGAAATATTTAAAGATTTTATTGGCCCAGTTTAAAACAAAAGGGTAAAAAGTAGTAAAAAAAATGTTTACCCATTCGCTCATTGAAGGCTTGACGTTTAGCGCATCAGGCCATCAATGCAATTTGCAAGTTTGCATTTATAACTCGCTTTCTACTGTTTGTTGTTTTTATTCTTTACCACCGTCAATAAAGTGCACCAATCAGGTGCTATTATCTCATTAGATGACGATTTTTTGTTGCAGCCCATATGGTTTTTCTTTAAGCTCTTGCTTTTTGTTAGAATTCCAGGGTGCTTTCCAGTAGACTGAAAGTGTTTAATGTTATGTTTGGTTTTACTGATCTATAAATAATTATTTATTATATTGAAGACAACAAATTAATGTCAAGTGGAGTCTTCCCACCCTTTTCGGCGCAACTTGCGCGAAGCCATGGACGCTGTGTTAACCCCCAATAACTTACAGCGCCCCCAAACCTGTCATTGGTCTGTCCCGCGGTTCTTCAATCCATTTTTCTAATACTCACTTTCACTAACCCTCACCAATCTTGTGGTTGGTGTGAGGGCTTAGCCGAACTCAATAGCGCCCGACTATGAGGCAGAGCGGTTTAGAACTGGCATCTACGCCGTTTCGCCACATAGGAGGGCATCGGGTGACCAAGAACTGCCAACCTCCTAATCCAGGGTGTTATGCGGAGTGTGCCTATTGGACGATTTACTGCCAGGAGATAAATTCGGCTGTATTAAAACGGAGCCTTCCCGGGGAGCGAGAGTAGTGCTGATTCAACGAACTCCGTGTTGGAAAAGCATTCAAATGAGAACGGAGTAGTAGAGTGGAGAAGGGTACGGAGCAGAGGAAGTAAGAGAGCTCTGCCGCAGTACCGTGCAGCACTAAGAATTTTCCAACGCTTGGAAGCAGTGGTCGACCAAACATAACTGAAGAGCGACGCTTGAAATGGACCCGTGACCAGGTGGAAGTAGCTCGAAGGCAGTACAAAAGGGTTTGCTGCGAAAAACTCTCGGAACTACAATCGATTCGAGGAGGAAGAAGCAACGAAAGAATGAACAGGCAACGTTCGGCGGAAGGCAACAATCCTGCTTTGAAGAGGCAGAAAGGACTCAGTCCAAGGGCCGCGAGGCAGGGTAGCCGTATAGACAACACAAGTAGGCCTAAAGCTGCAGGACTGATGGACTCCAATAGCGAGGTAGAAACTACCTGGAAAGCAACAACCTTGAAAGCTGCAAGTCAAAGAGTGGGCGTTAAAAGTGGCGAAGTGCCAACCACGGAAGTAGGAGACAAGCCAAAGGGGTACAACGCTAAGACTTCGGCTTTCTCTGAGGTGCCCCAGGGAGACAACACTAAGACTCCATCTGTTTCCGAGAAGATGATTGATGTGGCAAAGCAGTCATTGACTGTGGCGTTCTTCAATCCTGATCGCAGCAATCCTTTTGGATGGATGATGAAAGGGAACAACCAAGAAATCCCCTTCAAAACTTTGAATCAGGAGGATGGTTCAATGGTGTGAAGGTGATAGCGTGCGACAACATCGCGAGCTCGCGGTGGCTGGAGGAAGTGGTTAAAAACCGCCAAAGGCAGGTCACGAACGTGCGGTTTGAGGTGGTGGATAATGCGCACGGTACCGAATCATAAACAGGTAATTATGTGGCTTGCCTGTATATAAACATATCTGTATTTAAAACAGGGCTCTTCATTTTATAGCACAATTGTGCCCTCTCAATTCACACGCATATGATTCGCTCTGTCGTCGTTAATTGAGTTAGTCGCCGCTTGGCACTTGGCGTAGCAACATCGGTGATGGGTATCGGCTGATCGGTATCAAAATATGTATGAATAATTATGCGCGATACATATGATAGAATTAACGCATATAACACCAGTCAACAAGAGAAATTACTTTGAAGTCTAACTATTTAATTTCGATGTATTATGGCCCCCTAAGTACAAAAACACACAAAATCTAAAATTCTATGGATAAGATTTGTTTTTTTTTTTTCTTTTTCTAAAATCACGAATTTTCACAGAGGTTTTTACATTTTTTTTTATCATATCTTGGAAATTACTTATCTAAATTCGTTGAGAGAAACACCAGTGGATTCACCGCAAAATTTTCTTCAAGTCTTGACAAGAACATTTTTTTATATGATCGACGGTTGTGGAGTTATTCACATAAAAATGTAAAAAATTTTTTTTTTTTGCAAAATCGAACTTTTTTTATTTTTCAAAAATTCATAAAAAATCGAAGGTTTTAAAAACTTACCAATTTTATTTCACGGTCTTAAAACTGTAAACATTATAAATTATTAAAACCTTATTTCGTAAAAATACATGAATAAATGTTGGTTTTATTGACAATAAAGTGAAAATACCCAATTTAGCGAAAATTTTGCATATCAAGCCTATTATAGTTTTTTACAAACAAATTATTTAGGTATGACATTTTGCGCAACTTTGTCTTTTTAAAACTTACTTCGGGCATCGCCAAAAATGAGAAAACTCCATAATGACACTCAAGAAATTTTTCCCCGTCAATTTTTCTTAAGGCAAAAGGCAGATCATAAGAAAAAATGCCTCATACTGTATGAAAAATTTAAGTTGCCAACGCGGGTTTTCGTAAGAAAGAAGTATGGTCATATATATTTGTTATCAAATAAATACAACTTTTTCCTTGAGGCATTTCTTGCGATGTTCTTAGAATGCTTAAATCATAAAAACAAAAAAATCAAATTATCAGTCCGTCATAGAAACTGTTATACCTATCTACTGAATAGGCCATTTCCCATAGCACATGAAGTTTTTTTGAAAACCCCTTTTTTCAAACCCTTTCGCAGGTAGTGGTTAAAAAATTTACAAACTCATTAGATAACTGCTCTGTATGGTATATTGTCGTCGATTGTGACAAACTTAACGAAAAAAAAGATACATACTTTTGAAAATCGAAGTGGCCTGCGACTATTTAAAGTAATTCATTTAGTTCATTCAATGTTATTTACCTAGCATTCCTGATCGCGAAAAGTCAAGTTGTCAACAACAGTAAAAAACTATTAATTGGTTAGTGAATTTTAAAAAAATTAATAATAACAGTAGAAAATTTGTCTGCAAAAATGATCCGAATATATTTTGTTATGTATGTGGTCTTTACACTACAGCAAAAGGGCGGAGAAATTTCACTATTTCACTACAAAATTCATATAAGGATTATTTTAAAATAGATGTTGAGAATTTGAGCCAATATTGGACGCCAAATTCAATTTGTGATAGCTGTATATATATTTTAAAGAAATGGAAATCCTACCCTCAGTAAGTAACAATTACATTTATTAATTAAAAATATTTATGATACTCATTTTTCACAGAGAAAACATGCAAATTGAAAAACCTATGATGTGAAGAGAAACATGTGATCATGATGCTAACTGTTACTTTTGTTTAATTAAAAAAAATGATTTGGAAAACATATGATTTGGTCTTATCCCACGATTTCAGCTGGTGGTTTTACTCTTCCCGTGCTAGATTCAGATGGAGTTCCACGTCCTGAAAATCAACATGATACGTATACTGAAGTTCCTCCATCGCCTATTTCTTCGTCTTCAAAAATCTCCAGCGTATCAGATGGATTTTGCCCAAAGCCTCTGACACAGTCCTTGTTAAACGATCTTATAAGACACCTAGAGCTTCCAAAAGATAAGTGAGAGCTACTTGCATCCCGTCTAAAAGAAAGAGATTTATTAGAAAAACAGGTTACGATAACTACCTATCGTGAGCGACATAAGCCATATGCTTGTTTTTATAGAAATAAAAACAATATATGTTTTTGCTATGATATAACTGGACTTTTTGGAAAGCTTTTAAATATATTCATTTAGAAAAACACAATTGGAAAATATGTTGCGACTTGAAAGTGGTAGCTTTACTAACTGGGCTACAAGGTGGTTACACAAAACATTGTTGTTTTCTTTGCCTTTGGGATAGCCGAGATCGAAGCGCACATTATGTAAGGAAGGACTGGCCAGCAAGAACCAATCACGAAGTAGGCACACACAATAAAATATGCTGCGCTAATAAAAAAGGAGAATGTGATTTTTCCGCCATTACACATCAAGCTTGGATTAGTCAAGAATTTTGTTAAGGCGCTAAACAAAAATGAAAAAGCATTCGATTATATTCAAACAATATTTCCAAAATTATCCGCTTCAAAAATTTCTGAAGGTGTTTTTGATGGTCCACAAATCCGAAAACTACTACAGAACTCAACATTCGAGACGTTACTATCACCCGATGAAAAGGCTGCTTGGAACTCATTTAGGCTGATTGTTTAAAATTTTTTAGGAAATAATCGGGGTCCAAATTATAAGGAAATCATTTCTGATTTACTAACCAACTATTCGAAAATCGGTAAGTAGGAATATGATATGATTTTTGTATATTCATCATAATTGTAACCTCTAAATTACATATACATATAATTTCAGGTGCAAACATGTCTCTAAAAATGCATTTCTTACACTCGATGCTGGATTTGGATCTGTCGATCTATGACGACGTGCATTTCGTAATTGTTGTACTTGGTTTTGTTGTGAGCGTTCCTCTACACTTTGCGCTCTCCTTTGATTAAATCTATAGGTAGAATTACGCGTACGTCGACCTATAGTTGATCGTCTTGTTGGTGGCATTTTGATGCATATGATGAAATTATGGAAAAAATCTTTTTTAACTATGTTTTCTTGCACTGAACACACTTAAAATCACTTTTTAAATTAATAATAGTTGGAGAAATGTAGAGCTTTTTCTACATCTATGTATATGCCAAATCAATAGACAAACGAAATTTGGTTTTTATATGGCTTTATTTTGTCGTAACTCTTTGACGATTACAAATTCAATGATCTTACATGCTAAGAAAAAATTCAATTTAGGCAGCAGAATTTATGTTTAGGAATTTTCCATGGAAAAGTCCAACTATTTAATGTTGACAAAATAAGCGATGAGTGCGAAGAGTATATAGGCAATGTAATATTAGTGCAGGTGAGTTTGCGTTATGTTGCTGCAGTTGTGGAATATGCGATAATAGCAAAATGATAAAAAAAAGCGAAAAACAAAAGCGAAGACGGTGACGTTACGTTGTACAACAAAAGCATGAATGTGTGCGATGAGTGGGAGTGTGTGTTTGTATGTATGCAAATTATTAACTTAACGAAGATATGTTGGAAAGGCAGGCGTGAACAATAGTTACCATCAGAAGAAAGTGATTGATAAACATTTGCATTTGGACAGGTTAATCTGTTAAACATTTGTATGCTGTTAATGAAATTAACTTGTAATAGGTTGGACCGAAATGTAAACTTTTTTTTTTTAATTTTAAATTGTTTCTAAAAAAAAAGCATAACTCAAGAATGGCTAAGCGATTTGGGATTTCAAAATCAACTAACCATCATCTCTCTTCCTGTATCTTTCCTAAAAATTTCATGGCAATCTGTCGAGCCGTTCTCGAGTTATGGAGTGACAATCAAAATGTACACTTCTTTTTATATAAGTATATAGATACGTATTTTCCCTTCATTCACTTAATTGTTAATAATATTACCGTTTATCCATGGATTTTCATGAAATAAAGCTTGCCTGATTTGGAATGTTCACAGTTTTACGATCATGTAATAAAAGTTGTAAGTTTTTGTCTCTTTCGATTTTTTACGAATTAAAGAAGAAAAAAAAAAAATGGAAATTTTTAATACAAAAAATCGATTTGTTATAATGCGATGCAAATAACTCTGAAACCAATAAATATTTAAAAAAAATGGTATTTAAACAATTTTAAGGTAATTTTATTTGCTATTATATGCTGTTTTCTCCAACAAAATCGGACAACCCGTTCCAGAGATATGATAACATCAATGGATCTCCCTTTTCAAAAAAGGCAAAGTTTAGAAAACAAAAAAAAAAAAAAAGCAAAAACTTATCCATAGAATTTTAAATTTATAAGTTTAATTTTGTAGAGCAGTGTAATAAGTAAATTTATATATTTTTTATATATGTACATTGAGTGCTAAACGGAATATACGGAAATAAGAAAAAATAAACGTTTAAAAACTTTAAACGACTAAAAGGTGTTTGTTTTTATTTCTCAATAAGTAAATTATGTTTGCATTATTTTTCCTTTGTATTCACAAATATTTATATTTATAAATAGCTTATATTTATATATCGTCGATGCTTATGTAAAAGTGCCTATGAACATATTGTTAACCCAAATTCAATCTTGTTTCAAACTTGAGATTTGAAAGCCCTAGCACCCGCTTCGCAGTTTTGTATTTCAAATATATTTTTTCTAAGTGGGAGTAGGAGGAAGATAAATGATATAAGGGATTGGCACGAAAAAGAAGAAATGAAAGAAAGTGAAAAATTTTGAACAAAAGCACTTTGTTTTCATGAAATATGAATGAAATACATTTTTAGACTTAAAACTACAAAAATAAAAAAAAAAATTCAGATAACTCCTGAAAAGTTTGCAACAAAAAAAAAGAGTAAAGAGATGTACATATTTCATAAGCTCAATTTTTAACTTTTCAAAAATATATTGCAATCGAAAATTTTTGGTAGAATGACCAGCTTATGAGCTCAAGACTTCGCCAAGAACTGAAATAACGGTTTTTTGTGAATAAAAAAAAAACAATGGAGGGTACAACAACAAGAAATAAAAATATTTTTATACATAACTCGACCATACAAACAGCCTACACTATGTTACTTTCTGGATGAATTTTCAATGTCGCAAAGTGTTATTAAAAAAAATAAAAACTCTCATTCATGAGTTTGAAAAATGTTTAAAAAATATTTTTCAAACTAAAATTTTTTGTAGAACTTTCTTCTTAAAGCAGAATATTTGTTTATTCTTAAGTTGGATTGAAAAAAAAAACTTTGTAAAAGTTGTAAACAATTTTATTAGTAGTAAAGTGAGTATCCAACATTTATTGTGTCTCTGATAGTTTTCGAGGTATTAAGTAAAAACTGAAGCAACCTGATTTTTTGCATAACTGATAAATCAATATAATTTTTGTTAGACGCACCGTTTGCGAGATAAACATGACCCAAACAAATGAGGAAGAAGAGGGGTTTTCAACCCCTTCCGCAACTCCAAACAATACGAAAACTTGGTTCTGGCATATCTGTGGGTACCTAAGCAATCCCACAATATATGATCACTTTCCGGAATTATTTCCGCTAAAATCTAATATTTTTTTTACATATGTATTTTTGCGAATATAATAAATAAATCAATCAATGTATATAAAAGTATATTTCACTATGTGATATGTTGGATACATTCTTCTACGATATTTGTTTGGCAATTTCGTATTAGAAGTATGTTATTCAAATTTCTTGAAGCCAACAAGTTTCGCAACTTAATTTCAACAAGCATATTTCATCTATTGCCAACAAAGCGTTGACTGTACTTAGGTTCGTTAAAAGATGGGCTAACGAGTTTGATGATCCGTACCTCACTAAGATTCTTTACACATCGCTGGTCCGTCCAATACTCGAGTATTGCTCATGCGTTTGGTGCCCTGCTTCTCAAAATCATATAAAGCGTCTTGAGTCAGTTCAAAATCAATTTTTGATATTCGCATTACGTGGCCTTAACTGGGACTCAAGTCTCCACCTCCCACCATACAGGAATATACTTCTTCTTATTAGCTTACCCACTCTGGAAACGCGGAGAATATTACTGGGTGTATTGTTCATCCACAAGCTCATTATTGAAGAAATTGATTCTGCTGACCTTCTCAGCCGATTCTTTTTAGCACTTCCTCGTAGGGTTTCCAGACACTACGTTCCTTATTTTTAGCAAAATTTCGACGACAAAGGGGTAATGTCCTCGAAACGTTGCTAAAAATAAACCTCTGCTTATCTGGTGCTCGCACTACAATGACTTGTATAGCTGTATTAGTCTTGAATGTACTTTTGCCACTATACGTAATGCAATACTCGCCTATCTAAACTAAGAGATACAAACTAATTTATTTTTTAATATGCTGGAATTATTATTTCTTCCGTAGAAAACAGGCACGCGCGTTCCCCCTACTGGGCATACGGCTCCTTTATGAGCACGTCGCGTCAGCCCCCTTACGGGCACCAAGCTCCTTTCTGAGCACCTCGCGTAAGCTCCCTTCTGAGCTCCTCACGACGACTCGCCACTGGGGACACTTATATAAATTCTTAAATAACATTACTACATAAATTTTTAGCAATCGACCGCTTTGCATTTGAGTCAACCATTATTTGTAAATAAATAAATAAATAAATATCGGAAAATGTTTGTTCACAAAAATCAACGAATTTTTTTTAAGATGGGGTAATTGTTTCCAATCAAGTTCTTCCAGAACTGAGTCATATTCGTGTCATCGGGAATAACCATTTCACTCCTTAAGATGACTAGTTCACTTTGGATTTCAAACTAGTACTTAGTAACGTCGCATTTAAATGGCGTTTCATACCTTCGAAATCGTGAAACCTATCTTCGAAGTTTTCGAAAATCGTCTGAAATATATTGGTATATTCCTGTTTCTTGCAACTAATACCGAATTCGTCCAAAGTCTGTATAGTTTTGGGAAAACTTGAATATTTATTCGCATTTATTTCATAAAGAAGTAAAAATATTTTAGTCTTAAAATTATTTAGCGCTGTATATGCATTCAGAAAACTTTTTGTTTACCTTAAAACTCCAAGTTAAACTCGTTTAACATCTTCGTGGTATCGGACAAAAATGCCAAATCTAAAACTAAAGTTTTATCTTTCAAAAACGATATGAGTCGCACTTTTTTTTTCTCTCTCGAGGAACTCCAGAACCTCTGCCCTCAAATCAAATAATCTGTTGAGGCAATTCGCACGGCTTAGCCATCTTACGTCCGTAAACATTGTGAGGTTCCTTTGAATACATTTTTTTCTTTCAATAATTTTGCCAACTTTCCATGAGATTATTTATTTTGCCGGCTTTAGGTCAATGTTAAATAAAACACATATGGTTTTGTTAATCACCAAAATAAATAATTGTTTAAATCACAAAGGTCGCTAAATACATTAATTTCCATGAGATAGGGATTGGTGACCACCACGTATTTTGTTTACTATTTCCTCGGCCTTTTTCACTACAGGATGGTTCGACAAAAACTTTGAGGAGGGTGCAGCCTGGTGTATCATACAATGGAAGGTGAGGGCTGAGATTCCATTGTTAATAAGTTGCCCTGCGAAGACTTCGCACCTTCCAACTATAGTGTTTGCACCATTTGTACACACTTCTGAAAGTGTCTGCATATCAACAGTGGCGAAAAGCTTTTCCTTTACTACGCCGAACAAAGAGTTCCCTGTCACGTTTCCATAGAAGCTTTCACTTGAAAACAAGGTCTCGCCAATTTCGTATTCGGCTGTAATGCTTCAAATGCAAATAGCCAGTTGACTCACATCGTTAACGTCCGTCCTTTCATTTAGGCATATAGAAAACAAGTAAGGAAGGCTAAGTTCGGGTGTAACCGAACATTACATACTCAGTTGAGAGCTATGGAGACAAAATAAGGGAAAATCACCATGTAGGAAAATGAACCTAGGGTAACCCTGGAATGTGTTGTTTTTACGATATTGGTATCAAATGAAAGGTGTTAATGAATATTTTAAAAAGGGCGTGGGCCTTAGTTCTATAGGTGGACGCCTTTTCGAGACATCGCCATAAAGGTGGACCAGGGGTACTCTAGAATTTGTTTGTACGATATGGGCATCAAAAGAAAGGTGTTAATGAGTTTTTTAAAAGGGCGTTGGCTTCAGTTCTATAGGTGGACGCCTTTTCGAGATATCTCCATAAAGGTGGACCAGGGGTGACTCTAGAATTTGTTTGTACGATATGGGTATCAAATGAAAGGTGTTAATAAGTATTTTAAAAGGGAGTGGGCCTTAGTCCTATAGGCGGACGGCTTTTCGAGATATCGCCATAAAGGTGGACCAGGGGTGACTCTAGAATTTGTTTGTACGATATGGGTATCAAATGAAAGGTGTTAATGAGTATTTTAAAAGGGAGTGGGCCTTAGTTCTACAGGCGGACGGCTTTTCGAGATATCGCCATAAAGGTGGACCAGGGGTCACACTAGAATTTGTTTGTACGATACGGGTATCAAATGAAAGGTGTTAATGAGTATTTTAAAAGGGAGTGGGCCTTAGTTCTATGGGTGGACGCCTTTTCGAGATATTGCTATAAAGGTGGACCAGGGGTGACTCTAGAATTTGTTCGTACGACATGGGTATCAAACGAAAGGTGTTAATGAGTGTTTTAAAAGGGAGTGGGCCTTAGTTCTATGGGTGGACGCCTTTTCGAGATATTGCTATAAAGGTGGACCAGGGGTGACTCTATAATGTGTTTGTACAATATGGGTGTCAAATTAAAGGTATTAATAAGAATTTTAAAAGGGAGTTGTGGTAGTTGTATATGTGAAGGCGTTTTCGAGATTTCGACCAAAATGTGGACCAGGGTGACCTAGAACATCATCTGTCGGGTACCGCTAATTTATTAAGGGAAAATCACCATGTAGGAAAATGAACCTAGGGTAACCCTGGAATGTGTTGTTTGTACGATATGGGTATCAAATGAAAGGTGTTAATGAGTGTTTTAAAAGGGAGTGGGCCTTAGTTCTATGGGTGGACGCCTTTTCGAGATATTGCCATAAAGGTGGACCAGCGGTGACTCTAGAATTTGTTTGTACGATATGGGTATCAAATGAAAGATGTTAATGAATATTTTAAAGGGGAGTGGGCCTTAGTTCTATGGGTGGACGCCTTTTCGAGATATCGCCATAAAGGTGGACCAGGGGTGACTCTAGAATTTGTTTGTACGATATGGGTATCAAATGAAAGGTGTTAATGAGTATTTTAAAAGGGAGTGGGCCTTAGTTTTATAGGTGGACGCCTTTTCGAGATATCGCCATAAAGGTGGACCAGGGGTGACTTTAGAATTTGTTTACGATATGGGTATCAAATGAAAGTGTTAATGAGTATTTTAAAAGGGAGTGGGCCTTAGTTCTATAGGTGGACGCCTTTTCGGGATATCGTTATAAAGGTGGACCAGGGGTGACTCTAGAATTTGTTTGTACGATATGGGTATCAAATAAAAGGTGTTAATGAGTATTTTAAAAGGGAGTAGGCCTTAGTTCTATAGGTGGACGCCTTTTCGAGATATCGCCATAAAGGTGGACCAGGGGTGACTTTAGAATTTGTTTACGATATGGGTATCAAATGAAAGGTGTTAATGAGTATTTTAAAAAGGAGTGGGCCTTAGTTCTATAGGTTGACGGATTTTCGAGATATCGCCATAAAGGTGGACCAGGGGTGACTCTAGAATTTGTTCGTACGACATGGGTATCAAACGAAAGGTGTTAATGAGTGTTTTAAAAGGGAGTGGGCCTTAGTTCTATGGGTGGACGCCTTTTCGAGATATTGCTATAAAGGTGGACCAGGGGTGACTCTATAATGTGTTTGTGCAATATGGGTGTCAAATTAAAGGTATTAATAAGAATTTTAAAAGGGAGTTGTGGTAGTTGTATATGTGAAGGCGTTTTCGAGATTTCGACCAAAATGTGGACCAGGGTGACCTAGAACATCATCTGTCGGGTACCGCTAATTTATTAAGGGAAAATCACCATGTAGGAAAATGAACCTAGGGTAACCCTGGAATGTGTTGTTTGTACGATATGGGTATCAAATGAAAGGTGTTAATGAGTGTTTTAAAAGGGAGTGGGCCTTAGTTCTATGGGTGGACGCCTTTTCGAGATATTGCCATAAAGGTGGACCAGCGGTGACTCTAGAATTTGTTTGTACGATATGGGTATCAAATGAAAGATGTTAATGAATATTTTAAAGGGGAGTGGGCCTTAGTTCTATGGGTGGACGCCTTTTCGAGATATCGCCATAAAGGTGGACCAGGGGTGACTCTAGAATTTGTTTGTACGATATGGGTATCAAATGAAAGGTGTTAATGAGTATTTTAAAAGGGAGTGGGCCTTAGTTTTATAGGTGGACGCCTTTTCGAGATATCGCCATAAAGGTGGACCAGGGGTGACTCTAGAATTTGTTCGTACGACATGGGTATCAAACGAAAGGTGTTAATGAGTGTTTTAAAAGGGAGTGGGCCTTAGTTCTATGGGTGGACGCCTTTTCGAGATATTGCTATAAAGGTGGACCGGGGGTTACTCTATAATGTGTTCGTACAATATGGGTGTCAAATTAAAGGTATTAATAAGAATTTTAAAAGGGAGTTGTGGTAGTTGTATATGTGAAGGCGTTTTCGAGATTTCGACCAAAATGTGGACCAGGGTGACCCAGAACATCATCTGTCGGGTACCGCTAATTTATTTATATATGTAATACCATGAATAGTATTCCTGCCATGATTCCATGGGCTTTCGATTTCGCCCTGCAGAACTTTTTCATTTTCTTCTACTTAATATGGTAGGTGTCACACCCATTTTACAAAGTTTTTTTCTAAAGTTATATTTTGCGCCAATAAACCAATGCAATTACCATGTTTCATCCCTTTTTTCGTATTTGGTATACAATTATGACATTTTTTCATTTTTCGTAATTTTCGAAATCGAAAAAGTGGGCGTGGTCATAGTCGGATTTCGGCCATTTTTTATACCAATACAAAGTGTGTTCAGGTAATTATGTGAACTGAGTTTAGTAAAGATATATCGATTTTTGCTCAAGTTATCGTGTTAACGGCCGAGCGGAAGGACAGACGATCTACTGTGTATAAAAACTGGGTGTGGCTTCAACCGATTTCGCCCTTTTTCACAAAAAATAGTTATCGTCCTAGAATCTAAGCGCCTAGCAAATTTCACAAGGATTGGTAAATATTTGTTCAACTTATGGCATTAAATGCATCCTAGACAAATCAAATGAAAAAGGACGGAGCCACGCCCACTTTGAAAGTTTCTTTTGTTTTTGTATTTTGTTGCACCATATC
Source organism: Eurosta solidaginis (assembly GCF_040869045.1). Classification (NCBI taxonomy): domain Eukaryota; kingdom Metazoa; phylum Arthropoda; class Insecta; order Diptera; family Tephritidae; genus Eurosta; species Eurosta solidaginis. The sequence continues at coordinate 117,335,912 of NC_090320.1, read as the reverse complement.
ATTACTGGAGTTCAATGTTGACATAATTTACTTATATACTTTAAAGATATTCAGCTCTATTCTGCATTTCGACTTGGATTGGAATTTTTTCGATTTGGCAATTTTGGTATTCTGTGTTCCAATCTCTTTCGATCCAATTTCGAATCGTTCGATTTTGTGTATTCTGCATTTCGATCGCAGTTCCGTTTTTCTAAGTCGCAAATTAGTTGACGGAAAATATTTTCTTTTTATTTTATTTATAACAGAATTTTAACAAAAATGTAAGTAAAACTTGTTAAGAAACGTAGAAGGCTTGATGATGATTGTTTTTTATATGTTTCCAGGTCAAAAACAACATGTCGATGTCGAAGTCCTTGGACGTATTTGCCCCGCAAAAGTATCTAACTAACCTAAATAAGAAAATAAGTCATTAAACTTTACCACTTTTAAGTTCAATTTCTTACAATTCGTCACTCATCTCAAATGGGTTACACAAATCTCGCAATATTTTCCTTTCCATTCTCGCCTGGCAATTTTCGTATGCGTTGCTTTCCAACTCCATAAATGATTCCATTATAATAGACAGCTATAATTTGTGTCTGTTCGTTGGGTCCAGTTATATGCCAAAGCAAGCTGCCGGCGTAGAGGAAGGTGAAGCGAAAACGTAAACAATCCTTGCGGAAAGAATAAATAAACCTTTATAAAGTATTTTAGGCCAGCGCAATGAAAGTAGCATCCTTAAAATTCAGAAAATGTCAACTATATTCATGCAGGAGTCCGTTTTAACAAAACTTGGTGGCCACGGCAGGGAATTGGCCAAGAGAACGACAAAAACACACTTACAATTATGAAAGCACTTCACTCAAAAAAATATAACACTGCGGCAATATATTCTATTGCTTTTTTATACAAAATGGCGTGGCTAATGAAATATAAACGTTTTTCAGTGTTATTTACAAATTTTCTTTAATTTATTTTGTTCCAATGTTCACACATTCCTACCAACAGCTGATTTCGAAAAATTATTTGCTCTTCCTCTTCTCTTTACGATTCCGTCGTAATGCAGAATACCAAACTTCGATTGAAGCGGAGCGTAGAACGGGAACGTAATCGAAATGCAGAATAGGGGTGATTAAACCTATGCCCCTACCAAATTTCAAAAGGATTGGTTAATTTTTGTTCGACTTATGGCGTTAAAAGTATCCTAGACAAATTAAATTAAAAAAAGGCGGAGCCACGCCCATTTTGAAATTTTCTTTTATTTTTGTATTTTGTTGCACCATATCATTACTGGAGTTGAATGTTGACGTAATTTACTTATATACTGTTAAGATATTAAATTTTTTGTTACAATTTTACTTTAAAAAAATTTTTTTTTAAAAGTGGGCGTGGTCGTTCTCCGATTTTGCTAATTTTTATTAAGCATACATATAGTAATACAAGTAACGTTCCTGCCAAATTTCATCATGATATATTCAACGACTGCCAAATTACAGCTTGCAAAACTTCTAAATTACCTTCTTTTAAAAGTGGGCGGTGCCACGCCCATTGTCCAAAATTTTACTTATTTTCTATTCTGCGTCATAAGTTCAACCCACCTACCAAGTTTAATGAATTATCGCACTTTTCGATTTTTCGAAATTTTCGATATCGAAAAAGTGGGCGTGGTTATAGTCCGATATCGTTCATTTTAAATAGCGATCTGAGATGAGTGCCCAGGAACCTACATACCAAATTTCGTCAAGATACCTCAAAATTTACTCAAGTTATTGTGTTAACGGACGAACGGACGGACGGACATGGCTCAATCAAATTTTTTTTCGATACTGATGATTTTGATATATGGAAGTCTATATCTATCTCGATTCCTTTATACCTGTACAACCAACCGTTATCCAATCAAAGTTAATGTACTCTATGAGCTCTGCTCAACTGAGTATAAAAATGTACAATCTTCCAAACTTTTAATATTTTATCTTTAATGCACATACCTAGATGGTCGGTACGACGCATAAGAGTGGCCGAAGATACAGGTACTGTTTCAATCAATTAAAATTTAATTTCTTTACAACTTTTAACAGTACATTTTTGATAAATTTACCATCAGATAATGGTCTACCCGCTTTGACAATGTCAAAAGAAATTAAGGATGACAATTCGTTTTTTAAATACGTTTTTGGCTTGATTTCTTCAGCAAAGCATTCCATACCTATTAACCAGTATTTTATGGTTTCTAGAAATGCCAGCTTCTTTTCTTTATTATTTTGATTTAATTTGTCAATGTTATTATGGAAAACGGTAAAATGTCATTTTAGAGAAAATAGTTTGCTTTCTGCAAAGCATTTGTAGCATAAATTGCATTGCATTTGCTTAATTTGGGTAACATAAATAATCTTCATTTGTCATTTTGCTTATTCAAATAAATAAAAGATCTTGTTGTTAGCTCGTTGCTCGCTAGTAAGCGAATAAATGAAAAATCAACTCACCCGCACGAATATTGCGACGATTGCGCTCTCACTAATACAGGCGCACTTTAAATTTTGAAGAGCCCTGATTTAAGCCGGAGTCATTGGTGCCGTATGTCGTATCGCTGTATCCGTATCCCTAACGTAATCAGCTCTTTATCGTTACGACAGTAAACCAAAACCCAATTGGTACGGTTACGACCTTAGTGGCACCAATAATCGATTGCATTGATTCTCATAAGGTTGGTCGAATCAGCTGGTATAAGGTTACCGATACGGTTACCGATAAATCACCAATGTCTCCAGCTTTAAAGAGATACCAAATTATATAGGAAACCAACACGATCTCTTTCTTAAACAAAGTATTATCTATATATACATAACTACAAGGCTTTGCACCTTTTACGAGATTGCATTGCTTTACCCATATATCAATATATAGAATAAAGAGTAATAAATTAAAGAGCACTTACATTTTTCCGAGTGATGTCAGCAGGCGCCTGATGAGTTGCGTCGGGGTGCTGAAAACTTCTCTTAAAAGGGTTTCTCAAAAACAGAACAAATATATGTACATACATACATCTTTACATGTACATAGGTGGTTAGTTCACTCAGCTGTATTTCTTCTCTTTTTGTTTTTCTTTACAAATTCAGCTTCTATTTTATAAATTTTACTTCTATACTCATACTACCGCTAGCAATTTACGCATGCCAGCGCATCGTTACTCTTAACAGTCGAAATGGATTCAATCAAAAATTGTTTTTTTTTTCTTTTTTGGTTGTTTATGAAGTATACATACTTGCGTAGTATGTGGGTAGATAATTTTTTTTGTTTTGTTTTGCATTCCAACATATTTACATATTTATGAGAAGTCTGATAACTTCTATTTATTTAAAAGTTTCTTTTACGCTTATGGATTAGAGACTTTCGTAGCTATATCCCCCTGCACACAAATTGCATTTCCTACAACTCAAAAATTCAAAAATCAAAAATGGATTTAATTCTTACCTTCATATAAATTTAATATATGTTTATATATTTTTGTTTGTTCTTTCTTTATATTCGTATATATATATTTGCTTTATATTTAAAATTAAGCTCTAGATTTGATTAAGAAACAAAATCTATTTTATCATGCGGTTTCGTACTAAGAAGAAACGAAGAAACCTTCAATGTTGGAGATTTCAAAAAAATATATTGATTTTAATGAGAAATTCATATCAATTATATAGGTCCGTCAAGCTGGACCCCCCCCCCCCCCCCCCACGATGGATTCGAAATTCGGTAGCCCAGGTTTTATGTGCTATTTATGTGCTAATTTGTTTCCAAAATTAAAAATTTTGTGCTCAAAATTTAAGTACTTTTTTTTAACCTCAAAATGGGGGGTCCAGCTGGACGTCCAGCTAGACCCCCCCCCCCTCATAATCACTAGGTCAAACAAAAAAATTTAAATGTGAATTATGTGCTATTTATGTGCTCCAACATAAGCTACGGTCTGTCCAGAAAAACAGAGGGTTGACAAGGGGGGAGCGGGGGCATATTTCCCCAGACGGAAAAATCGAAACGGGATAGGTGCAGAATTTTGTGCTATTTATGGGCTCGATAGTTCCAAAAACGATTCGTTTTTTTGACAACTTTTAATGATTTTTTTAAAACTTCAAAAGTGGGGGGTCCAGCTAGACCCCCCCCCCCCTCGTAAGCAGTAGGCCAAACAAAACAATTTAAATGTGGGAATTATGTGCTATTTACGTGCTCAATAGTGCCAAAAAGAATTCGGTTTTTGACAACTTTTAATGATTTTTTTAAAACTTCAAAAGTGCGGGGTCCAGCTAGACCCCCCCCTCATAAGCACTAGGTCAAACAAAAAATTTAAATGTGGGAATTATGAGCTATTTACGTGCTCAATAGTGCCAAAAATAATTCGATTTTTTGACAACTTTTAATGGTTTTTTTAAAACTTCTAAAGTGGGGGGGTCCAGCTGGACGTCCAGCTAGACCACCCTCGTAAGCACGAGGCCAAACAAAACAATTTAAAATGTGGGAATTATGTGCTCCAACATAAGCTACGGTCTGTCCAGAAAAACAGAGGGTTGACAAGGGGGGGAGCAGGGGCATATAACCCCAGACGGAAAAATCGAAACGGGATAGGTGCAGAATTTTGTGCTATTTATGGGCTCGATAGTTCCAAAAACGATTCGTTTTTTTGACAACTTTAATGTTTTTTTTTAAACATCAAAAGTGGTGGGTACAGCTGGACGTCCAGCTAGACCCCCCCTCGTAAGCCCTAGGCCAAACAAAACAATTTAAATGTGGGAATTATGTGTTATTTACGTGCTCAATACTGCCAAAAAGAATTCGGGGTTTTGACAACTTTTAATGATTTTTTTAAAACTTCAAAAGTGGGGGTCCAGCTGGACGTCCAGCTAGACCCCCCTCGTAAGCACTAGGCCAAACAAAACAATTTAAATGTGGGAATTATGTGCTATTTACGTGCTCAATAGTGCCAAAAAGAATTCGGTTTTTTGACAACTTTTAATGATTTTTTTAAAACTTCAAAAGTGGGGGTCCAGCTAGATCCCCCTCGTAAGCACTAGGCCAAACAAAACAATTTAAATGTGGGAATTATGTGCTATTTACGTGCTCAATAGTTCCAAAAAGAATTCGGGTTTTTGACAACTTTTAATGATTTTTTTATAACTTCAAAAGTGGGGGTCCAGCTAGGACCCCCCCCCCCCCCCCCCCCCCTCATAAGCACTAGGTCAAACAAAAAAATTTAAATGTGGGAATTATGAGCTATTTACGTGCTCAATAGTGCCAAAAAGAAATCGGGTTTTTTGACAACTTTTAATGATTTTTTTAAAACTTCTAAAGTGGGGGGTCCAGCTAGACCCCCAATCGTAAGCACTAGACCAAACAAAACAATTTAAATGTGGGAATTATGTGCTATTTACGTGCTCAATAGTGCCAAAAAGAATTCGGTTTTTTGACAACTTTTAATGATTTTTTTAAAACTTCAAAAGTAAGCACTAGGCCAAACAAAACAATTTAAATGTGGGAATTATGTGCTATTTACGTGATCAATAGTGCCAAAAAGAATTCGGTTTTTTGACAACTTTTAATGATTTTTTAAAACTTCAAAAGTGGGGGGTCCAGCTGGACGTCCAGCTAGACCCCCCCCTCATAAGAACTAGGTCAAACAAAAAAATTTAAATGTGGGAATTATGTGCTATTTATGTGCTCCAACATAAGCCACGGTCTGTCCAGAAAAACAGAGGGTGACAAGGGGGGGGAGGGGAGCGGGGGCATATAAGCCCAGAGGAAAAATCGAAAACGGGATAGGTGCAGAATTTTGTGCTATTTATGGGGTCGATAGTTTCAAAAACGATTCATTTTTTTGACAACTTTTAATGTTTTTTTAAAACATCAAAAGTGGTGGGTCCAGCTGGACGTCCAGCTAGACCCCCCCCCCCCCCCTCGTAAGACTAGGCCAAACAAAACAATTTAAATGTGGGAATTATGTGCTATTTGCGTGCTCAATAGTGCCAAAAGAATTCGGTTTTTGATTTTTTAAAACTTCCAAAGTGGGGGGTCCAGCCGGACGTCCAGCTAGACCCCCCCCCCTCGTAAGCACTAGGCCAAACAAAACAATTTAAATGTGGGAATTATGTGCTATTTACGTGCTCAATAGTGCCAAAAAGAATTCGGTTTTTTGACAACTTTTAATGATTTTTTTAAAACTTCAAAAGTGGGGGGTCCAGCTAGACCCCCCTCGTAAGCACTAGGTCAAACAAAAAAATTTAAATGTGGGAATTATGTGCTATTTATGTGCTCCAACATAAACTACGGTCTGTCCAGAAAAACAGAGGATGACAAGGGGGGGGGGGGGGGGCGGGGCATATAAACCCAGAGGAAAAATCGAAACGGGATAGGTGCAGAATTTTGTGCTATTTATGGGCTCGATAGTTCCCAAAACGATTCGTTTTTTGACAACTTTTAATGTTTTTTTTAAAACATCAAAAGAGGTGGGTCCAGCTGGACGTCCAGCTAGACCCCCCCCCCCTCGTAAGCACTAGGCCAAACAAAACAATTTAAATGTGGGAATTATGTGCTATTTACGTGCTCAATAGTGCCAAAAAGAATTCGGTTTTTTTGACAACTTTTAACGATTTTTTTAAAACTTCAAAAGTGGGGGGTCCAGCTAGACCCCCCTCGTAAGCACTAGGTCAAACAAAAAAATTTAAATGTGGGAATTATGTGCTATTTATGTGCTCCAACATAAGCTACGGTCTGTCCAGAAAAACAGAGGGTGACAAGGGGGGAGCGGGGGCATATAAACCCAGAGGAAAAATCGAAACGGTATAGGTGCAGAATTTTTTTCTATTTATGGGCTCATTATTAAAAGTTGTTAAAAACCCGAATTCTTTTTGGCACTATTGAGCACGTAAATAGCACATAATTCCCACATTTAAATTGTTTTGTTTGGCCTAGTGCTTACGAGGGGGGGGTCTAGCTGGACGTGTAGCTGGACCCCCCCCCCCCCCTCTTTTGAAGTTTTAAAAAAATCATTAAAAGTTGTCAAAAAACCGAATTCTTTTTGGCACTATTGAGCACGTTAATAGCACATAATTCCCACATTTAAATTGTTTTGTTTGGTCTAGTGCTTACGAGGGGGGGTCTAGCTGGACGTCCAGCTAGACCCCCCTCTTTAGAAGTTTTAAAAAAATCATTAAAAGTTGTCAAAAAACCGAATTCTTTTTGGCACTATTGAGCACGTAAAAATCACATAACTCCCACTTTTAAATTGTTTTGTTTGGCCTAGGGCCACAAAATTCTGCACCTATCCCGTTTCGATTTTTCCTCTGGGTTTATATACCCCCGCTCCCCCCTTGTCACCCTCTGGTTTTCTGGACAGACCGTAGCTTATGTTGGAGCACATAAATAGCACATAATTCCCACATTTAAATTTTTTGTTTGACCTAGTCCTATGACGTAAATAGCACATAATTCCCACATTTAAATTGTTTTGTTTGGCCTAGTTCTTACGAGGGGGGGTCTAGCTGGACGTCCAGCTGGACCCCCAACTTTTGAAGTTTTAAAAAATCATTAAAAGTTGTCAAAAAACCGAATTCTTTTTGGCACTATTGAGCACGTAAATAGCACATAGTTCCCACATTTAAATTGTTTTTTTTTGGCCTAGTGCTTACGAGGGGGGGGTCTAGCTGGACGTCCAGCTGGACCCCCCACTTTTGAACTTTTAAAAAAATCATTAAAAGTAGTCAAAAACCCGAATTCTTTTTGGCACTATTGAGCACGTAAAAAGCACATAATTCCCACTTTTAAATTGTTTTGTTTGGCCTAGGGCCACAAAATTCTGCACCTATCCCGTTTCGATTTTTCCTCTGGGTTTATATGCCCCCGCTCCCCCCTTGTCATCCTCTGGTTTTCTGGACAGACCGTAGCTTATGTTGGAGCACATAAATAGCACATAATTCCCACATTAAAATTTTTTGTTTGACCTAGTGCTATGACGTAAATAGCACATAATTCCCACATTTAAATTGTTTTGTTTGGCCTAGTGCTTACTAGGGGGGGGGGGGGGTCTAGCTGGACGTCCAGCTGGACGCCCCACTTTTGAAGTTTTAAAAAAATTAGTAAAAGTTGTCAAAAACCCGAATTCTTTTTGGCACTATTGAGCACGTAAATAGCACATAATTCCCACATTTAAATTGTTTTGTTTAGTCTAGTGCTTACGAGGGGGGGGGGGGTCTAGCTGGACGTCCAGCTGGACCCCCCCACTTTTGAAGTTTTAAAAAAATCATTAAAAGTTGTCAAAAACCCAAATTCTTTTTGGCACTATTGAGCACGTAAATAGCACATAATTCCCACATTAAAATTGTTTTATTTGGCCCAGTGCTTACGAGGGGGGGGGGGTGGTCTAGCTGGACCCCCCACTTTTGAACTTTTAAAAAAATCATTAAAAGTTGTCAAAAACCCGAATTCTTTTTCGCACTATTGAGCACGTAAATAACACATAATTCCCACATTTAAATTGTTTTGTTTGGCCTAGGGCTTACGAGGAGGGGTCTAGCTGGACGTCCAGCTGGACCCCCCACTTTTGAAGCTTTAAAAAAATCATTAAAAGTTGTCAAAAACCCGAATTCTTTTTGGCACTATTGAGCACGTAAAGAGCACATAATTCCCACATTTAAATTGTTTTGTTTGGCCTAGGGCTTACGAGGAGGGGTCTAGCTGGACGTCCAGCTGGACCCCCCACTTTTGAAGCTTTAAAAAAATCATTAAAAGTTGTCAAAAACCCGAATTCTTTTTGGCACTATTGAGCACGTAAAGAGCACATAATTCCCAAATTTAAATTGTTTTGTTTGGCCCAGTGCTTACGAGGGGGGGGTCCAGCTAGGCCCCCCACTTTTGAAGTTTAAAAAAAATCATTAAAAGTTGTCAAAAACCCGAATTCTTTTTGACACTATTGAGCACGTAAAGAGCACATAATTCCCACATTTAAATTGTTTTGTTTGGCCTAGGGCTTACGAGGAGGGGTCTAGCTGGACGTGCAGCTGGACCCACACTTTTGATGTTTTAAAAAAAACATTAAAAGTTGTCAAAAAAACGAATCGTTTTTGGAACTATCGAGCCCATAAATAGCACAAAATTCTGCAGTTATCCCGTTTCAATTTTTCCTCTGGGTTTATATGCCCCCGCTCCCCCCTTGGACGTCCAACTGGACCCCTCACTTTTGAAGTTTTAAAACAATCATTAAAAGTTGTCAAAAAACCGAATTCTTTTTGGCACTATTGAGCACGTAAATAGCACATAATTCCCACATTTAAATTGTTTTGTTTGGCCTAGTGCTTACGAGGGGACCTCACTTAGAAGTTTTAAAAGTTGTCAAAAAACCGAATTCTTTTTGGCACTATTGAGCACGTAAATAGCACATAATTCCCACATTTAAATTTTTTTGTTTGACCTAGTGCTTATGAGGGGGAGGGGGTCTAGCTGGACGTCCAGCTGGACCCCCCACTTTTGAAGTTTAAAAAAAATCATTAAAAGTTGTCAAAAACCCGAATTCTTTTTGGCACTATTGAGCACGTAAATAGCACATAATTCCCACATTTAAATTGTTTTGTTTGGCCTAGTGCTTACGAGGGGGGGGGGGTCTAGCTGGACGTCCAGCTGGACCCCCCACTTTTGAAGTTTTAAAAAAATCATTAAAAGTTGTCAAAAACCCGAATTCTTTTTGGCACTATTGAGCACGTAAATAGCACATAATTCCCACATTTAAATTGTTTTGTTTGGCCTAGGGCTTACGAGGGGGGGTCTAGCTGGACGTCCAGCTGGACCCCCCACTTTTGAAGTTTTAAAAAAAATCATTAAAAGTTGTCAAAAACCCAAATTCTTTTTGGCACTATTGAGCACGTAAATAGCACATAATTCCCACCTTTAAATTGTTTTGTTTGGCCTAGTGCTTACGAGGGGGGGGGGGGGGGTCTAGCTGGACGTCCAGCTGGACTCCCCACTTTTGAAGTTTTAAAAAAATCATTAAAAGTTGTCAAAAAACCGAATTCTTTTTGGCACTATTGAGCACGTAAATAGCACATAATTCCCACATTTAAATTGTTTTATTTGGCCCAGTGCTTACGAGGGGGGGTCTAGCTGGACGTCCAGCTGGACCCCCCACTTTTGAACTTTTAAAAAAATCATTAAAAGTTGTCAAAAACCTCAATTCTTTTTGGCACTATTGAGCACGTAAATAGCACATAATTCCCACATTTAAATTGTTTTGTTTGGTCTAGTGCTTACGAGGAAGGTCTAGCTGGACGTCCAGCTGGACCCCCCACTTTTGAAGTTTTAAAAAAATCATTAAAAGTTGTCAAAACCCCGAATTCTTTTTGGCACTATTGAGCACGTAAATAGCACATAATTCCCACATTTAAATTGTTTTATTTGGCCCAGTGCTTACGAGGGGGGGGAGTCTAGCTGGACGTCCAGCTGGACCCCCCACTTTTGAACTTTTAAAAAAATCATTAAAAGTTGTCAAAAACCCGAATTCTTTTTGGTACTATTGAGCACGTAAATAGCACATAATTCCCACATTTAAATTGTTTTGTTTGGCCTAGGGCTTACGAGGAGGGGTCTAGCTGGACGTCCAGCTGGACCCCCCACTTTTGAAGCTTTAAAAAAAACATTAAAAGTTGTCAAAAAACCGAATTCTTTTTGGCACTATTGAGCACGTAAAGAGCACATAATTCCCACATTTAAATTGTTTTGTTTGGCCTAGTGCTTACGAGTGGGGGGGGGGGGGGGGGGCTCTAGCTGGACGTCCAGCTGGACCCCTCACTTTTGAAGTTTTAAAAAAATCATTAAAAGTTGTTAAAAACCCGAATTCTTTTTGGCACTATTGAGCACGTCAATAGCACATAATTCCCACATTTAAATTGTTTTGTTTGGCCTAGTGCTTACGAGGGGGGGTCTAGCTGGACCCCCACTTTTGAAGTTTTAAAACAATCATTAAAAGTTGTCATAAAACCGAATTCTTTTTGGCACTATTGAGCACGTAAATAGCACATAATTCCCACATTTAAATTGTTTTGTTTGGCCTAGTACACTTACGAGGGGGGGGGGGTCTAGCTGGACGTCCAGCTGGACCCCTCACTTTTGAAGTTTTAAAAAGACCGTAGCTTATGTTGGAACACATAAATAGCACATAATTCCCACATCTAAATTTTTTTGTTTGACCTAGTGCTTATGAGGGGGGGGGTCTAGCTGGACGTCCAGCTGGACCCCCCCACTTTTGAAGTTTTAAAACAATCATTAAAAGTTGTCAAAAAACCGAATTCTTTTTGGCATTATTGAGCACGTAAATAGCACATAATTCCCACATTTAAATTGTTTTGTTTGGCCTAGTACCTACGAGGGGGGGGGGGGGTCTAGCTGGACGTCCAGGTGGACCCCCCACTTTTGAAGTTTTAAAAAAATCATTAAAAGTTGTTAAAAACCCGAATTATTTTTGGCACTATTGAGCACGTAAATAGCACATAATTCCCACATTTAAATTGTTTTGTTTGGCCTAGTGCTTACGAGGGGGGGGGGGGGTCTAGCTGGACGTCCAGCTGGACCCACACTTTTGATGTTTAAAAAAAAAAACATTAAAAGTTGTCAAAAAAGCGAATCGTTTTTGGAACTATCGAGCCCATCAATAGCACAAAATTCTGCAGTTATCCCGTTTCGATTTTTCCTCTGGGTTTATATGCCCCCGCTCCCCCCTTGTCACCCTCTGTTCTTCTGGACAGACCGTAGCTTATGTTGGAACACATAAATAGCACATAATTCCCACACCTAAATTTTTTTGTTTGACCTAGTGCTTATGAGGGGGGTCTAGCTGGACGTCCAGCTGGACCCCCCACTTTTGAAGTTTTAAAACAATCATTAAAAGTTGTCATAAAACCGAATTCTTTTTGGCACTATTGAGCACGTAAATAGCACATAATTCCCACATTTAAATTGTTTTGTTTGGCCTAGTGCTTACGAGGGGGGGTCTAGCTGGACGTCCAGCTGGACCCCCCACTTTTGAAGTTTTAAAACAATCATTAAAAGTTGTCAAAAAACCGAATTCTTTTTGGCACTATTGAGCATGTAAATAGCACATAATTCCCACATTTAAATTGTTTTGTTTGGCCTAGTGCTTACGAGGGGGGGGGGTGGTCTAGCTGGACCCCCCACTTTTGAACTTTTAAAAAAATCATTAAAAGTTGTCAAAAACCCGAATTCTTTTTCGCACTATTGAGCACGTAAATAACACATAATTCCCACATTTAAATTGTTTTGTTTGGCCTAGGGCTTACGAGGAGGGGTCTAGCTGGACGTCCAGCTGGACCCCCCACTTTTGAAGCTTTAAAAAAAA